>NC_054704.1:94824203-95196937 GCF_016097555.1 Gigantopelta aegis | reverse complement strand
GGCCTCACCACGTAGCAGTTAACAATTATAAATTATGTCCTTAAATAAATGTGTTGTTAATCCATATAAATGTTTGCTGTGGTAGACATTAAATATAATTGTGCTATTTTGTTTTTCTACTTCGTTTTCACAGCTCTTTCAATATCGGTAGGCTTCTGTTATTGAAAATGTTGTATTTGTATCTAACTACAGATGTTTCATGCTGTAATATACATCTATCATATTCACTACTCTGGTAGACCGCTGGAAACGATTTACCAGTACAGTAACAAAACAATTCTCCATCAATATTAAACTGTGTATGTCTAGATACCTCGTGAACTACTTGGTCCTTCTCCAGGTTGTCCATGGAGTTCTGGATGGAGGACAACACTCCTCTCTTAAAGTTCAGGGCCCACGTGACCTCGTTGTCTGCTGGACAGACGTCTTCGACGACGCCATCTTGGAAGGAGAAGCGGAGGATGTTTCTCTCCAGTGCTGCTCTGAATTCTCCCACCAGGTCCATGTTCCGCCTTTCTGGTGATGATGTATCGAAAACACTCACATCTCGCATCTGAGATACAAAGTCAAGAAGGTATACAAAGTTGTTTTCAGTTATTAACTGAACTGTAATAGTAATCGTGCTGTTAGAATATAGCAGGTACATTGGGGGGGGGGGGGGGGGGGGGGGGGGGGGTTCTTCTTTTTTTTACCTAAGTAATGTCAAAACAATTAGTAACTTTTAAGGCATGTGTTTATTACTCTTTAATAAGATTCTGAAATTCGGTTCAGATTACAATCTGAACTCAAATATCCGAATTTACGAAGTCTTTGTAAATGTATGTAGTTACACGAGTATAAGATGAAAAAGGCTTTGCAAATTCGGTCTTATGTATATGCATTTGAGACAATGAATGCTACATTAAGAGTCACGTTGATGACTTATTGCTTATAAACCGAAAACACGTCCTTATAAAGTAGTCACATAACAACAGTGTATGTGAAAAAACTAGCTTCAAATAGCCCGTTTATGTTCGCCCACTGCAAACCATGTGAATAATCAAGTGCAACACGTAGCTCACCCTGAGAGCAAAGTCACACTGTGACAAGACCTCGATGTCCGCGACAGCTCGTATCTCTATGGAGGCTCGCTCAGTATCGGCCCCTTCCATGGTCGTTTCGGACATCACGTTGTAGTCGAATTCGTAGGTCATTCCAGGCGTGAATTTGAACTTGTTCGAACCTGCAGTTTGTAATCACACTTCAGTAATAGTTAAAATATATTTTTAATAAGAGAACATGTATTGTGTAATAACACAATTCGGTATTAGTTAAACTCCATGTTCAATTATAGTAGCACCATTGTGCTACCAAACAATTCAGTTTATAAAGATTTGTGGTTTATGTTTTGCGATATTTACAACATTTTATTTAAATAAAACACACAAAATATTCTTTATTGATTGGTTTTACCAGAATTTTAACTTTGTCAATAGTTTGTTGACAAAGTTATAGCTCAATTTATTATAGTTAAAACTTTGTCAATAGTTTGTTGTTTAGCAAAACGAATGTTATCTTCTTTATAAATGTGGATACATTTTATGATGTGAGGAAAGCCAGAATGGATGTGATAATAATTATGTAACATATACTAACCGGTGCATCTTCGTGCACACATTGTAGCATCTGATAAATCGCGTACCAGAATAGGACCTGTAAAATAAAACATTAATACTGATCAGACCCTTAGAAACGATATGGTATATGAAGTGGGGAGTACAATGTCTAGTGGAGGGGGCGGGGGACACAAGCCTTAATACTATACTAGATTTCTAAAAAAAATTATATATATATATATATATATATATATATATATATTAATAATTACTATTTCAAATATTCAAAACTTAAATTAATACCTAGTTTTTGTTTTTGCGGAACACAGACATTATAATTGTCTTCATTTCATGTTTATATACATGCCTATTATGACTGCAAATTGTTTCTTAATGTGTCATATTAAACTATAAATCTCCAAAGTGTATGACAAGCGCGCTTATGTTTCAGACATGACCATAAGCTAAGTTTAACAACAACAACAAAATTAAAAGAAGAGAAGAGTCAACAAGCCGAGTTTAAACCAACCAAATCTATAAATAATTGTGATTTGTTAATTACGTTAGGTGGGTGTTGTGAATTACGTTAATTATAAAATAAGAAAAATACGTTAATTACGATTTGTTAATTACGTTAATCATGATGTGTTAATTACCTTGATTATGTGTCGTTAATTATGCAGTTAAATACGTTAATTCTAATTTGTCAGTTACATCAATTAATAACTGTTAAGTATGAGTGGTTAATTATGTAGTTAAATAAGTCAAAGATGATTTGTTAATTACACTAACGACGAATTGTTAATTAAGTTAATTATGATTGATCTTTACGTTAATTATGTAGATAAATTCGTTAATTACGCTTTGTTAATTGCAGTAAGTGAAGTTAATGATTTTCTAATAATTAAAGTACTCACCGGCCAGTGCCCCAGCCACGAGGACTGCCACCAGCCACAGCTGCATCGTCGTCATCGTGTTGTCGTAGTCGTGTCTCTATCTCTGGTTCTCGTGTTTCGCGTGTTGCACAGTAATAATGTGATATGCCGGCTTTCTTCACGGTTCTGCCGGGGTACCCACACGGCATTATTTTTATAGGACGGGATCACTACGCAGTGATGTTAAAGTCCAATCTGGCTCACCGAAATGAAATGTTTATCATTTGACTTTTGGTCTTGCTGACAAGGGCACGTGGGAAATTGCAGTCAGATAGTACCGAAATGTCGCATTTCAACTTTGGTTTCTATCTGCACTTTGCTCGAATTGTTATCAACCTAGTTTCACAATTAGCGCCGTGTATTTGATTATGTAGATATTTACGTTTTTAACGGCATAAACGTGCATCTATCATTTGTAGTTGTGTAAACAAATGAGATTCATTATATGGTTTAAGAATATTAATTTTGTATTGTATCTGCATGAATGCTTGCGATCGTGCAATGCATATGTGTAAATGCGTAAATTAATTTAATACTTTTTCTAGTTAGTATTTCAGTATCATTATTTTATTTTTGTAGTTACACTTGATAAGTGTTATGATATTTTTTAGTAAAATGCTTATTGTTACGAATAAAGATTTTGAACTATTTCTCAATGTACATGTATATACAAAAAGAACATTTTAAATTTAAATTAATATATGTATTTAAAATTGTGTTACATTGTTACATGATTTAATATCTCTCTTTTTCTCTCTCTCTCTCTCTCTCTCTCTCTCTCTCTCTCTCTCTCTCTCTCTCTCTCTCTCTCTCTTTCTCTCTCTGTGTGTGTGTGTGTGTAACTTTTATTGTAAACGTTTTAAAGTTAATATAGTTATTAAAATTAACATTCCTTTCATTTTCATTTCATTAAAATATTAATCTTCCCAAAAGTAACACATTGTTATAGAGATTTGTTTTTTTAATTCCATTTTCCATTCAAATGGGCCTTTCCAACTCAAATCTATATTTTATTTTAATAAGTTAACAGCACATTGCTTGATTGATTAATTCATCATCGGCTACTGGATGTCAAACATTTGCTAATTGTGACACGTAGTCTTCAGAGGAAACTCACGACTTTTTTTCCCATTAGCAGCAAGGCATCTGTTACAATATATTATTATGCACTTTCCCCACATGATCTTTGATATACCAGTCGTGGAGCACTTGATGAAAAAAAAACAATCAGAGAATGAGTCCACAGTGGCGTTTAGAACCTTTGACCCAATCTCTTCAATTGTAACTGCTGTAGCTAGATCCCGGCCGTATTTGGTTTGGGTTGGTGTATAACCGTACTTACCCCCACTGAACTGAACTGAACTTTACATTCAGGCCGTAGTCTACGGCATATGAGGATATATATACATACATAAATGTACATAAATACAATAAATACATACTAATAAATACCAAAAAAAATACACAGAATATCAGCCAGAGGATTTGAAAGGATTCATAATTAGATTACAAAATATAGAAAGTTTTCTAAGGACACCAGCTTTTTTAGAGTTGAATAATTTATAAAATTTATATATATTTGGTTTAGACTGGCATCTATTGCCTTGTGCATGGTTCTACTTTATTACATACATAAACCGTAAATACTTTATTACAGACCAGGGGCCTCTGTTTTGTTCAGATCCATCTTTCACATGGGTACTACCCAAGACCCGGCTTCTGTTATTTGAGACATGCTCGGGTAATAAAAATAACAACTGTCATGTATATTAATGTGCAATTAGGGTTTGGATGGGCTTTCATATATACCAATAAACAGACATGTATTGAATATCCTGGGTTTTTTTTAAATCCTGAGGTTTGTTTTTACCTAAGATCTATTCAAAATCCATCTGTTAACAGAGACCTTGGCATTACGATACTTTCAATTTGATGTAGTTTGAAGAGGCTTATGTAGATTTTTTCTATGACACCCACAGTATTTAGGAAGGGGTGTAATGTCGTGTAGCATTTAAAATCACATTAACTTACATTATATATATATATATATATATATATATATATATATATATATATATATATATATATATATATATCAATTTCCCTCTAAAATACGAAGCAAATAAAGATATTACATGTATTTAAAAATATATATTTATTCTTTTTATTTGTATTGCCAAACACATGAATTTTCTGACAACTTCAGAATTCTGGTGAGGTGCGCACCACCAGCACCCTCCCTTTGATCCGCGCCTGTATTTAGTATTGGTTTCTCGGGCTGGATACGTTTATCTTTTACGCTAAGTATCTGAAGTGAGGTGTTAACAACGTACTTGCGACTACTACACGTTTTTCGTGGCTGACGTAAGTGCAAAGTGTCAGAGATAATCATTCTTTTAGATTGACCTATTTACTCGATACAGCGATAATAATTTATCTATGTAGCCCATAATATAAATATTTAGATTTAATTATGTTCATATAAGTATTTAATAAAAGATTAACCGCCTAATGTGTACATCCAAACAGTGATTGTTATAACTTATAGCAAGAGCGTCAAATGTTTTTGTTATTTTTAAAATAAATATATTGGTATTTTAATTTAGTTATGTTGCATGTAAATGCATGTATTTCATAAAAGATAAAAAAGGATGTTAGGTTTTATTTCCAATACTCCCCTAATACCTACATGTGTTCGATTCGAACAGTGAGTGTTAAATTTGTTATTTTTAGGTATATGTAAATATTTAGATTTAGTTATATTGCACATAACTCTTTAATAAAAGATGAAAAATGTCAAGTTAGTTTCCATTGTGCTTACATCTATGGTTCAACGATACTAATGTTCGTGACATTCTCTAATGAGTTTTGATTTTTACAAAGTTAAAGTTTGTTTTGTTTGACAACACCACTAAAGCAAATTGATTTATTAATCATTGGTTATTAGATGTCAAAGAGTTGGTAATTTTATGACACACCGTCTTAGAGGAAACCCGCCACAGTTTTCCATTTTGCAACAAGATATCTTTTATTCTGCACTTTCCAATAGACAGGATAGCACATACAAATTGTGGGGCACTGGTTGGGACGGGAACAAATCAAAAAACAAATTGGCCCACCGAGAAGATTCGATCCTTCGACCAAAGCACCTCGGGAAGTAACAAACAAAACAGAAAGACAGAGAGAGAGAGAGAGAGAGATAGGGTTACTGGTGATATAGAAACGACAGACTGAGAATAGAACACAAAGGCATATGATTCAAGTTCAAATGTCAAACCAAAACCATAACATATTATTGAAAGCTGCGTTTGGCGTTTATGCAGTTGATGCCAGGAGGTAAAGTCCACCAACAGATTGACAACAGTGACCTGATGAGGACAGCAATGTTATCTTGTACACACTATGCACCTAGGATCATATAACAACCGAATTGCAGTGTAACACACAAAACTTTGTATCAAAATGTTGTTATCACCCAATTATGGCCTATCTAACTCGCTCAGAGCAGAAGGTTAAGCTAAGTTCACTAGTTTCTCGCATACTAGAAGTCCTTGAAAATTATTGTTTTCCTCAGTTAGATTCATTATACCATAGGCCATTCTAAACGGTCATTTTACACTCAACATACTAGCTGTTTCTAATGAAGTAAGGAAGGACAAAATGTTTTATTTAACGACGTACTCAATATATTTTTAATTACGGGCTAGTCCTTTCGATTAACAACTGCTAGCATGGGGTCCTTTGTATGTAGTATCCCATACACGAGACAGTACGTACCACGTCCTTTGTTACACCAGTTGTTAAGCACTGGTTGGAACGAGAAATAGCGCAATGGGCCCATCGACAGGAAACGATCCTAGACCGACCGCTCATCAGGCGAGTGCTTTACCACTGAGCTACGTCCCGCCCCTGTTTTCAGTGAGACCATTTACGCTGCAACCTAGAGTTTATTTTGTTTAACAACACCACTAGAGCACATCGATTAATTAATCATCGGCTATTCAATGTCAAACATTTGGTATTTCTGACACGACGTCGTCATAAGAAACCTACTATATGTTTTTCCATTAGCAGCAAGGGATCTTCTTATATAAATTTTCCCACTGACATACCACGCCCGTTGATATACCAGTCGCGGTTGGAACGGGAACAAACCCAATCAACGAATGGGTCCACAGAGGAGATTTGATCCTCCAACCGACGCACATTAAATGAGCGCTCGACCGACTGAGGTAGATCCTGCCCTTAGAATCGATAGATTCTCATGGCTGTCTTGGAGTTGACCATTTTCAGAAAGTATAAGGATTCATTCACTCTTGATGCCTTTACGATATGTGTGCGTTTTGAAAACGCTAGCAACCAGACGCAGTGAAATAACAGTCCGCTTGCGTCTGTGCTATATTAAGCGTGTTTCATGTTTCAACTTTAAAATAAACATATATTTGTTCGGGGGCAGGTGCGTAGCGTGAGTTGGACTTGGGGAGGTTCGAATATGAACCAAGTGGACCATTTCTATTTTGTTTTTGCACGACCGGAAATTCCATATGTATAAACCTGAATGTTTTAGTTCTGAAAGCGGACCATTTGTTTCAGTGTGTGTGTGTGGGGGGGGGGGGGGTGTTCGCCCGAAACCACCACCACCACCACCCCCCATCCTACGTCCCTGGGGGTGGAGCAGGTTGATTTATGCCCGAATTAAACGAAAATTCCCGAATCAGAATAACAACGTTTCGGGTCAACCCATTTTCTTTGAACGTCTCCATCGTTTCTGCTTGAATACGAAAAAAAAGGTTAAAGTTTGTTTTGTTTAACAATACCGCTAGAGCACAATCATTGATTAATTATCGGCTACGGGATGTCAAACATTTGTTAATTTTGATATATAGTCTTGGTGAGGAAACCCTCATGGTTCCCATTAGTAACAAGGGATCTTTTATATGCACCATCTCACACGTGTACCAGATTTGCCAGTCGTGGTGCACTGGCTGGTGACCCCCCACCCCCACCCCACCCAACAAACACACACACACACACACACACACCGCCACCACCGCCCGATCTCCCCTCTCGTACGTTTTTGTAAACAATTAATTTATCATGGTCACATATTTACTCTGTTTCAAGGGTGGTGTAGTGTTTACGTAAGTCTTTTTACACGTACTGATTTCATTTCTAGTACAATTTTTTTTCATCATTTTTCATTTTACAAAACCGTAAACCCCACTATATTAGCATTCATTAATATAACAATAAGTCCATGGGGACTAGGAGCGGGACGTAGCTCAGTGGTACAACGATCGCCAGATTTGCGATCGATCTACGATCGATTTCCGTCGGTGGACCCATTGCACTATTTGTCGTTCCAGCCAGTGCTCCACAACTGATGTAACAAAGGTAGTGGTATGTACTATCCTGTCTGCGGGATGATGCATATAAAAGATCCCTTGCTGCTAATCGAAAAGAGTAGCCCATGACGTGGCGACAACGGGTTTCCTCTTTTAATATCTGTTTAGTTGTTTGGTCCTTAACCATAAATGTGTTAAGTGCGTCGTTAAATAAAATATTTTCTTCCTTCCTCTTAATATCTATGTGGTCCATAACCATATGTCCGACGCTATTTAACCGTAAATACAATGTGTGAGTGTGTTGTTAAATAAAACATTTCCTTCCTTCCTCTTAATATTATGTGGTCCATAACCATATGTCCGACGCTATTTAACCGTAAATACAATGTGTTGAGTGTGTTGTTAAATAAAACATTTCCTTCCTTCCTCTTAATATTATGTGGTCCATAACCATATGTCCGACGCTATTTAACCGTAAATACAATGTGTTGAGTGTGTTGTTAAATAAAACATTTCCTTCCTTCCTCTTAATATCTATGTGGTCCATAACCATATGTCCGACGCTATTTAACCGTAAATACAATGTGTTGAGTGTGTTGTTAAATAAAACATTTCCTTCCTTCCTCTTAATATTATGTGGTCCATAACCATATGTCCGACGCTATTTAACCGTAAATACAATGTGTTGCGTGTGTTGTTAAATAAAACATTTCCTTCCTTCCTCTTAATATTATGTGGTCCATAACCATATGTCCGACGCTATTTAACCGTAAATACAATGTGTTGAGTGTGTTGTTAAATAAAACATTTCCTTCCTTCCTCTTAATATTATGTGGTCCATAACCATATGTCCGACGCTATTTAACCGTAAATACAATGTGTTGAGTGTGTTGTTAAATAAAACATTTCCTTCCTTCCTCTTAATATCTATGTGGTCCATAACCATATGTCCGACGCTATTTAACCGTAAATACAATGTGTTGAGTGTGTTGTTAAATAAAACATTTCCTTCCTTCCTTCCTTCCTTCCATTGGGACTAGGAGCGGGACGTAGCCCAGTGGTGCGCTATCGATCTAGTATTAATCCGCGCCGGTGGGCTCAGAAGTTTCTCGTTTCAGGCAGTGCTCCACAACGGATGTAATAGGTCGTGATACGTACTACCCCTTGCTGCTACTCGAATAAGATTACTAGTATAATGTAATCGCGGAATCGAGTTTCCTTTTCTCATTATCTCATTCTGTACGTGTTGTCCTGTGTCGTCTTTAGTGTGGTCCTTGGCCATATGACCACTATACAATGAATA
The DNA here is from genome assembly GCF_016097555.1 of Gigantopelta aegis. Lineage (NCBI taxonomy): Eukaryota > Metazoa > Mollusca > Gastropoda > Neomphalida > Peltospiridae > Gigantopelta > Gigantopelta aegis. Next base: position 95,187,759 of record NC_054704.1, on the reverse strand, counting down.
TGTAAATACAAATATGCGTACTTAACTAAAACATTAAGTTTTCTTCTTATCTCACCTGAGGGTTATTTTTTGTTGTTGTTTTTGTATTGTTTTTTCTTGGGGGGGGGGGGGGGGGGGGTAATATTACCATCATAACTCCACTACTGGTATATTAAAGTCGCATACCTTAGATTCAGCCAGAAAAAAATGGACACTTAGTTTGGTTAATTCACAAACCTAAACACATTTTATAGTGACATAGAACTACCATCAACATAACCACATAATTTAGAAATGTTTTTACGACAAATTATATATCATTTGGATAAAGTTACAATAGAGTAAAACAAGTCTGCGACGTTGAAAAGGTGAATTATCCTTTATATAAAAAGTAGACTAGAGCTCGTCTCCAGAATTGTTACTTCTCAGAGGTACGTGCCTTTTTAAAAATATAAAAAATGTATTTCGTGGTATTAGAAACACCAGGATGACTTAATAATAATTTAAACAATAATAATTTAAACAATAAAATCTAGGTAATGTCTGATTTCAGTTTATAAAAAAACGCCATAGTGTTTAAAAACTAGGGTCTGTCATTTTAAAGAAAATAAGAAAGTGCATAAATGTGATCGTTTGCTATCGCTTCGTTGACTATTAGCTAAGCCATTAGCTTTCAAGCTGGGAGATACTATGTTCGAACCCCAGTACCGGCTCCCACTTTGAGCGAGTTTTAAAGATTCATTGTGTATATGAAAGGCAACTACACCGATTTCGCTCTCACTAACCACTAGCAACTAACTACCAACCCGTTTTGGACAGATAGTTTGTTCAAACCAGATAACTGATGCATAAGCCCAAGATAGCGTTCTTGAAACTTAAAGGGACTACCCTGAATTTCAGCTCTGAGTTACTATATTATTAAATGTTCAATTATCAACAGCTTTAGCGATTGACCAATGAATATAATAACTTCCTTATTATTTTCCAGAATAACAAACTCAGTGCCAGTTATTATCAAATTTATGTTTCTCGTGAAGAAGAAGTTTGTTTTGTTTAACGACACCACTGGACCACATTGATTAATTAATCATCAGCTATTGGATGTCAAACATTTGGTAATTCTGAATTTTGAAACCCGCTACATTTGCAACAAGGGATCTTTTATATACACTTTCCCACAGACAGGAAAGCACATGCCACGGCCTTTGTCCAGATGTGGTGCAGTGGTTGGAATGAGAAAAAACCCAATCAGCTGAATGGATCCACTGAGGTGGTTCGATCTTGAGACGCAAGCACCTCAAGCGAGCACGCAACCTACTGAGCTAAATCCCGCCCTTCTCTTGTGAAATTATCATATTATCAAAAGTTTACTTATCACGAGCTTAGCATAACCTGTTGATATGTTTATGAAATCCTATATATTATGTTTAATGAAGCTCGTTTGAGTATATATTTGACATATAAAATCTTTCAAATATTATCAACTCAGACGCAGTTTTAGACTGGTTTAATACCAAAAGTTAAAGTTACAGTTAAAGTTCGTTTTGTTTAACGACACAATTAGAACACATTGATTTATTAATCATCGACTATTGGATGTTAAACATTTGGTAATTTTTGTATTATCTTAATGAAACCCGCTACATTTTTCTATTAGCTGCAAGGTATCTTTTATATGCACTTTCTTAGAAAAGACAGCACATATCAGTCTTTGATATATCAGTCGTGGGGCTCTGGTTAGGACGGGGGAAATCCCGATCAGAGAATGGGTCCACTGAGATGGTTTCATCCTACGACCCAAGCACCTGTCTCGGTGATAGATAATTTGCTTCAGATGCGATGGAATTTAGGATCGATTGCCCTCAAGTTTCCATGTCTGTCGAAATAGCCACGTTCAACACCAAACAATTGCAGTTTAAAATGTTCTGAGTTGTTAGACATTGTGTGCATCTTTCTTACATTGTGATTTGTAATTCCCTCCAACTTCTCAAGTTCCATATTCCACAGAGGTTCATAATTTCTCCTGAGTAATCAAGAGACTCACCGACAAAATTAAGTTTATGAACAAATGTTCAATGACACCCCAGCACCAAAACAATACATCAGCTATGGGTGTCAACATAGGCGTACTTACTTAATCCCATTCGCGCTAACAAACACATAAGGCTGTAACTAGAGATTGCCACTGTTGCCCGTCTTTTGCCAGCTTCTCCAGCAGCCCCCAGCTCAGACTGCCCTCTCGACTTTCATTCTCTACTCTACGCATAGGCGTACAGGCTCCCATGTTTGTAGGAGGTGGTTTGGGCAGACTGATTTTTGCCCACATTAAACAAAAGTGCTCGAATATTTATTCATAACAGCATTACATATACTGCCAAACAGCTATACAGGATTGCAAACGAATCACTAGGCATTTTTACATGGATTACAACTAATATTGTGGGTAGACTGATGGAAATACATAGTGATTAAACTTCAGGCAAGCTAATTTTTCCCGAATATCTCTATCCTTTTTTGGCCAAATATGAGGATTTGTTCCAGCCCTGTGACACCCGCCACCATCTCATACATTTATGGGTGTAAAAAAAAGTAAGTACATGAACGACAGGTGAAAGTGCTGGATATTTTTGTTATTGGTCGTTGCATAAAGGGTGAGATGTGGTCAACAAAAAAACCTGCTACATTTTTCCTTTAGTAGCAAGGAATTTTTTATGTGCACCATTCCACAGACAGGATAGCACATACTATGACATTTGATATACCAGTCCTGGTATGATGAATGGAACGAGAAATAGTGCAATGGGCGTACGGATGGGGATCGATCCTAAACGGACCGTGCATGAGATAAGCACATTTATTCCTGACCCCAATCCTTCCTTCAATAGTGCAATGGGCGTACAGATGGGGATCGATCCTAAACGGACCGTGCATCAGATAAGCACATTTATTCCTGACCCCAATCCTTCCTTCAATAGTGCAATGGGCGTACCGATGGGGATCGATCCTAAACGGACCATGCATCAGATAAGCACATTATTCCTGACCTCAATCCTTCCTTCAATAAATGTCAATTTGGGGTTTTGTTCTACCTCTACCAACCAGTCCCACGTGACTGGTATATCAAAGGCCATGGACACGTTCTGTCCTGCCTATTGAATATTACATATACAACCTCTTGTACCTAGTTTCCTTTTTTTCTATCTTACAAACAAGTGTAAGAACAAAACCATTTCAGCAGCACCTGCATTTTAGTCACTTTTCTCGATTTGGGATTTTCATACAGTGTATTGAAATAATTATAATTATTATTAAAGCGTGGGACAATGAATGAATGAATGAATGTTTAACGACACCCCAGCACGAAAAATACATCGGCTATTGGGTGTCAAACTATGGTAATGCAAATAAATAAAGTGATGATCAACATCAATATAAAAATTCAAGCTTTAAACAAAAACAGTGTAAAGAACTGTGCAAAAATACAAATACAAATATCACAGAATTTTACGGACACCGAATTTTACTCTAAACTTCAATTTGTGCTGTATTGGCCATTCTCAAAGAGAATGTTACACCCCTGCACCACGGTGAGGTTACAGCACGCGCAGGGGCGTGGGACAAAGCCCAGTGATAAAGCACTCGCCTGATACATAGTCAGTCTAGGATCGATCCCTACCGGTGGTCCATTAGCTTATTTCTCGGTTCAGCCAGTGCACCATGACTGGTATATCAAAGAACGTTGTATGTGCTATCCTGTCTGTGGGATGGTGCATAAAAGATCCCTTGTTATTAATGGAAAAAAATTTAGTAGGTTTTCTCTCCAGGACTACATGTCAGAATTACCAAATGTTTGCCATCCAATAGTTGATCGTTAATAAATCAATGTGCTCTACTGGTGTCGATAAACAAAACAAACTTTAACCCAGTCAGGATAGCACATACCATGATATACCAGTCATGGTGCAATGGGTGGATCGAACCTAAATTGACCGCACATCAGACGAGATCTCCACAACTGGGCTACATCCCGCCACCACGTCCTTCAATGAATTTCAATATTTGTTCTGCCCATCCCAACCATTCAACAAGATTGGTATGTCAGAGGTCATGGCATGTACTGTCCTGTCTACTGAAACAAAGTGTCTATGACCTCTTGTTGCTTTTTCATTAGTAGCAATTAGTGTGGCAAAACGTGCTAAACACACAAATGTAAAAAAACCCACACATTTCAACAACTTTTGGTATTTTCATATAATGTACTGGTATTAAAATAACCATAGGTGTACAAGCTCCCATTTTTGTAGGGGAGGGGGCAGGCTGATGTTTGCCCAAAAATGCCTGAACCTGGATAACATTAATTCATATTAGCATTTCTGCCAAACAGCTATATATGGTTGCAAATGAATCATTGCAGATTTTTACCTGGATTACAACTAATATTGTGGATAGATTGATGCAAATACATGGTGAAAATGTTTCAGACCTGCTGATTTTGCCTGAATATTGCTATCGTTTTTGTCAGTTTGAGGATTTGCCCATTAACTCACACACACAAACACACACACACACACACACATACAGACGTACACACTCACATACACACACACAGACATACACACACACACACACACAGACACACACGTCTTGTACACTTATGTGGAAATAATAATAATTATGTTACATACAAAAAAACTAGGTTAAAAAATGTGCTGAAGAATTACTAAACCAACTTTCCTTTTCTTTGAAAGTTGCCTGATGAATCCGTCCATTTGATCATGTGTCACTACAGCACAGTGTACCAGGTATTTATTTCTCATTCGGATTGAAATCAGATCATGCTACCAGTCTCGATGTAGTGGTTAAACCATCTAACTTAAGGCTAGTAGGTACTGGGTTCACATCTCAGTACCGCCTCCAACCCAAAGACAGTTTACAATGGATCGGTGAGAAGGTGCAAGGCGCAATGGTGTAGCCATGAACCCCAAACTCATTCACACGTCTGTTTTTTCTCCCACCTTTTTTGTTTTTCTCTCATCACCTTTTATAAATGCACATTTCCCCACAACTCGGCTCATAAACAGTGTGGGTGACCTCAACACAATATACAATTCTGGATATGGCAGAGCTACTACACCAACTTTTCTAAGTAACCACCAACAGCTAACCACTAACCCACTCTCCTGGATGCACAGACTAGGTAGATGAAGTGTGTCCTTGAATCTTAACTGGATTTAAGCACAAAAATAAGTTTAAAAGTCACACCGCCAGGAGTCAATTAACATATTTCTGTCCCAATTTAATAAATGATTTACAACCAAAAATAATGCTTCACTATATTTTTATTATGTAAAAAATTACAATGGATAAGTTAATTCAAACAATTTCTGATAAATAAATTAGATGTAAATTAATGTTAATATAAATGGTCTTCACACGACCATGTTGGAAAATGAGGTCAATTGATCATTGGTTTTCACAGCTCTACATCCTTCGAGCTTTGTACTTTTTTAATTTCCTCCTTATCTGAGGTGCATTCAAATAGGTCTGAAATAAAAAGAAATCATATTTTTTATTAATGATTAACATACTATAGGTGTTATGGGCAATCTCATTATTTCAAGGTTATTTAACATTTTTTAAAGTGTGGTAAAAAAAATGTGTTACAGGGTCAATTCTGCATACAATATATTCATTTAGAAAAGTTGTGGATTATTATTTTTTTATGAAGTTTTAATCTGTTAAGTTGACCTGGGTTAATTTATAAATTTTTCATGCATATGTTTTCGTGATACTGTTTGATCCACGTTTCTTAGTTAAAGGGAGATAACTGGTGATCAATTAGGTCTTCTGAAATCGACTTGCCTACTAATGTGTAGACTACACCACTTGATAAGCAGGTACCTTTGAGCAGGGAGGCATGGGGGGGGGGGGCTTTAGCCCTGCCCCTAACAATCCTACATTAAAACAATTATTAGCATTTATAAGCATTTGTCATGATGAATTTACTTATAGTTATCTAATTTTCAAAACAGTTCAGGAGTGCATGCCACCAGCTCTACTAAAACTGACATAAACACTACCGAAAAGAGTCCAATCAATTCAACTAAATTTTTAATAATAGTGTCCTATAAACAAAGTAACTTGAAAACTGCAAAATGACTGTTTTGTTAATATTTGTGATTTTGTTTTTACCAATTGTAACAAATTATTTGACCGGATCATACATACAGCAGTTGATTGTATGTTATTATTTGACTGGGTCCAACAGTTTTGTACATGACTGTGATGTTTAAATATTCAGCATATACACATGGTGGCCTCTACAAAAAATATATATCGTGAAAAATGCATTTAAAAAGTGTTGCATTTTTCGGCATTTGTGCCCGAAACCTTAGTGGTACAGAGGCATGTCATATTATATTTTACTTATAGAACACAGGAAATTACATTTCAGGGCCCCACTTTACAAAGTGATCTTATTGCTAACATCGCATTAAGTGCATTAGGTAGCTATGCACGTACGGTGATCATAATGCTGTGATCGCCTTTTAAAACGGGCCCAGGACATTTAGTTTTAAACATTTTTCTGGGAAGCACGCAAACCCCTTTAGAAACGTGCATGTTTTGTGCCCTTGATTTCAGTCAGTGAGCCTCTCCAACCCAAAGATACCCCCAAACAGAAACCCCAAATACAAATATTTACATCTACAGTGAAACTTCTGTAAACCGGACCCTCAGTAAACCGGAATTCCCTCAACACAGAACTTTTTTCACGGTCCCGCATTTTACGCAGCTTTAACCACTGAAATAAACCCCTGAAAACCGGAAACCCCTCTACTCTGAATACCGAACGAATTTCCGGGTCCCGTTTTGTTTATTCAATACAAATTTTACCTCTGAAGACCGAACAATTAAAAACTCTGAAGGAGCGTCGCCTGTCTTGACCATACCAATTAGTTGTCAAAGTTGCGGTGTTACTAACTATACCAGATGGTATGCGCATGCTCGGTGTAGCGTGTCCGGGACATGTTTGAGCATTAGTCGAACAATGCTCTAATTAGTCTCTGTTACCTAGATTTCCGTTAAGCCTTGTCATTCAATTAACACCTTTAAGTTTGTAACGGGAATAATCATGTGCACTGTGTTTTTTGGGAATGAGATTATTACCTCTTCCGAACAAATTTATCTCTGGTTATATCTGATTATTTTACACGAGGACCCGACAAAGCAACCATAAATTTAATTAATTGCATTCTCATTGTCTCTGTTCCACTGTTTATTTAGACAAATAAGTCGGCTTCTGTTTCCGATATGTTTCGTAGGTACGTCAATAGCATTTCATTTCCATATCGATTGTCAACATGTCCGAACGTCCAGCAAAACGGCGTCGTGTAGAGTTGTCACTGGACAATAAAGTTAAAATTATTAACAAATACAAAAGTTTACCCAAACCAACATTACAGTCACTAAGTGATTAATTTGGCATTGGGAAATCGACTGTATCTGACATAATCAAGAAAAGTGACACCTATAAATCGCAGTACGAGAATAATGTAAATGGAAGTAAACGAAGGTTTAATAACTCAGAACATTTCTTGACGTTTCAATCTGTTACATGTTCCAAATGTATTCGTGTTATTTGATCACAAAAGCTCAACAATCTACATAAAGAGTTTCCACTTTAATTTGGTTATTGTTGGTTTATAAATGTAATTTAACACATGTTTGTATCTTGGTAATATTAATAGTAAAAATTAAAAAATGGTTATCAAGGCTGTTTCTTAAAACCTCAGTAAACCGAACACCCTTCATACAATCCTATATTGCCAGTAAGGTTGCGACTTTGACAGCTGATTGGCATGATCAAGACATGTAATGCTGCTTGAAAGGTTTTGAGCGTTTTGTCTTCAGAAGTGAAATTTGTATTAAATAATCACAACAGGCAGGCCCAGATAATTGGTTTGGTATTCAGAGTAGAGAGGTTTTCAGTTTTCCGGGATTAAAGCTGCATAAAACACGGGACCATGAAATATATTTTGCTTTGAGGGAATTCCATTTTATTGAGTGGCTGGTTTTGAGAGGTTTCATGGTATTATTTTCCTGTTTACGTCACTGTGAACTGCAAGAGTTAAAGTATACATGAGGCTAAGGTGCTAGACTGTTGCTGGTATTGCTACAGAAGAAGGAACAAAAACAGACCTTTAATTCTTCATTGAAATCGGCTGTCGGTTCAGTGGTCTTATTCCTTGATCCCCAGAAATAAGACAAATACTAAAACAAAAGTAAACAGATAAAATTTCATCACATTAAAATTAATATAATAGAAAGCATTTCAAGTCATTTTTAAAAGATTACAAAACACTATTTGTAGTCAAATGTGAGACAATGTACTTGGAAATGAAGAATTCTAAGCAAAAATTAACATTGTTTTACAATTAGGTAAGAACGATTACAGCCAAAGGTTCGATTCTTTATTTTAGAGTCCAAAAAAGAAATTTGAAATATAATTCAACCATTTTGTTTTTGCAGTTGTAATACAAATTATAGTGGGGTTTTTGTCAATAGTTTTACTCCAATAGTATGTTAGCCAATCAGCACAAACAATTATGAATCTAAAGAATAAGACCAATATAATTTTTACCAGTTTTTGCAGTATATTAATTTTATCTGCATAGTAATCAGCATAACTTCTGATGCTCCTAAAGTAGGCCTGGAATCCAGGCAAAGTATCGAGAGAGTTTACAGGAAATGGAAGATAAACTTCAGCTTGGATCTCTCCGTGCTTCGGATCGTAAACCGTTATGTTCGACTTCTGGAGCCAGTAAACATGAGTGGTGTATTCCTCCATTTCTTTCTGCAGCACCTTCTCTAGCGTGTCCAGAATACTGGTCAAGTGTTTGGCCATGTTGGTTTCCACATCCCAGTATCTGTATGCCCACAACATCTACAACAAAACATTCACTTTAACTGTTAGGCTAACTCATTTGCAGAACAAAAGGTTTCGTGCTAGCAACATTCCTACTTTGTATTTTTCATATTTGAATTGCCTACATTATATGGTTTGGAATAAAGTTATTCTAGACAATATTAAATAGAGATTATTATACAAGAGTGTGTGTTGCACTGATATTACGAAACGAGTGTAAGGATTTTTTTATTGCCTGAGCAAGAGTGAAGGTAATACATGTACATGAATCCTGACTAGAGCTTCATAAAATCAGTACGATTCACACACGAGTGTAATAATTTATATATTATCCATATTATTGTTTGTATTTTTTTTTATGAATAACAAGGACCATCTCAAAATGTTTCAATCACAATTAGAAGGGGATATGCACAGTTTGAGATGGGACTGGGGAAGCAACATCATAATGACGTCATTACACTTGTTATTACACTTGTGTGCTTATATGATTATTATTAACTTGGTTATGTTGAACCATATGAATAATAATTTGCATTATTAAACTATTAACTGGCCAATACATAAGCATATAAATGTAAAAACCTGACACTGCAAGTCAACATGCATAAATAGCTATTTGCGCTGATTTTGTAGTCTTATTATGATCATGTGTATATGATTTTGTTATTCCGATAATTAAGAATATGCCTGATGCTGCTGGTTCCCAAAATTTATTGTTCTTTTCCATCTCACTTTCAGTATGCAAAATCATTCCTTGCCATGACAAAAAAAATGAGGGGAGTGATTAATTGTTATTTAAGAGAAAAAGAACATTTGATTTCTGGGGACAATCAATGCTATTTAAGAAACAAAGAACATTTGATTTCTGGGGACAATCAATGTTATTTAAAAAACAAAGAACATTTGATTCTGGGAACAATAAACGTTATTTAAGAAACAATAAATATGTGATTTCTGGGGACAATCAATGTTATTTAAGAAACAAACAACATTTGATTTCTGGGGGACAATCAATGTTATTTAAGAAACAATAAATATGTGATTTCTGGGGACAATCAATGTTATTTAAGAAACAAAGAACATTTGATTTCTGGGGACAATCAATGTTATTTAAGAAACAAACAACATTTGATTTCTGGGGACAATCAATGTTATTTAAGAAACAATAAATATGTGATTTCTGGGGACAATAAATGTTATTTAAGAAACGAAGAACATCTGATTTCTGGGGACAATCAATGTTATTTAAGAAACAATAAATATGTGATTTCTGGGGACAATTTATGTTATTTAAGAAACAATAAATATGTGATTTCTGGGGACAATAAATGTTATTTAAGAAACAAAGAACATCTGATTTCTGGGGACAATCAATGTTATTTAAGAAACAATAAATATGTGATTTCTGGGGACAATTTATGTTATTTAAGAAACAATAAATATGTGATTTCTGGGGACAATAAATGTTATTTAAGAAACAAAGAACATCTGATTTCTGGGGACAATCAATGTTATTTAAGAAACAATAAATATGTGATTTCTGGGGACAATCAATGTTATTTAAGAAACAATAAATATTTGATTTCTGGGGACAATCAATGTTATTTAAAAAACAAAGAATATTTGATTTCTGGGAACAATCAACAATATTTAATAAACAAAGATTGTTTGGTTTCACCTCTTGGTATACATTGTTTCTGTACACATTGAGCTGTTTTAGGTCTTCATGCTCTAGGGCCATGTTTAGACCAGTGCTGACAATATCTTGTATGCGAGTCGCGGCCGATGCATACTTGTCGGCAACACCTGACGATCGGATTCCATCAGCCGTTCTCCTGGCCACGGACATCAAGAATGTTCTGTAGCTGGTCGTATCAAACATGGCGTGGAACTCTTTTATCTTGGGGTGACTCTTGGCTTGATCTATGAGCTCTGAAACAAAGCAGACTGATTATCAAGGTATTTGTATGTAGTTTAAATTAACTTTGCTAATCGGAAAACAAATGTTGATATTAATATGCAATCATCTTTTGATCTTAATTTTAATAGCACACACAGGTCTGTGGGGTTTTTTTTAATCAAAGCTACATTTATTAATAATTAATTTCTGTAATGAACATGTTCTTATGAATACTGTAGCAAGTAGATATTATTTATTAAAATAACACCATACTTGAAACTCTATTCTGAACAGCTGTATATTTATCTGTAGCCTTCGTCTGTAGATCTTTCATGGCAACATCAATGCTCTTGACAGCATCTGCCAAGATAGCTAGAAGTTCATCCAGGGAAGTCTGCAACGGTAAAGAAAATCATCACTCTTCTATGACTATAATATTAACATGTAGGCCTATTTTGTGTATATAGTGAACATCTAATGGAAACAGGATCAATTATAGATTATTAAGTATTCAGTTTGAATTGTTCAAAATAATGTTTCAAATTGTGTTTAATATGGTAATACCAAATATTTTATGTATCATCCCTTTCAGGTGAAAATTGCTATTTTTCATGTGAATAAAAGAAAATAAAGTAATAATTCTGAAGAATATAAAACATTTTGAAAACAAATTCAACGGCTAACTTTAAGTTAATTCCAGTCTGTTGCTATTGGCAGATCTCATGATTTTGTTTTGGCAGATTAGATAAAATGTAAGCAATATTATTAAAAGTGGATATGATGGACTTCCCATGTTTTGTGGATGTCAAACAATTTAGTAATTCTGACATATAGTCTTCAGAGAAAACCACTACGTTTTTACATTAGCAACAAGACATATTTTATATGCATTTTCCCATAGACTAGACTAGACAGCACATACCTGGAAGATGTACCAGGTAATTAAAAGATACATTTCCAAACTCAGCATTTACTATAGCAGAAAGAGAAATAGCAGCCATTTTACCTGGGAGTTTGTCATCAAATTGTTGACGAACATTTCATATTCATCATTCATTGGGAACGTCGCCATGCCATTGAGGAATTTGGACATGCTGTGCGTGATCAGACCGTAGTTTTCACGATAGTAGCCCACCATGCGCGTGTAGTATTTTCTGAAACAGTATTTACAATATATACTGATAAATAAAAAAAAGGGAACGCATGGAATTTGAGACCAAATTTAAATCACTACTAGAGTAGTTATGGCTGTATAAAATACAGAGATGTAATGTGGGACTGAATCTCAATACTGTGGAGCTGACTGACAGTATCATGGGTAAATACAGAGATGTAATGTGGGACTGAATCTCAATACTGTGGAGCTGACTGACAGTATCATGGGTAAATACAGAGATGTAATGTGGGACTGAATCTCAATACTGTGGAGCTGACTGTATCATGGGTAAATACAGAGATGTAATGTGGGACTGAATCTCAATACTGTGGGGCTGACTGACAGTATCATGGGTAAATACAGAGATGTAATGTGGGACTGAATCTCAATACTGTGGAGCTGACTGACAGTATCATGGGTAAATACAGAGATGTAATGTGGGACTGAATCTCAATACTGTGGAGCTGACTGTATCATGGGTAAATACAGAGATGTAATGTGGGACTGAATCTCAATACTGTGGGGCTGACTGACAGTATCATGGGTAAATACAGAGATATAATGTGGGACTGAATCTCAATACTGTGGGGCTGACTGTATCATGGGTAAATACAGAGATGTAATGTGGGACTGAATCTCAATACAGTGGGGCTGACTGACAGTATCATGGGTAAATACAGAGATGTAATGTGGGACTGAATCTCAATACTGTGAGGCTGACTGACAGTATCATGGGTAAATACAGAGATGTAATGCGGGACTGAATCTCAATACTGTGGAGCTGACTGTATCATGGGTAAATACAGAGATGTAATGTGGGACTGAATCTCAATACTGTGGGGCTGACTGTATCATGGGTAAATACAGAGATGTAATGTGGGACTGAATCTCAATACTGTGGAGCTGACTGACAGTATCATGGGTAAATACAGAGATGTAATGTGGGACTAAATCTCAATACTGTGGAGCTGACTGACAGTATCATGGGTAAATACAGAGATGTAATGTGTGACTGAATCTCAATACTGTGGAGCTGACTGACAGTATCATGGGTAAATACAGAGATGTAATGTGGGACTGAATCTCAATACTGTGGAGCTGACTGACAGTATCATGGGTAAATACAGAGATGTAATGTGGGACTGAATCTCAATACTGTGGAGCTGACTGACAGTATCATGGGTAAATACAGAGATGTAATGTGGGACTGAATCTCAATACTGTGGGGCTGACTGACAGTATCATGGGTAAATACAGAGATGTAATGTGGGACTGAATCTCAATACTGTGGAGCTGACTGACAGTATCATGGGTAAATCTGCAATCATTATTTGCTGTTACTAGGCTATTTCTCACTCCAGCCAGTGCACCACGACTGGTATATCAAAAGCTATGGTATGTGTTATCCTGTCTGTGGCATGGTGCATATAAAAGATCTGTTGCTGCTAATCGAAAAGAGTAGCTCATGAAGTGGTTACAGCAGGTTTCCACTCTCAATATCTGTGTGGTCTGAAGCCATATAACCATAAATAAAATGTGCTGAGTGTCATCAAAAAAAACTTTTTTTTCTTTTTTTGTTTTGTTGTTACTATTTACATGTTCACTTAGTTCTTTCCATCAGTATATTTTTAATATTATACATTAGACAATCGTGACATATTAGCTATGAAATAATGAATACTGATAAGCTTAAGAGACACTGCTGTATTGAAATAAAATGATATAATTATATCTAAAACGAGAATGGGAAATAAATATCCAGTTGTTTAGTCATTGGATTTGAAACTTAGTAATTGCAATGGAAGGAAGGAAGGAAATGTTTTATTTGACGATGCACTCAACAAATTTTATTTACGGTCACATGATTAAGGACCACACAGATATTGAGAGAGGAAACCCACTACCGCCACTTCATGGGATACTCTTTTCGATTAGCAGCAAGGGATCTTTTATATGCACCATCCCCCAGACAAGACAGTACATACCACAGCCTTTGTTATACCAGATGTGGAGCACTGGCTGGAACGAGAAATAGTCCAATGGGTCCACCGGCGGGGATCGATCCCAGACTGATCGCGTATCAAGCAAATGCTTTACCACTGGGCTACGTCCTGCCCTAATAATTGCAATGGAGTATACATATATATTTCTCTTAATGCATTTTCAAGTTTTCTATCAGCAGCAAGGTATATTTACATGCCTTTCGCTAACAAGTACAAAGCAATACAAACACCACTTTTGAACCAGGTTGACAGTTTTGAAACACAGTAATTACTCTAGAGTATAAATTAAAAACTGCCACAACAAAGGATATTTTAATATTTCTAAGCATTTTCTCACAATCAGAGAAGAACGACCACCACTTTAGGATGAGCTCCTGGTTTAATACTCCATGTGTAAAATTACTAATCGGCTTACATGAATGTCTTGTATGCTTGCCCAACGTCCTGTATGAAGAACTCATTGGTCTGGTACATGGCGCCGAGATCCTGCCTCAAGTCATCCAGCGCTCGGTCCACGCTGATCAACTCGCTCTCCAACAGTGCGATGAACGGCTTCGCCTCCTCACTGATCGACATCGTTATCCGGCGGTATTTACTTGACAGCTCAGCGCCAACAGAGTCGGACATTTCAGCCTGGGACATGGACATCCTTTCGCCATACATTAAAGACTTTGTGGCTAATAATGTCTACAAAAGAAAAATCCACATACATTGTCAAATTTGTTTTTGCTAGAGAATATATCAACTTATGGGCTCAAATATACGGGGTAATATGTTTTTCAGCAATAGCACTGTGTGCAGATTTCACATACTACTCATTTCATAGGATCTGGATGTTAGGCAATATTACTAGTTATACCATGGATTAAATGAAACATACAAATCATCAGATATTACGTTCAAATTCTTCTATTTAAGCGGTGTATATATGACCTATGATGGCCTCAGATTATTGAGTCATGGTCATCCACCATGCTAAAACACACTAGGATTAAGTCCAAAATATAAAAACATTGTGCAGTTTTCATGAGATAATTTGGCACATAATTTTGAATGGTTCATTGAAAAGAAATGGAGCTATTTGAGTAATTTTGACTTAGTCGGCCGAATTGTAGCACAAGTGTTTAAATTATTAATGTAAATAAAAAAAATTATGCTATTGCAAGTGCTGCCATGTCCTTGATGAGTCTAACCTTTATCTCAGACACCAGTGACGGCCTCCAGTGCAGCCTTGCGTGCAGCAGTTGTGATGTGTTCAGTCTCAAGGCCAGGACGCTGTCAAGCACCGAGGCAGGGCCATCCTTGTGGTACAGCCCGACCTGGATTGCACTACTGTTCACGTACTTGGCAGTTAACTGTACCAGCTTGCTCGGGTTTTCTTCAATCATAGTTAAACACATTTGTTAAAAAATAGGAGTTAAAAATGTTTTTGTTTAATGACACCACTAGAACACATTGATTACTTAATCATCAGCTATTCAAAGGAAGAAGGAAGGAAATGTTTTATTTAACGACACACTCAGCACATTTTATTTACAGTTATATGGCATCAGACAGGGTTAAGGACCACACAGATATTGAGAGAGGAAACCAGCTGTCACCACTTCATGGGCTACTTTTTTTGATTAGCAGCAAGGGATCTTTTATATGTACTTTCCCACAGACAGGAAAGCACATACCATGGCTTTTGACCAGTTGTGGTGCACTGGTTGGAATGAGAAAAAACCCAATCAGTTGAATGGATCCACTGAGGTGGTTTGATCCGATGACACAAGTACCTCAAGTGAGCACTCAATCGACTGAGCTAAATCCTGTCCCAAACACATTTGTAAACAACTATATATTTGTTCAGACTGTTAAATTATTAGACAATCTTCAGATCTACCAGTATATATCTTGATACAAAATGTTTAAAAATATGTAATGATATTTAAATAAGAATTATTTAAACATAATTAGTGACCATGTGTTTGTTAGGAGTGCTCCAGTGGGATATGATATAGTGGCTTCTTTGATGGATGCTTGTGTTTTAACAACGTAATGTAATTTAGAAAATCAATACATCTTTCAAGAAATCAGAAACAAATGGGGGTTAAATTGCTAGTTTTAACTTAAATCTCTCATTGAAATACACAGATAAATACTTGACAAAAGAGATTTGTTAAGTAACAATGTGTCTAGTCATATTCCTTGGTCTCACCTAAGTCGTAAGATATCTTCAGATCAACCATTCGTCTGGCAGTGTCTAACATGACATTGGTAGTAACAGCTTTGGTGTCATCATATCTGTTCATTATACGCAGGTGATACGGATTGGTGGTGTCAACCTCAGCAGTGATGTTTATCTTTTTGATGGGCGTTACAAGCTAGAAAAACACATGACAATTATTAAGACATATTTGTATTGAAATCAATCCCATTTAAGTAATTGTGACATTTAATAATAAAACCATCGGTACCGATACAGCAATTATTTATATAGGAATAAAGCATCAAAATTAATGGACATAAAGCTATGCTGCTATGTAGTATATATCAATAACTGAAGATCACCAAATCAATCAACTGTTCTTGTTTTTGATAATATTACTGAATTATAAATGTATTTTAATTTTCACAAGATCTTAGTCTAAAATAATCCATCAACAAAACATCTAGAAATGTCTAGGTATGTATAAAACGATCCTATATATATAGCTGATCCTTTTCATCAAATACCTTAGACAGATGAAGAAAAATATTAAGATTTAACATGTCTTCATCTAGTGGTATTTATACCAAATGTATATTTTAAGTGTATAATGCAACAAAAAGTTCAACTTTGTTTTGTTGGACAACATTAATCATCGGCTACTGGATGTCAAACATTTGATAATTCTGACATATAGTCTTAGAGGAAATCGCTACATTATTCCATAAGCAGCATGGCATTTCTTATGTACACTTTTCCACATATAGGACAGCATATACCACTGCCTTTGATATACTGGATATGGGGTACTGTATGGGATGGGGAAAACATTAGAGAATAGGTCCACCCTATAAAAGAAAGAAATGTTTTATTTAACGACACACTCAACACATTTTATTTACGGTTATATGGAAGGAAGGAAGGAAATGTTTTATTTAACGACACACTCAACACATTTTATTTACGGTTATATGGAAGGAAGGAAGGAAATGTTTTATTTAACGACGCACTCAACACATTTTATTTACGGTTATATGGAAGGAAGGAAGGAAGGAAATGTTTTATTTAACGACAAACTCAACACATTTTACTTAGTTATATGGAAGGAAGGAAGGAAATGTTTTATTTAACGACGCACTCAACACATTTTATTTATGGTTATATGGAAGGAAGGAAGGAAATGTTTTATTTAACGACGCACTCAACACATTTTATTTACAGTTATATGGAAGGAAGTAAATGTTTTATTTAACGATGCACTCAACACATTTTATTTACAGTTATATGGAAGGAAGGAAGTAAATGTTTTATTTAACAATGCACTCAACACATTTTATTTATGGTTATAAGGAAGAAAGGAAGGAAATGTTTTATTTAACGATGCACTCAACACATTTTATTTACAGTTATATGGCATCAGACATATGGTTAAGGACCACACAGATATTGAGAGGAAACCCGCTGTCACCACTTCATGAGCTACTATTTCGATTAGCTGCAAGGGATCTTTTATATGCACCACCCCACAGACAGGGCATTACATACCACGGCCTTTGGTATACCAGTCGTGGTGCACTGGCTGGAACGAGAAATAGCCCAATGGGCCCACTGACAGGGATTGATCCCAGACTAACCGTGCATCGAGCGAGCACTTTGTCACTGGGCTACATCAACCCTCTGACCAAAGCACCTGAAGTGAGAGCTCTAAATCTAGATCCACCTCTAAAAATAATAAAATAAAGCAATGAACACACTCATTTCACTATGTGACAAATACTAAATAATATAAATACTAACTTGCAAGTCCATTTGGTTTCTAAGTTTGTTGATCTCCATCATAAGAGCAAAGTTTTGTATTTCTTTCTTAGCCGTCAGATAGTTGAGATCAAGCGATGAAGAACACATGCTAGCAGAGAAGCCAGCCTGCGATTTGAAGGTAGCATCGACATCTGTGAACGGATGTGTGATGCCAAACACAAAACTGTAGTTCCTACTTGGCTGTGAGTCCGACATGTCTTCTAGACTGGTCATTACAGTCAATAACTTCCTGATGTCCTCAGAGTAGGAAATTTCAGTTTTACCCATGAAAATCGTTCTGCCCTCATTCAGTGTCATTTCAGTTCCAATTCTGATATCCTGGAAAGGAATTATATATCCGAAATGTAGATGATAATGCTATAAATCATATGGCACTGTATTATATGTTCATATTCTAAGTTACTATGATGTCTTTAATAGCAACACCAATTGAGTAATCTGAAGTAAATAATGCTGGGTAATGAGAAATATTTTATTCTAAGTTGGAAATATACATATGATATTTATATTTCTCACAGCTCATTATACTGTGTTTTGATAATGAACTTTAGAATTTTTATATTGATGTTAATCATCAGTTCATTCATATACTTACCTTTGTTTGACACCCAGTAACTGATGTATTTTTTCATGCTGGGTTTTTACTAAACATCCATTCATTTATTCAAAAATATTAATATTAGCATTGGTTAATATCCATCTTTTAGCAAAAACAAATACATTTCTGGTTTGAAATTACACCCGTACATATGTATAAAGTTTCATAATTAATGCATATTAAATGTTTAAAAGAAAAAATGTGCACATATAAGAAATACCTTTTCAATGCTTGGTAGATGGAACGTGACATCAGCTCTCTTGGTAGCTTCACGGAGATACAGGACCGTTCTGATGCTGACCTCTTTGCTGGGGTCGTCAACATCCCAGTACAGAGACCCATCTACCGTCTGTATTTGTCTGTTGTCGCTGTACGCTCCAGTCACCTTGACCGTCCTGATGGGCAGACCCACCTCCAAGCTGCCATCATACATCGTGTTGTGTCTTCTGCTGTGGTCGTTTAGATTGAAGCCATATGTCAGTTTTTGGCCTTTGTCTTCATTCCATATTATTTCACCTTGGCATTCGGTTTGTTTCTCTTGGTGTTTCAGGGATCCAGTGAAACCGATTGTTCGTGATGGTCGTATCAGTTTAAATTTGATGTCTTTATTCTTTCCCCACATGTACATCACCTGAGCATGGAGGTTACTGTTGGAGTTGGTCTTGTCCCAGTTCAGAATCACCTCACTGTCGATGTTACTGTCAGTTCTGTATCCGAGAACTGTCAGCGACATGGGTCTGGGGTGTTTTGTTGAAACTGAAGCATCGTGTCTCGGACCTGTTGAATATTCCACTTCCATGTCAAATGCAGGTCTGTCGTTATATTTGGCTTCAAACTTATCACTGTACTTGTCGGTACTCCTCACATGTTCTATCTTCAGTGCCGATTGTTGCATAGTTTTAAATGGAGTTGTTATGGAAACATCAGTAATTAGGTGCTCCCCATCCCAGGTATTTTCACGTTTGAAGACTTCATCAAATATGATGCTCTTTGTAGGGTCCCATGTGATCTCAATATGAGATTGCTGTTGCCCAGAATCGTTCATGTGTCTTGCCACAAACCTTAGGTTCTTCATGTTCTTAATATTACTGGTGAGAGCCATCATATAATCAAATTTCAAGATAGACTGGTATTTCAGCATTGCTTCACAAACAATGGAATCTGTGTATGGTGACTGGAATGCTGCAGTCGATCTAAAATTGGCCAACTCGCCCATGTGTGTTGCTGTGAATTCAACTGTTTCAAAGCCTGTTATAGGGGTCGAAATTCGAAATGATGTCGAAATGGGTGCTTCAGTATAGTCTAGTATGGAAATCATTGCATACTTTCTACCTTTGCCTGCATTTAATGAAGTATCCAGCATGTATCTTTTCCATGTTTTTTCATAAGATGTCAGAAACTCCATTAGTTCATATTCATGTATTGTCGACTCTACAATGAATGACATATCAAACTTGGGAGACCATGAAAGCTGAAAATCAGTGGAAAGCCTCTGACCAAGTCCATAACTTAGTTCCGTATTGCAGCTGACAGTGTTATCAGTACTACTGTGTCTGTATGCAATCTTTGTATATTTAAATTTCGGTATTGGCATGTGAACTTCTGCAGTGCTTTCTATTCTCTTCCACGCATTGCGATAATGGTTTATTTTGACAAATATTTCTTTTTCATCCATGTATTTTATCCTGCCTTCTGAAGCAAAGTTGTTTACATTTCCCGAATGATCAACAGACATCCCAATACTATGATACTTTTCAAACGGTGTCTTGAGGTACAGCTTACCATGAACTCCTGAAATTGTTTTCAGCTCAGCACTCATCTCAACTACTTTAGAATCGTATTTACCATTCATATTGACGACAATATTATTCAACTGGCCTTCTTTGTGAAATCCTATGCTAGCATGATTTGCCAATCTCAACCAGACATAAGTTACCTCACTGTTTAAGTCAACCATGGTTCCATGATTTATAAAATTAACAAACGTTGTAACATGTTTGTCATGTCCAAGACCAGAAGATAGTTTTGTAGTAAATCCAGTAGGCCTCCAGTTGTGTTCGACACTTGCGACAATGTTTTCTGTAAATGGACTGCTGAAGGACATGCTGGTAGAACACACCTCCTTTTCCACCCTTGTTGACAGATGGCCCTTCATCGACGCATCATTCAGTGTCGCATCAGCATTGAATTCCATATTTCTATAACCACCAAGCTTTACGATAGACAGTTTAGCTTGTTTCAGTGTGGGGTTGTTTGTAGTCATATTGAAGCTCACAATGGTGGAGACTCCATGCAGTAGAGAGAAGTCAGCATGTATTTCTTTACCAGCTAGTTCTGCTTCATGGTGACATTTAAAATCATTCAATGCACCTTCATGACTAAACACAAATTTGCTGTTTTCAAAACCAACAAATGGTGTTTTTATGATAATATTTAACTTCATGGCTTCAACATTCAATGCATTTAGTTCAGCTAAAATGGTTCTTCCATTTCCATAAATAACTTTTCCTTTCATGGACAGAGCATTCCTTGTAAGATGATATGTACAAGTTGCTTTGCTTTCCTCGTACCCTGTGAAGGGTGTGTGTAATGTTACATGACCTTCAATCATGTTGGATTCAGATCTAAAGAACGTTGCAGCTCCATCTATTGATTTATCACCTCCGTACTGAACACTGCCCGTACAGCTAATCCTGTCATCTTTCTGTTCAACCAATAGGTTGGCGTTCTGGAGATAAGTAAATGGTGTCTGGATTGCTGCATTTATCTTTACATTGGGCTCAAGATAAACAGATACATCTACAACTCCTCTTTGACTATCACCGTAATTTACTTCTGTATTGATGACCAGAGACTTGCCTAAAAGCTGATGCTTGTGAAGGAACATGATGTTCTTGTATCCAGCAATAGGTGCATGTATTTCAATTTTAGTTTCCATATACTTAGCGCTGTAATGTTCACAGCTGATGACACAGCTCAGAGACTGGTCATTATACTGAGTATTTGACGTGAACAGCGTATCTTGGAGCTGATGTTTGTGTTCCACCACAGAGTACTCATACCCAGTGAAAGGCGTTGTCAGTTCGATTGTCACATCAACATTCTTCAATTCAAATTGTGGAAACTTTACCTTAGTCCCAATAATATGTTGATTATATCCACAACTAGATGTGAATGATTCAGCAGTCAGAATATGATAATGCTTCAGAACAGTTTTTGTGTATCCTTTGAAAGGTGTTTCAATTTTCACCTCAACATGTGTGTGTTTCAAGCTTGTGTGTTTAATACTGGCTTTTGTTTTTATTTGTTTATCATTAAAACCACTTTCTGAAGTGAATGTTTGTTTCTTAATAAGATGGTTGTGGTTAACAACAACATGTCTGTAGGCTTCAAATGGTGTTTCAATTTCAACCTTAACATCCAGTTCTTTTGGACCAGTGGTCTTAAATGAAATCTTACTTTGAATGTATTTGCCATCCATATACTGAATGCTATTTTCAACAACAAAATTATCCACTTGTCCAGAGTGCTGTAAAGACATGCCTAGGTTCTGAAAATCTTCAAATGATGTCTGAATAGTTACAGATGCATCAACACTGCCCTCTGTCATTAATGCGGTCTTGACATTTACAAAATGTTTGTTAATGTTTCCAGACAATTTGGTCATAAGATTGCTCAGGGTGCCATCTTTGTAAAGATGAGCTCCAGCATTGTTAATCTGTCCACCAACTGTGTAAGTGAACAAGGTATTGAAGTCAGTCACTGGTTTAGTGTGATGGAATTTGGTGTCCAACAGAAAGTTGTTTTTATTCCCCATGGACCCTGTGATTTTCGTTGAGAAACGTTTCAGGTTACCAAGATGGTCGAGTGTTAATTTGACATCTTCAAAATGCGAGCTTCTCACGTTTAGTTCAGTATCTAGCGTGTTTGTTTTGTACTGATTTTGAAGAGTGATGTCGAGTACTGGAACTCCACCTTGCAAGAACGATACACTTCCTATACAGTTAGCAAGACCACCTTGATGGTCCAACGACAACTTAACATCATCAAACCTGCTGCTTTTTAGGCTGATACTTCCTAATGTTTTTTTGTTGTGCACAAATTCAATAGCTGTCTGGATGAGTTTTTCTCCATGGATTTCTAAATTGCATTGGTTTTTAAAATTAAGACGTTTTCCACTATGACGCATGCTCATCTTGCTTGACTTATAACCTTCAAATGGTGTTTTAATCAGTATTGTTCCATCAATGTCCTTGTTCCATCGGAATTTAATATTACCACTCAGTTTATCAGTGGATCTACTTGCTGCCACATGAGTGGTAAATCTCTGTCTTCCCAATGAATGCTTAAAATATAATGTCATCCGTTTATATTTCTGATATGGTGTGTTGACAGTTATGTCTAACAATAATGGTCCTGTAAATTGATATGTGGATGTGAAAATAAAAGATTTCTTCCGTGAATACTCTATTTGTATTCGTGAGTTTTGTCCTTTTCTTCCTTTTGTACTCTTGGCTACTATTTCCAAATATGGAAATACTTTCAAACCTGTATCTAATCTACACTTACAGCTAAAATCCTTTTCAGTGTCCCAGAAAAGAACTCCACCATATTTACCAATCACTGGGTTGCCCACCAGCTCAGCTTTACCAGTAAACTGATGAGGATTCAATTCAAACTGTATTCCAGTATGCATCTTCTTGTAGTTTTTAAAAGGTGTTTCTACCTTCACCCAAAACTTCTTACGTTTTTCAAACTGCATCCTTGCCTCCATTTTCAAGGTTTTCCTTATGCCATATTCAATACTAGAAGTTGATATCCATTCTTTTCCTTCCTTCCTGTTTGTAGCTTTTATAATAATGGTTTTGTAGCCTCTTAGTGGAGTTGTAACCCGAACATTGGCAGCAAAGTCTGATAGTGACCGAGTGACTAGAGAACCATCTGCAGTGACATGCTTCTTGGAAGACCACTCCAGTTCCATATGTCCAGTAACTGGATATACATTGTACATGGTGTTGAGCTTAAGTGCGATGTTGTCGTAAAACGGGGTCTTCATATCAATGTTAAAATCAACATTCCCATCTGATCTAAAATAGTAGACATCTGTTACCAGTTTGTTTTCCCCTTCTTTCTTAACATGAGAAATAGCATGGTAAAAGCCGGCACCAAATTCATTGTGAACATCCACTTCAAGATGGTTCATCTTCGTCCATGGTGTCTGAACCTGCAGCCTGCCAATAGTTTTGATCCTGGTGTCTGAGGAATGATCTCCAGTGAGTTCCAGATAAAATCGTTTGTTGTTGCCCCAGTCAGAGGTAATTTTAGTTTGCACATTTTTGTGTGTATTTGCATGATTCCAGTTACTTACAACGCGCCCATGAGGGGATGACATCAGTAAGTTGCCAGAATTCCTCATATTCCAGTCCTCCAGAGAGTGGTTCACATTTAAATCAGATGTCCACTGCTCTGTATTAATCTGTAAAGCTACATTAGTGGTAAACATGTTACTGTCATCATTGTGTTTCAACGTAAACTTACACTTTTCATAAAAAGGAATATTTGAATTAAATATGATTATCCCTTCAATATCTCTTGCCGCTTTGTTGCAATTGGCCTTTCCAACAATAGACAATTCAGTTTCAGTTTTCTCTAGCGAACCTTGAATATTGCAATTTAAAGTGTCACTAAGGTCATAAGCAATGGATAGGGCTGCATTTCTTATTCCTTTAACAGATGAAACTGTATTAATTATAACAGCAGCTTTTTTAAGGGAAACTGGTTTTTGAACAGTCAAGTCCATACTGAAATGATGGCTTTGGTTGTTCATTGTAGATTCCACACTAGATGTTAACTTTTGTTTATTGTTTATAATATCCACATTCATATCAAGATCATTAATAACTGTGAACGGTGTCTTAAGTTTGAGGCTGGTACCTAACAATAGATCTGGGTATGTTTTTTTATACTTCCACGTGGTATCAACTGAAACCATTTTATCTGGATGCCATGAGCAATCAAGGTGAGTTATATAATCTGAATATCCGCCAGTTTTAAAATTTAACATTAGAGTTTGTTCTGGATACTTTAGAGTCAAAGCAGTGTCCATGTCATACAAAGACGTCAGATTCATTTTACTAGTGAACTGTAAATTCTGCATGGGATTATTATCAGCATCCCACTTGGCATCAAGTTTTGTTTTGTACAAATGATTTCCATCTTTCTTTCCTTCAAAACCAACAATGATATGCCTGTCTGGGTATGCCACATCTAGCATGCATTTAGCTGCTGATCCCTTGGAGTATTTGTGTAAAGATTTGAAGCTGTAGATCTTGCCTCTGGTTGCAACTTGTCCCGACGCTTTGAAGTCATCTCTGCTGAGATTGACCATTCCACTCAAATGAACCGGCTTTGTGTTGTGGACGGTGATATCAGACGACAGTTCGTACTCTGTGGGTGTCTGATGTCGGAGCACGGTCATAATGCTGGACTTGGATTTGCCAACCTTCAGATTGGCACTATGCTGGTAATGTTTCGGATTCATCTGCGTAAGACTGGACTGGAAGTTGATGTCATTTCCAGGATACCTGCAGGTGAATGCGACGGTTTTCTTCACGAGTTTTCTACTGAGATCTTTCAGATCAAAGGTAGCATCAAATGTCTTGCCTTTCCCACATTTCGCTGTGACTGATGATTTTAAGTATTTACGATCGTGTTTATGGTTTCCTTTCACTTGTGTATTCAGATTCTAAAACAAAAATTTCATACTTTTATAACAAGGATCTTTGTATTATTTTATGTTACATGACGTGAAATGATCATGCCTACATAAAGTTTTATGCCTATTCTTAATTTTGATGAACTTCTTCTTGGATTCTGATTTATACATAATTCAAACACATTATTATCATCTAAATTACTTATATAACAGATTCATGTACTAGTATATATAGGATAATAAACAAGTTACCAGTTATTATCAAATTTATGTCCCGACTAAAATAATTTTCACTTGTCACAAGCTTACCGAGTTTGTTATTCTATTTATTACTCCAGCTATTTGGGTTTTTTTTTAAAACCCTTTATTTTTGATATAGTCTACATCGGCTACACGTCCATCTATATAGAAACAAAGTAAACTACTTTACTGTTCTGGGTATTGCTTTAACTTTGTATTTTATTCACGGTTCACATATAATTTTTAAAACCCAAAGTTCTATATATTCTGTAGAAAAAAAATCTACAATGAATTGCATTAAACTACCATTTTATTATAAGTTTAACACTGAAACCAGAAAGACACAAACGCTTCAAACTACGTGACCTCATTGTGTATGCTTTACCAAATCGTGATGACGTCATATTTAGTGATTGATTTGTTGGCATCAAATCGTCCAACAGTAGTGTACGTTAAACCAATGCATGATAATTTTTCAATGAGAAATTATGATTTTTATTTTCCCCGTTATGGGTGCCTGCTGGGCTAATAAACAGCAATAATGCACTTTTGATTCTCTGTTTTAGAAACAAACATACATATTCTTTAAACTCTTTAGCATGACCATACCAGCTAAAGCTTCAGGCTAGCCCAGTCTGGACCCTATTTCTGACTTCTGACCCTGTATTTCAATAGGTGTCAAAAATTCAAAAGTTGGATTTATGGGGAAATATGCATAACAGTTTCTAAAATGTGTCACTAAAACTTTTAAACTATTAAATTTAGACTGTACATTAATTCTTTTAGACTGGCATTCAACTATTTCTAAACAGGGATGTAGGTAGTTCTATCCAGTAAGATACGTTTTGTGAATAATGATAAAATGCTCTACATGTAAAAAAAAGAAGTAATTTCTCAGAAATTTTAGAAGATAAATTAATTTAAACAAGAACTCTGAGAGCACTGCTAGAGCAATACATTTCCCCTACTGGGCCCAACAATCTCCTAAACTGAAGGCCCATAACTGTGAGGAAAATGGGTAAACCTCTATAAAAGTTGAACTTAGCTGTAACAGTACATGATAAAGCTATACACACAATTTCAGCTCAATATCTTGAGGCATTGCAAAACAAACCATGGAAACCAATTTTCATATTTACTAAGTTCAAGGGCCATAACTCTTGTCACAAATTGGTAAATCAAACTTGATCTGTAACAGTATTTGATAAGCTATACTCAATATTTCAGCTCAATATCTCAAGGCATTCTAAAAATAAATCTGGAAAACTATGTGGAACAGGCGGACCAACAGACAGATGGACAGACAACCAGAAGTACTGTGATGAAACCTATTGTCCCCTCCGGTTGGACCGGTAGGAGACTAATAACCAAAGAGATATGTCTATTTGCTGTACCTGTGCAGGCCACTGGGTCTTCAGCAGATAGCTGATTGTAGCTGATGACTTGATCAACTTGTGTCGGATCACCGCCAGTGCTGTAATCTTCTTGCTGATGTCTTTATAGTTTTTCCCATACTGCATCTTGAACGACACATCTGTGACACGGCTGTTGTGTGCTAGATCAACGCTGGTGTCAAAGTTCAGTTCTGGGTTGCGTTTCACGTCAAGATTCCTTTAAATATAGCACTATATGTCAATACCAGATAATTTTGGAATAAGATACAGATTGTATATGTCCATATATTTCTAACCAAGTGATTAGATATTATGTACTGAAATGTATTTTAGCGAATGTTTTGTACAATTTTGGGGGCGGGATGTAACCAAGTGGTAAAGCATTCGCCTGATGCATAGTCTGTTTGGGATTGATCCCTGTTAGTGGGCCTATTATGATATTTCTCATTCCAGCCAGTGCACCATGACTGGTATATCAAAGGTGATATCCTGTCTGTAGGATGGTGCATATAAAAGATCACTTGCTACAAAATGGAAAAAAATGTAGCGGGTTTTCTCTCTAAGACTATATGTCAAAATCAATGTGCTCTAGTCTTGTCATTAAACAAAACAAACTTTAACTTTGTACAATTTGTGTTACATTGAGTTTGCAATTTCAAACATCGTTCAATAAAAATAAACATAAAAATGCTGGGGCAGGTGCATAGTCTCCTAAGGAGTGAAAACCAACATTACTCCAAGTACTCTAATATACGATAGTCTCTGCCAGAAACAAATAGTTCACTAAGATAATACACCTCCCATTCACACCGCTGTCTCTATCCCACTCCTCATACTTAATAAAAATAATAAATTGATCATATATTCATTAATACTTGATTTTCAGTTTATGGGGCATGTACACCACAGCATCTCTGCTGGATCCAATTGTGAAATGAAATAACAAAATAGTTTACACTCATTATGTGGACTTAGAACCTATGTATTAACACATTTATTACTCCAGCAGGCAAAATCATAATTTCTCACTGAGAAATTATCATGCATTGGTTTAACGTACACTACTATTGGACAATTTGATGCCAACATACTAATCATCTTGTCGGTACTAAATATGATGTCATCATGATTTGGCAAAGCACATACAATGACGTCACGTAGTTTAAAGTGTTTGCGTTTACGTCTTTCTGGTTTCAATGTTAAACTTCTAATAAAATGGTAGTTTAATGCAATTCATTTTAGATATTTTTTTATGGAATATATAGAACTTTGGGTTTTGAAAATTATCTGTGAATCGTGAATAGAATACAAAGTTAAAGCAATACCCAGAACAGTAAAGTTCCTGTAGTTTACGTCATTTCTAGATACATGGACGTGTATATATGGAGGCTATATCAAAAATAAAGGCTTTTTAAAAAACACACAAATAGCTGGGGTAATAAGTAGAATAACAAACTCGGTACCAGTTATTATAAAATTTATGTCCCTTGTGAAATAATTTTCACTTGTCACTCGCTAAAGCTCGTAACAAGTGAACAATTATTTCACTCGGAACATAAATTTTATAATAAGTGGTAACTCGTTTCTTATCCTCTATCTACATACACATTGTATTTCTGTTCATTATATTTAGAATCTATGTACTAACACACTATACATACACATTGTATTTCTGTTCATTATATTTAGAATCTATGTACTAACACACTATACATACACATTGTATTTCTGTTCATTATATTTAGAATCTATGTACTAACACACTATACATACACATTGTATTTTTGCTTGAACAGCGTTTTGGTCGATCGCTCTGTGAATTTTGTGCCAAAGGCAATTCTGTTTTTGTTGTCACGTTTTAGCAGTGGAAGACTGTAGTCAATCGTTAGGCGAGATGCACTTCCCTTTCCTTTCTTATCCAACAGTCCTGTCATTTTCACAGACGCGTACTTAGACGTGAAGATCAACACAGCATTGTGTCGAAGTCGTTTTCCACTCATTTTACGCCAGTTACCTGAAAATAAATATTAGAAAAATATTCTCCATATCAAATAACATTTGCCAAACATATAATTAAAATGATTATTCATTCAATATCCATGCAGTGTAACTATTAGATCACTTGTATGTTATCGCATTTGAATTTTAAAACAGTTATAATGTTAAATTTTTAATTAAATATCCCAAGCGGCAGAAGTGAGGGACCTGGATACCACACACAGAGCTCTCAAGTTGGAACTTTCGCAAGGAGTGAGATTTTGTCCGACATCGTGAATCCAAATAAACTGGTCCGGGAAATAAGCGTGCTGACAATTGGTCAAGGTGCGGGATTCTGACCAATAAACAACGTGGGCACCTATTATATAATTTTAATGCCTTATGATGCTTAACCGGGCCGGCTGGCAGTCGCAGGCTTGTTTGTCGGTCGTCGAGATCGAATGAACAAGAAAAATATATATGTATAATTTTAATTTTTTTATAATGTTTAAAATGCATGAGAAAATCATGTACTGTGAGTCTTGACAGCACTGCACACACCTCCCCACAACTCTTAAGCTGAAGCAGACACAGTATGCATTTCACCCCCCACAGTTAAAATGTGATCTAAATATAGATTTGAATTAATATTAAAATGATGTTTTGTTTACTCCAACAGCTCACAAAAATGTAGTTCATAACTGTCCGTGTTATTACAATATTGTTTTAATACAAACCTTTTCAATTTTTTAATAACATACATGTGTATGTGTCTGTATATGTGTGCATGTGCATGCAAGAGTGCGCCAGCATGTGTGTGTGTGTGTGTGCATGCACGTGTCTGTGTACATATTTCTTTGTGTATGTCTGTGTATGTGTCTGTGTGTGTGTGTGTGTGCATGAACATGTCTGTGTGCATGTGTCTTTGTGTATGTCTGTGTATGTGTCTGTATATGTGTGTATGTGCATGCAAGAGTGCGCAAGCATGTGTGTGTGTGTGTGTGTGTGTGCGTGCATGCACATGTCTGTGTATGAGTGTGTGCTCGCGAGAGAGTGTGCAAGCATGTGTGTGTGTGTCTGTGTGCATGTCTTTCTATATGTCTATGTGTGTTTGTGTATGTGCATGTGTGTGTGCGTGCATGCGTGTGTGTGTGTGTGTTTGCATGTGTGTTTGCATGTGTGTGTGTGAGTGTGTGTATAACCTCACATATCTCCTTCCCACCTCCACCCACGTTTGTCTCCCCTCAGTAACCAGCGTCTTCTGCAAAACAACTGCCATCGGTGAAGTCTCTGACCCACAGCAATTACTGTCAATGGCGTCATTTAGTCCAAGCACTGCTCTAACATATACTTACATTTTATGGTTGTTGGTTTGTTCATATACTTGGCTACAGACAGTGACAAGCTGCTTCTTAGGGACTTGTCCTGTTTGAAGTCCGCAGATCCCGTCAGTGAAATCAGATTTTTGGTTGGATCTCGAATTACAAGGGTTGGAATGATCTTCAACATGGTTCTTTTGTTGCTGTTATCCTGCAGAATAAGTCCAATATCTGCTGAGTATCTCCGCTTCGGACACAAGCCGAACACTCCCTTGAAACTCTTTTCGGTTTTAGTGTTTGTCAGTGTGGCTGTAATAAAAGATACAAAATACATATAAACAGAAGATAGTATTGTGCAATAGTTGTGTAAGCAGTTGTATTCAGTTTGTTTAGCGTGTGAAGATATTATTCAAATTCAAATAAGATTAGAATATTGTATTATATCTAGTCAAGAAGTGTCTTTAATTAAAAGCTAATTTACAGATTTTATCTAATTACCTATGAATTGCAAATTACTGTGTTGTTAGGAAAAACATGTAATGCTCACTAATATGTAAAATATATGTTTTAATTTTTATCCAGTATTAAGTCAAAAAATCATTGAACAATACTTATAAATGTCTTATGTAATTCATCAGTCAATAAAGAACAACACATTTAATTTTTTAGTCGTATGGAGTGCGACTTATTGGGTGAGGAAGACCACACAGATAATGAGAGAGGAAATCCTCCACATCATGGGCTAATCTTTTTAATTAGAAACAAGGGATCTTTTATGCACCATCCAAAACACAGGATAGTACATACCAGTTGTGGAGCACTGGCTGGAAAGAAAAATAGAGTAGTGGAAACATTGCCGAAGATTGATACCAGATCAATAAACCATTAATTAGATGGCATTTCCTCAGTTTCTCTCCAATTCAACCAATCAGATATCAGCATTTCGATCGTCTTACTCGTCAAGACACACCAAAAAGCTGTCTTAATAACAAGTCAAAGTGACCAAAATTACCTCAACCCAATTGGCCAGACATCGCCAAGAGCTGTACAAATGACGTCAAAACAACTGGCGCGAACATGCAATGACGCTTGCCCAACCCAACCCATATCATGTAATGAACCTATGAAATGCTGTCTAAATCAGTTAGAAGGCTTAAGACGTTTCTTCAGAAATAAGAACGGGCTCCGCTTCACCCCTTGTTATTTCTCAAGAAACGTCTTAATGCCTTCTAACCTATACTTGAATTGTTTACCAATGGGCGGTAACCCACCTCTTCATCAGTCTATATTCGATAAAACATGAAAAATACATAAGAATAAAACAATGGTAAAATATTTCAGGTTTATGCTATACCTTATATGTTGTAAATATCAAATATCATACAGAAAATACCATACCAATAAACACACTAAAATGTCATACTTTTCAAAGTGATAGTGTCTTTGCTAATTCCAGCCAAGGACAGATCGAGGTCTCCTGTTTTTCTTCCATTGACCACGACGAGGCCAGTAAACACGATGTCTTCCTTGTCAGGTTGACGTATCTCTAGACTGGGCATGTATGTGAGAAGTGACTTCTTCTTGGTGGTTGACACCTGGGCACTGAAGGCCAGCTCCTTAGAGTCGTCTACCAACACGCTGCCAGACAGACCCAGCCTAGTCTTGTTGTTCATCAGGGTACCTGCTCACAAGACATGTCATTACTGGGTAGCAGGAAATTGTGCATGGGGAGGTCTAGACAGTTCTGACAGTTATGGCCCTTGCATAAACAGACAGATGGAATGAAAGACCGAGACAAAACCTTAAGCTATATACAAATGTAGTCCCCTCTGGTTGGACTGGTATGGGACTAATAAACTTACATACTGTTCAGGGAGTAAACACATATTATATGATTGGACACCTATTGCAAATTTAGCAGAATTAATGACATATTTTTAATGTTACATAATGTGGTTTAACATACATTTAGACCAAACTCAAATACCCTAATTTGATAAAAAGTAAATCTGCTTGCCTTTAACAGCTATGTTTTTCCATGGTGACACAAACGACATATCAACCTGTTTCTTCTTATAGTTGACAGATAAATCAAAGGCCAGGGTCCGGTCAATACTGGAGCCAGGAGTGTCAAATGCAAACTGAATCGTGCTGGCTGTTTTGGACTAGAAATAATGATAAAACAAATTTACTGTACATCAAAATTAAGAGTACAAAATGGCCTTTAGTATTACTTTTGTTAGGTTCAGACTGTCAACTGTCATGACGAAGTTGGCCAATTCGATGGCTGCATTGTAATTTTCCTCACTCACAACTTATGGGTGTGCTCAGATTAACAACTAATCAGTATTAACAGTTGTATACGATGAGAATCGAGTTGTAAGAGTGCTCAGATTGGTGATTGGATGGTCCTAGAAGTTATCACAGTTGGTAGTCTGAATGTTGTTCTGAACACCCATGGTTCAAAAGAATATTAAGACAGCACGCTCCATCACTCAATATAGATTGCAGCCTTTTATTTTCAGTATTAATCATTATTTTGTACATATTTAAAGAAGGATAACTTCGATTGATATTTTTTTATTACAGTAATTTTAAACAGGACTAACTAGGAAGGGACAGTGTGCATGATATGATTATAAAAGACTGATGGTTAACCATCCAGTACATAACCAGTGAAGTACGCATCTTGTAAGACAGAATTCAGAACGTCCTCAAAGTTTTACGAAAGGTGTGCTGTTCCATCAGGACAAAGGGAGTTTTGGTGTCTTGAAAAGTTTATTTTATTTAACGACACCACTAGAGCACATTGATTTATTTATCATCGGCTATTGGATGTCAAACATTTGTTATTTTGACATACAGTCTTTAAGACGAAGCCCGCTACATTTATCCATTAGTAGCAAGAGATCTTTTATATGCACCATCCCATAGACAGGATAGCACATACCACAGCTTTTGATATTCGATAATTCCAGTTGTGGTGCACTGGTAGGGATGAGAAATAGCCCAATGAGTCAACTGACTGGGATCGACCCTCAACCGACCATGTATTAGGCAAGTGCTTTACCACTGGGGGAATACTTTGAAAAACAACAGGTTGGCATGCACTTGAGCACCAAGAAAATTACATCTCAATTGTTGCTGTAGCTACAACCTTTGCAATTAAGAAAAGGTCTATGACAAAAAAAAACATACCAAAAAATGAATATAGTACAAGGCAAAAAAAGTGCTGTGGAGAATTAAAAACCTTATGGCAATCTCCAGGCCACTGCTGATTGCCATGGGCAATTGCAGGGGTTGAATATATGGTTCTTTCATAAATACATTAATTGGGTATCTGAAGACTACATTTTATTTAGCTGTTTCAAATAATAACAGCTCACCTCACTTCTCTTGGCCAGCATGTTGTAGCCAGAATGTTTGTCTCTCTTGTTGAGAGATACCTCCATGTCAAATGGCCCTGTGAAGGGAAAGTAGGGGGCATGTTCCACCAGTGACGCGTTGACATAGCTCACGTCCACACACAGCTCCAGCCCTGTGACCTTGGCCAGCCTTGACCCCGAGCACACGTTTATAGTTTTCTCTTCTTTGTCTAGCATCCTCTGGATGTTTTCTGAGAATCCGTGGAGTCTAAAGAACGACGTCCTAAGCAAAGAAATGGATATCAATAAATGCCACAATCGTCTTCGGATTAGCCATATACAGTGGTGTATATACAGTGTTACAGTATTGTTACATTTATCACATTACTAACAACCTTTACCAAACATATTATTTCATAGACAGTGCTAATATTTACATCATTAGAGAACTTTTGTTCACCATATCATAATATGACACCAGTTAAAATCTGCCTTATTATCACTTTGCTTTGTTCTTCATCCTAACCCCACACCCACTCCCAATTACGACAATTCACATGAGTTTAAGATGATACACAAGAAAAGAAACACATTATCCTACGACAGTTCACATGAGTTTAAGATGATACACAAGAAAAGAAACACATTATCCTACGACAGTTCACATGAGTTTAAGGTGATACACAAGAAAAGAAACACATTATCCTACGACAGTTCACATGAGTTTAAGATGATACACAAGAAAAGAAACACATTATCCTACGACAGTTCACATGAGTTTAAGATGATACACAAGAAAAGAAACACATTATCCTACCACTACACCCACTCCCAATTATGACAGTTCACATGAGTTTAAGATGATACACAAGAAAAGAAACACATTATCCTACGACAGTTCACATGAGTTTAAGATGATACACAAGAAAAGAAACACATTATCCTACCACTACACCCACTCCCAATTACGACAGTTCACATGAGTTTATGATGATACACAAGAAAAGAAACACATTATCCTACCACTACACCCACTCCCAAATACGACAGTTCACATGAGTTTATGATGATACACAAGAAAAGAAACACATTATCCTACGACAGTTCACATGAGTTTAAGATGATACACAAGAAAAGAAACACATTATCCTACCACTACACCCACTCCCAATTACGACAGTTCACATGAGTTTATGATGATACACAAGAAAAGAAACACATTATCCTACCACTACACCCACTCCCAATTACGACAGTTCACATGAGTTTATGATGATACACAAGAAAAGAAACACATTATCCTACCACTACACCCACTCCCAATTACGACAGTTCACATGAGTTTAAGATGATACACAAGAAAAGAAACACATTATCCTACGACAGTTCACATGAGTTTAAGATGATACACAAGAAAAGAAACACATTATCCTACCACTACACCCACTCCCAATTACGACAGTTCACATGAGTTTAAGATGATACACAAGAAAAGAAACACATTATCCTACCACTACACCCACTCCCAATTACGACAGTTCACATGAGTTTAAGATGATACACAAGAAAAGAAACACATTATCCTACCACTACACCCACTCCCAATTACGACAGTTCACATGAGTTTATGATGATACACAAGAAAAGAAAGACATTTTTAATTTAACAACACAGTCAAACACATTTTATCTATGGATATAAATTATTATTGTTACGGACCACACCAATAATGAGAGAGGAAATCTGCTACTACAACTTCATGGGCTACTCTTTTCAATTAACAGAAAGGGATCTTTTATATGCACCATCCCACAGATAGAATTTAGTACATTACATGGCCTTTGTTACACCATAGATGTAAGTGGTGCACTGGCTGGAATGAGAAATAGCTCAACAGATGTTGAAATACATGTAGTATTATGTATATAACCAATAGAAAGTTGGCTACGATCCTGATTACAGAAAAAGACACCTACTTGACATCGAGTATTTCTATCTTGTCCTGAGGCATGTTAAGTTTCACACGGAGTACTCTGCCGCGGTTGAGTTCGATTCGTCCTTGTATAGCAGTACTGGAGTGCCAGGTGTTGACAACCTTCATCCCAATCTTGGTGACAATCGCGTCCACACTCATGATACCCTTCATCTGGATAGAGCCACTGGGAAATTTAAAACAAAAACTAAATTAACTTTGGTTGTTTTAATTTTGTTTCAAAGAGAGTAGTTATAAGTTCAAAATTATAAAAAGAAGAAGGAGGAAGTGTTTTATTTAACGACACACTCACATTTTATTTACAGTTATATGGCGTCGGACATATGGTTAAGGACCACACAGATATTGAGAGAGAAAACCGACTGTCGCCACTTCATGGACTACTCTTTTCAATTAGCAGCAAGGGATCTTTTATATGCACCATCCCACAGAGAGGATAGTACTACATACCACAGCCTTTGTTACACCAGTTGTGGAGCACTGGCGCTTTACCACTGGGCTACGTCCCACCCCTTCAAAATAACACAGAAAACATTGTAGCTGAAACGTATATAACACAGAAAACATTGTAGCTGAAACGTATATAACACAGAAAACATTGTAGCTGAAACGTATATAACACAGAAAACATTGTAGCTGAAACGTATATAACACAGAAAACATTGTAGTTGAAACGTATATAACACAGAAAACATTGTAGCTGAAACGTATATAACACAGAAAACATTGTAGCTGAAACGTATATAACAAAGAAAACATCGTAGTTGAAACGTATATAACACAGAAAACATTGTAGCTGAAACGTATATAACACAGAAAACATTGTAGCTGAAACGTATATAACACAGAAAACATTGTAGCTGAAACGTATATAACAAAGTCCAAACTTTCACTTGTGAATATTCTAAATAGCAGTTAATCATGAATGATGCAAATGTGATTATATACCAACTTTGCATATAAATATTTTAAGATCAGAAGTACAGTCTAGACTATACTGAATGCCATTGAAAATGTACCAGTCAGATTTGTTGTTGTAAAGAAGAAACTTATTAATTGATTTTGTGTAACTGGATGTATTCTGGTAGACAATAAATAATCCAAAACTTGCATACAAGGGTTAGGGTTACATAAATCTCACACATGCGATAGCAATAAGAACTGAAATTTAGGTTATGCATTTTTAATGGAGTTCAGTATATAATAACATACAAGGGATCTTTTATTTGCACCATCCCAGACAGGATAGTATATACCACAGCATTTGATATACCAGTCGTGGTGCACTGGCTGGAATGTGAAATAGCCCTATGGGCCCACTGACAGATAATCGATCCTAGACTCACCACGCATCAACCAAAATTTCGATTCTATTGTATTTAGTCATGCTTCAGAATAATATTTTTTAAATGAGATACAACTTGCATCATCTGAAACGAACCTGGGCTGGAAGACCCCATCAACAAGGAGACTCCGAGGACTCGTGTGTATTTTACGCAGGTCAATTTTCCCACTGGCTTTGAGGTCAATCGTCGCTGCTCCATTGACAGTCAGGTTGAGGGGGAGGCCGCACCCGGTGGGGACGATGAGACTGCTGTCTAGGAACAGAACGCTCTGTGTGAAGGAATAGTCGTGGTTGGCTGACAGGTCGATAAGGAACTTCAGAAAGTTGAAGCCTTTAATTTTATCAACTCCGTGCATGCGTAGGAAAGATAACTCGTTTCCAAACATTCGCATGTATCCCGATGCTTTCAGCTGATCCAAATTCAGTTTTGACTGAAAAGACAGTGAAATAAACTTAATGTACATTTTTATTTGCACTTTTAGGAGGTAGCAAAAAACATTTAAAAACCCAAAAGATAGTATTCTCAGTGTACCTGTGAACATGATTTCAACTGTGAATAGCCATCAAATGGAGCTGGATTTCATAAAGATAAAATGAGTGCTGTAGGAACGATAATGGCTGGGAAACTTACAGTAATAGAGAAATGGACAAGCGGGCAAAGAATGCTCAAGCAAGACAAATAAAAATATTTATTATGGCTGCTGGAATAAAATGACAGAGGTAATGATCTATGGTGTAAGAAAACTTCCAATTAGTTTTAAACAGTTGTAAATACAATAACTTAGTATTAGATATGACCTAAATATCAATAAAAACATATTTGTGGCCATGGGTACAGCATAAATAAAGAGTTCATTCCCTATTCATATTTGCAATATTTATATCAACAAACCTTGGCAGCACTTTTCTTTGTTTTCTTTTCACTAAAATAGCCATACGGTCCTAGGTAGGTTTCCAGCAGATATTCCAAACCTTCCAAACGACCACCAATTTCAAACAGATTGATGGAATTGCCAAAAAGATCCACCGTTATGTTCACCACTGCCGAGCGAGGAACTAGGGACTTTCCAGACCAGATGAGATTACTGTCTGCGAGGGCACCAATGTTGAATTTATCTATGAAGACCGATCCTTCGTAGTTGCGTGAATACTTCATTTTCTCAAGGTCAAACTCTTTGAGGAGGTTTTCGTCTTTGAGGATGGTTTTCAGGTTTTGCTTGTGAGGACTGGATGATTCCATCAGGTTTGTAATGTGAGACCAGACAAACGACCCCACTTGTTTGTCTGTCTCTCGGGTCAAGGTCTGTCTGACAATTTCTATAACGTCATCGTCAGGACACTGCATGGTGGCCAAGTAAGCCTCGATTCTCAGTTCTGAATCCAGAGTCAAATCTGTGAATACATTCAAGACATCCGATCTCTGCAAAAAAATAATATACAGCATGGTTAAATAAGTGATATCTTACCTTAAACATTATTTTATACAAGACAATATTTTTAAATGGTGAGATACTATGCTTACATGAATTACTGTCATGCATCAAATCAGTAAATAGCATTTCTACTATTTTACATGCCGCAATGTCTTGAATGAAAATGTTAGTGAGAAAGAAGTTGGTTTAGTGGCCTTTGAAAACTACTCTAGATGGGAGCCTATATTGGGATTTGAACCCACTACCTATCAGCCTTAACGATGGTTCCTATAAGATATGTAACACACTACATGTAGCTGCAGACCCGATATAGATACAGTGTTCACATACAGTTCCCGATTCATTGCAGACTGTCTGCAACTATGTTCCCATAAAAAGTGTTGTTGGTCCATGATGATCTGTGGTGATCGGCAGTCATCGGTGACTTGTTACAGATTTTAATGTACATGGCAATAAAAATGTTAGATTACGAAAAGTTGGTATAGTGGCATTACACCTCCACTCTGACTGGGAGCCAGTGTTGGGATATGAAGCCAATACATATCATCCTTAAGATTTGTTCCTATAAAATCTGTAACACTTTGCATACAGACCAGATGCAGGTAAGAGTATTCCCATTTATATCAACATCCCTAATTCACTGCAAATCATATGTGGCTATGTACTCATAAAAAATGCTGTTGGTCCATGATGATCTATAGCAGTCTGGAGATCTGCTACTTTGTTACGGCTTTTATGGAAACCAGTCTTTAAACCCAATGATTTAACATTAACTCCACTCAGTACTCACATCTGCTGAGCAGGGTAATCTGCGGTAGGCTTGTACTGCAGAAATCTTCACCTCATCCGGGTTCACCATCATCAGAAAACACTGGCTGATGCTCCTGGTTACCGTAACAACGTGGCCCACGTTGCCGAGAGCTCGCAGCGCCTGAAGAACGCTGGCTACATTGGTGCTGTGAATGAAGCAGCCTGGCTCGATGTGTTTGAGAAGAGTGTTGACGATGTCGATCACAGGCTGGTCATTCTCACACGATGCATGTTGTTTACAATAGTTGTTGACCAGTGTAGATACTGGTAGCATGGACTGTAGGCTGGTTGCCGGGTTGTCAAGTAAAACCTAAAACAAGTCACAAACACTGAAACATTGGATGTAATTACAGTAGTTGTTGACCAGTGTGGATACTGGTAGCATGGACTATAGGCTGGTTGCTGGGTTGTCAAGTAAAACCTAAAACAAGTCACAAACACTGAAACATTGGATGTAATTACAGTAGTTGTTGACCAGTGTGGATGCCGGTAGCATGGACTATAGGCTGGTTGCTGGGTTTGTCGAGTAAAATCTAAAACAAGTCACAAATACAGAAACATTGGATGTTGTTTACAGTAGTTGTTGACCAGTGTGGATGCCGGTAGCATGGACTATAGGCTGGTTGCTGGGTTTGTCGAGTAAAATCTAAAACAAGTCACAAATACAGAAACATTGGATGCTGTTTACAGTAGTTGGCACCATTGACTGTAGGCTGGTTGCTGGGTTGTCGAGTAAATTCTAAAACAAGTAACAAACACTGACACATTGGATGTTGTTTACAGTAGTTGGCACCATGGACTGTAGGCTGGTTGCTGGGTTGTCGAGTAAATTCTAAAACAAGTCACAAACACTGACACATTGGATGTTGTTTACAGTAGTTGGCACTACTGACTGTAGGCTGGTTGCTGGGTTGTCAAGTAAATTCTAAAACAAGTAATGAAAACTGACACATTGGATGTTGTTTACAGTGTAGATGCCAACAGCATCAACTGTAGGCTGGTTGCTGGATTGTCAAGTAAAACCTAAAAGAAGTAATACAACACTGAAACAAGAATTACTGTAAATCACAAAATGTTAGTGAGCATAAAATATTAGCAAATTTAGTGAGGTCATACAAAATGCTAATATTTCATTTAAAGACATAATCAACAGAATGTTTTGAAAAACTTTTGTAAGATTGTTTTGTTGGTGATTAATTTAACACACAACAACGGTTATATGCTATTGATTAAACTGTATGTATAGCAAATCACTATAGGTAGTTAGCAGTTTTCTACTAAATTTAATTGTCTGTAAGCTGCATAACATCACAATGTATCAAAAGTATTCTTTTAGCTGATCCTACAACTTGAGCTTAATTTTGTTTAATGTCTGATATGCAGACCTTGGTAAAGTCTGAAGTTGAAGTTTGTTTTGTGTAACGACAAAACTGAGCATACTGATTTAATAATCATCAGTAATTGGATTTTAAACATTTGGTAGTTTCTGACATATAGTCTTAGATAGGAAATCTGCAACATTTTTCCATAATAGCAAGGGATCTTTTATATGCACCATCATTGGTAAAGTTTGATATTGCCAATATGTCACTTAACTGGATTTTGCTAAATTTTAAGATCGCTAATATTTAATGTCATAATAGATTAAATCTGCCTGGACATATTTTCTGCCGCAATTCAAACAAATCAGCAACAGATACATATATGATGATTTGTTAATTGAAGCTTTACATATTAAGCATATCACAATAACATGAGACTGCTAACCATTTACCTTAGCTTCCATCAATACTTTGTAGCAAGGATCCTGCACAAAGGCGAGGGACATGAGCCACATCTTTGTGACGTGGTCAGAGACCTCTTTACCAATGATCATTTCCTTCAGGACTCGAGTAGCAGACGCCGTACCAGCCATTGGAATCGCGTCCAGAAAAAACTGCCTGGCAAAGATAAACAGATTTCATCAAATTAATTTAACACAAGCAAAACGAAGATGTATGCACATTTCTAAAATGCTTACAGTGAGAAGGTCTATGTTACTGTTTGGAAATTAAAGTTGTGAAAAAGTTTGCACTCTTATTTTTATGGTTTCCTCTCTCAATATCTGTGTGGTCCTTAACCATATGTCTGATGCCATATAACTGTAAATAAAATGTGTTGAGTGCTTCGTTAAATAAACCATTTCCTTCCTTCCTTCTTATTTTTATAGTTTTTAAATTTGATAGGGTTTTGTGAACACAATAAATTGTTTTTCAAATAATCCTAAAACTGAGACTAGACTTGTTACATCCTATTTTGAAAGTATTTCATTCCTGTATTTAACTGCCTGACGTATTATTCTCAGTATTTAATAGTCATTCATTCATGCAACTTATTTTCATGCTTATATTCAACTACAGTTCAAGAATGCTGTCTTGGACTGTTGATTTAATGGTAAATGTTTTTGGTTTATTCAATTTTCCTTGGTGCTCTGTGAGTGGTGGCTGTGCAAGTACATATAAAACATCTTTTATTCCTAACGGAAAAGATGTAACCAGCTGTGGCAAGTTTTCATACTTTATATCAAACTATCATTTGTTATACCTGATTATCTAAATGATAGGATGTTGTTAAAAAAACAAACAAGACACAATTATGAATAAAATGTGTAAACTCTTTCACATACTTTGTCCGTCTGTTGTTTTCCTTGCAGATGGATTTGTCCAAGATCTGTGAGTAGACGTCTCGGATTGTCTCACTGTCCAGGTTCTTCATGATGGAGACGAGCTGGGCGAAGATCCCGGGAACCTCTGGACGGATGTCCTCCGCCGTCGCGGTACAGATCTCGTCCAGTTTGGAGATGAGGCTGTGTCTGTGGTCATCACTCGTCATAAGACGCTCGTGCTCAAACAGCAGGTTCACTCTCTTCAGGACAACGTCTGAAATGATGATACAAAATATAAAAATATGTTTTATAACATATTATCAATGTGCTCTACTAATGTCTTTAAACAAAATAAAAAAACTTTTTTTATAACATATTGTTACCAGGTATGGCAACTAGTCAGAGCCAAGAGAAAAGGTAACTGTGAGGGGTTTGTATATTTATTTCCACTATATTCAAAAATCAACAGTTTTCATAGCTTATTTAGCTGATAGGAAGCTCACACTTCAGTAATATTTTTCTTCATGTTACTACATTTAGAATATTAGTAAACATCTGAAGAGTTCAAATGCAAAAATCAATAAATCCATTTTAGTAATTTTCGGCAAAAGATTGTGTGTTTTTTATGCTTTATATGTAAAACATCAAGTCCGCAATGGGCGATCTTCATTTGAAATAAGTAAAATAAATAAAAGACAGAATTAAAAAAAACTAGTATGAAAATCAGAACGCCTTGAACTAAGTAATAACAGTAGAAGTAGTTTTTTGGATAAAATGGCATTTATCAGTTTTTGCACCTAAACTCTTCATTTGTATATACAGAGCTAAAGTCCAAACATTATACATTACCTTGAGCTACTGAAATGCCATCAAACTGTCCTGTGTTGGTTATTTTCTGAGAAACTTTGGTGACAGCCCCGCTGTTCTCCTTAGAAAATGGTCGAAAGACATGAACCTCCCTACAGGTGGCGCTCTTCAAGAAACCACTTTTATCCAGTTCCTGTTCGCACTCATGGGTGCTCTTCATCAGAGGAAGAGACTGGATTTTCTTAAAAAGATCAGAAGATGTAAATTATTATTTATAACCTAAGTGCTACATATCTTTACCAATATACTTGAAATCAAATTTGGTATGAAGCACACCTTCAGTAATAACCACCTGTTTATATAGGGCATCTCATATATTAATAAAAATGTCCCCTATTTTAACTACTCTGATCAGGTTCTAAATACATGTAACATTTCATCATCTGTATCTTTTTTTCCTCTCTTTGTTAGTTGGTAAAAGACTATATCATAAATTAAGTAACTTCCTCCAATATTTCGGGTGGGGATGGAGTAGGAGATTAGTTGCATTCACAGCACTGAATAATTGAATTTGTTATTACATGAGGTGAACCACTGGAAGACAGTCTCAATACACACATACACAAGGCATACCAAGAACCTCATGCCTTGCACGCATACCTTAAATTATACATGCCTGACAGTGTATGTAGGTCTGATGTTAATGTCCACAACTGATATAATAAAGGCCATGGTGTGTATTCTTCTGTCTGTGGGATGCTGCATATAACAGATCCCTTACTGCTAATTGAATAGAGTAGCCAACTGCTTGGCAGAAGAGGGTTTCCTCTCTCATTTTCTGTGTGGTCTTTAACCATATGACCGACACCATAATTAAATTGTGTTGAGTGTGTCATTAAATAAAAACATTCATTCCTTCCTACCTGTACTCCTATATATCGCAATGAAAAAAAAGAAGTTGTCAGACGTACCGAAGAAGCACTGTAAGGCATAGCATGGATGCTGCTCTGGTAACCATGACGATCATTACAGCCAATAAGATCTTTGGACTTCTTTACTGTAGTTGAATACCAACCACGATTGGTAACCTTGTATTCAGTGAAGCATTCTCCAGTGACATCACTCTGAAATGATATTTCAAAACTAATCAATACATGTATTAATGCATTAAGAAATATCAACATAGACAGTCATTTCTAGTCCAGTCATTGCTCATTATTATTGTTTGGAGTAAACGTTGTAAGGTGTTAGTCATATATTTATTTATTAATTATATTTATATATATGTACATTGTCTATGTATGTTTGTTTCATTTCATTTTTTTTAAGTCAGTTTATTTTATGAAAGGATGGGGAAGGAAAAAATGGACCTTCTTGGGCAAAACACTTTTTATTATTCTAAAAAAAAATGGATGTGATTTCTTTTATCATCCAAAGATGTATATCTTTCTTGTAAACATACAATACCTTTAACAATGCACAATTTTTAGTCAAATCAGAAATCCAGTACTTGGGGGAAATCATGTTGGACTCGCAAAGCTCTTACTTTTATGACATTCGACACTGATGGTCTTTAATATGTCTGATGGTAAAATGTTATTTTAATAAAGTTAACAAGAGTCCTGTACTTTCATAAATGACAATGAATAAACAGATATAAAAGCAATGGCAGTAAAAGTTATTGTTTTTCCAGGTTGTGTCATTTTGGTGTTTGACTTATAGAATAAGCTCAAAGGTTTTCACTGAATTGTACCTTTGGTTTCTCACTGTACAAATGTGTTTAAATATGTTGAAATGATGCACTGTTAACTCAACAAAACAAAATGCAATGTACAGAATTAATTTTCTTATTATGGCATTTTATTTGGTGGTATATGGTATGGCTTGCTGGACTTGCTATCTCTTCCTTCACGGTTATTACAGTACTTTTATTCACTTCAAAATTGTGCACAGCATAAGAACAATTACTACCGAAAGGGAATGAATACATGAATGAATGTTTAACAACACCCCAGCACAAAAAATGCATCGGCTATTGGGTGTCAAACTATGGTAATGCAAAACTAAAATGCTGAAAGGGAAGTCATCAATATTTAATATGGTTTATTTAACTCTTTAAGATATGTATACTTTCTGAACCATCGTACAAAACATCCTGAATTTGTGTCTGGAATTTGTGTAGACCCTACTCAATACACGAAGTCTTGCTTCACATACCTCTTTTGTCTTCTGGTCATGTTCCAAGTTGTCCATTGTGTTCTGTATGGTAGACAGCACACCTCTCTTAA
Source organism: Gigantopelta aegis (assembly GCF_016097555.1). Lineage (NCBI taxonomy): Eukaryota > Metazoa > Mollusca > Gastropoda > Neomphalida > Peltospiridae > Gigantopelta > Gigantopelta aegis. The sequence continues at coordinate 95,142,855 of NC_054704.1, read as the reverse complement.
AGTTAAGAACCCACTTTTCTTCATCGTTCACTGGACACAGATTAGGAATTTCGCCGTCATGGAAAGAGAAGCGAAGCGGATTTCTCTCTAAAGACATCTTGAAGTGAGGTGACAGCTGAATCTTTGTTTCTGACGAGTGAACGATCTTCACATGGTGGAGCTGTAGAAATAAAATATGTAAATACATTTACATGCCAGGCGCGGATTCAGGTGGGGGCCCCAAGGGGCCTGTGCCTCCATATATTTGATCAAACAATATGGGCCAAATTTACGAAGTCTGTTTTTCTTAAATGCAGGTGTTTAAGCATTGTTAATGTATGTAGTCTAAAACAGGCTTTGTAAATTTGGCCATATATATATATATATGTATGTATGTATGTATGTATGTATGTATGTATGTATGTATGTATGTATTCAGGAATTTTTTAAAAACTAAAAAAAAAATATTTTCTAATTTTGCCCCAAGGATTCGAAATTGATTTTAAATTGACCGTTGTGATATACAAAATATAACTGTTTTTCGGTCAGTCTTGTTTTAAATTTATTTGGCTAGTACTATGTTTTGTTTACAGCCGGATACGATGTATTTGTTTTTAAAAAAAATTGTTAGGAAAGGGACAACAAACCAACCACTGAAAAATGGACCGGCTTAGAGGCTTAGACGCAGGCTTAGGCGGCGTGTAGTCGGGTGGAGACTAAGATATCCTTGAGACTTGGATTTTTTCTATATGCAATAACCGGACGTGCTGTAATAGGGTTTTTCATAACAGTTTGCAGATTTAAAAACTCCTCCTTCATAAGTTTACCAATATCAACGTTACGTCGACTGTAAATTATTGGAAAAATTATTTTATCTCTTTTTACAGCTTTACCAGATTCAACGTTGATTCCAAACGGCTGTTTTGTCTGTAATGTACGAATCCAGAAGGCCTCTCGTTCAAGTCTCAAGAGGTCTGTTTCGTCTTTTGAACCAAGTATCAGGGGTTGTTCAATTGGAATTGTTTCAAAGTTTTCATCTAACGAATGGTCAGGTAGATTGAAGTGATTGGCGACAGGGGTGTCAACTTCATGCCGAATATCATACTTGTGACAAACTGCTCTAATTCTCAGTTGGTTTTGCATTTGTCCTATGTACTGTTTTTTACATAAATTACAGGTGATTAGATATACTACATTTTTCGAATCACAGTTCATGTCTATTCGAATTTGATATTCAATTTTGGTCTGTTGACTTTTAAAAGTCGACTGCGTTTTAAGTAAGTTGTGAAGTCTACACCTGGTTTTGGCACAAGTAGTAGACGAGCCAGTGCTTATTTGAGGCAATTGGTTATGCTGAAGTTTGTATGGTTTATAGTCTTCAGTTGCCCTAAAGGGATTTTCTAATTCTCGAACAGTTTCAGATTTAATTTTTCTTAAAAACTGTTTTGAATATCCCCTAGGTTTTAAAGCACTAAATAAAAGTGAACAAGCCTCATTGAAATTCTGTTTGTTACTCGAATTTCTGTGAAATCTAATAATCTGAGATTTAACAATGCCTTTAAAGGTGTGGCATGGGTGAAAAGACTTGCAGTGGAGAAGTTGGTGTGTGTCTGTGGGTTTGAAAAACACTTTGTAGTCTAGGTAACCTGATGTTTCAAACTGTGTACCTTTATAAATTGTTACATCCAAAAAGTCAACTGATTTATCTGATATGGTGGCCTTAAATTTGATATTGTCATCCTCTTGATTTAATAGCTCAAAAAAGTTCCAAAATTCTTGTTTAGAATGTGGCCAAATGATAAGTATATCGTCGAGATATCTGAGGTACAAAAGAGGTGTTTTACTCGATTTCTTTAAAGCAGCCTCTTCCCATTCGGCGACATAGATAGATGCAAAGTTTGGACTAAAACGTTTGCCCATAGCACAACCACACACTTGCTGATACATTTCTCCATCAAACTCAAAATCATTTCCTTTTAGGCTTAATTCTAACAGCTCAATAATGTTGTTATCTGGTCTGTTTGGATCTGGGTAGTTATCAAATGCTCTCTTAACTGAATCAATGCCCGCATCAATACCTATGTTGGTGTACATGGAGTCAATATCAAGGGTAACCAAGAATGAATCTTTTGGGATTTTGGTTTTTGATAATTTTGATAGAAGATCTTCAGTGTTTTTCACAAAACTTTCATGTCTATTTGCAATTGGTTTTAAGTGAAAGTCTATGTATATTGAAATATTGTACGATTCTGATCCACAGTCTGAAATGATTGGACGACCGGGTGGTGTGTTAATATCGGTCCATGTATCGACTGGCTTGTGGATTTTTGGAAGTAGATAAAATTTCCGGGTTTGTGATTGTGACCTGGCTTCTAAATATTTTACTTGTTTTTTATTAGTATGTCCCTGATCTTTTAGACATTGAATAATTGCATTGAACTTTTTACAATTCTCAGGCCAAATAGCTTTGTCTAATTTTTTGTAGTACTTTGAATTATTAACAAACATTATCTTATATATAGAAATGAAATCTGAAAAAAACAATGTTTAATTTTCTACCTAAGAACAGAATAGGTCCTGCATCTTATTCTACATAAAGAATATTATTACTGTGTTTCATTGTTAACTATAACAATTTAATACAAAATACAACATATTTTGTGTTAAAATCATTATATTTAACAATAAAATACATTGTTATTATCTCTATTCTAATACTACACTTGTACCACACATTGGTGACCAATTCTTTTGATCTTACCCATGTATAACCAACATTTTGGCATTACTGAATGGCTGAAGAAAGTTATGCCCAGCCCACATAACACATTCACTAACATTAGTAATAGTTATAATATAAATCTGTAAAAATAAAATAATAATTTTTTTCAAAAGAAAAAACTAAAATTAAATATCAAATAGTTTTGCTTCACTTTCCATTATTACATTAGGCTACTGATCCGATGCAACATTCAAAGCATGTCCTGAACCCCTCTCCCAACAGGTTCAGACCCACAAATACATGTATTTTTATCTACAGACATTCACTCCCCACCCCTACATATTTAACTGAAACATTGTTGAAAGGGGGTGCTGTCAGGTTTCTTCTTGTACCATGTGTAATAGTGGTTAATATGTGAAATTATCAATGTAATGGTATTTAACGTCAAACATAAGATTACTGTGGTAGCCCGAGTACTCTGATGGTAAAAGAGCTGGACAGACATTTGGACAGTTATCAACGCTCATACCATCAGAGACCAATGTATATAAATTCTGCCCTATCACTGCCTACCAAACGGTAGTCAAAGATTCACGCTCTAATACAACAACAATCCTTTGTTTGACGTCAAATACCTTTACACTGATAATTTTTTAGCTCCCTGATAAAAAACAAATCACATATTAATCACTAATGCACACACTACAGGAAGAAACCCATCAGCAAATATTTATTTAACCAGGCAGAACATTACTGAGGGTGTTGTCGGGTCAACTCAGTGGTAAGCAAAAATCCCGTTTTCATTATAAACCTACATCTCCAACTGAGAGAGCGATATTCATTTAGCTCTCGAACAGCAGTGTTCAGGTTAGCTGTCTTGTTTGAATCATAATAATATGTAGGGCCTCAGTAGTAGCAAATGTGTGTTACTTGGACTAGGGCCACAACTCTTAAACCACGATGGAAATGCTTTTACAAATTGTAACTTAAGACCATTTCCATCATTCCATATTCACATTGTGCACATTGGTATAACAAAGGCCGTGGTTTGTGCTATCCTGTGTGAGATGGTGCATATAAAAGATCCCTTGCTACTATTGGAAAAATGTAGCGGGTTTTCTCTCAAAGACTATATGTCAAAATTTAGCCGATGATTAATAAATCAATGTGCTCTAGTGTTGTCGTTAAACAAAATAAACTTTAATATAATTGTACAATTTGTAGTCCCAAAAGTTATGTTCTAGAAAAAAATTTGGTACCTGCTGGTAACAAAATGTCAAAAATTAAAATGGTACATTCCAAAAAAAAAAAAAAAATTATGCAAATTATACACATCAATGTTGACCATAAACATAATGTAAAACGCGGAATTAAGACACAATCGAAAACACCACGCATGAGGCTAAGCGACAGCAGAATGAGTCCTCGAAATAATTATTGTTTTAAATTATGGCTACCGATGACGGCGTACATAAATCACCAGATTTAATTCGAAAAATAACCAATAAAAAACCAGGATTGTATGTCAGCTGTATTTATTTTTTTTATTTTTTATTTTTTTAAATAATAAGAAGAAAAGCATACGAGTTTGAAATATTGCCACTCTTTACTTCAAGGGGTCCGAGAAGGGAAGTAACTCTCATTAAATTTCAGTATACAGAGGTAACACACTACATCATATGGTATTCAATTCATGATACTGGAATAAACCCTCGTTTTACACCACTATCACGGGAGTAACTCTACCCACATCCCTCATGTCAACACTGCATAATCTAACAATCTGAAATCAATTCTAATGCCAATAAAATTAAATTAAAATTGGGCACCCGATCTTTTGAATGAAACTAAATTCGTTCAGGTCTACTGATTAGCGTTTTTGACCCAGTAATTGCAGTGTTGCCATGAACATGTGTAGTGTGCACAAATATAAGTCATACTGTAAATATATATAGGACATCTAGCTCAGATTGCATCAGTGTTACCTTTAATGCCTTTTAATACCTTTTAATACAGGAGTTATTAATGTGAGGTGCAATTAAAAAAGTGTGAATTTGCCAGAATGTAAATTTTCTATACATTTTTAATAAATGCCTTCAATGATAAGGATAGTTGGACATTTTCAGTGGCTTGGAAAGATTGCACGCGCGCACGCGAAGAGGTGCACGCACAGAGAGAGAGAGAGAGAGAGAGAGAGAGAGAGAGAGAGAGAGAGAGAGAGAGAGAGAGAGAGAGAGAGGGGGGGAGGAAATGTTTTATTTAACGACGCACTCAACACATTTTATTTACGGTTATATGGCGTCAGACATATGGTTATGGACCACACAGATATTGGAGGAAACCCGCTGTCGCCACTTCCTGGGCTACTCTTTTCGATTGGCAGCAAGGGATCTTTTATATGCACCATCCCATAGACAGGATAGCACATACCACGGCCTTTGGTGTACCAGTTGTGGTGCACTGGCTGGAGAGAGAGAGAGAGAGAGAGAGAGAGAGAGAGAGAGAGAGAGAGAGAGAGAGAGACAGACAGACAGACAGACAGAGACAGACAGACAGAGAGACAGACAGAGAGAGAGAGAGCGTCAGACACACTTCTAGAGATTAGCGATAGGGAGGGGGAGGCGGGAGCCGCCTTCACACATTCCACCCACTGTGTTGGCGGCTGTGTCTCACCGTCATGGCTAAGTCACACTTGGACAAGACCTCGATGTTGACGACGGCCGCTATCTCGAGCGTCGCCGAATCTTCGTAGGCGTTTTCCATCGTCGTCTCCACCTGCACGGAGTAGTCGTGCTGGTACGTCGTGCCCGGCGTGTACTGGAACTTGACGTTCTCTGGAGAAACAAGTTAAACATGAGTACAGGTTTGCGAAATGTTTGGCGTGCATCTATTAGAACACTTTTTTATAAATAGAGAATAATATATGAGTGGCTGTTAGATACCATTTATCTCACTACTCGTTATTTAAAAACATGTCAAACTCGCTTTCGCTCGTTAGATACATTTTAAAACGACTCGTTGTGAGATACATGGTATCTAACGGCCACTCATGTATTATTCTCTATTTATCGAATGCTCAGACATAGATCCTACTGGCTCGGATAAATAATGCACTGCGCCACAATTTCTTCATGGGGACGAATACGTTTTAGCCATCTAAAGGGATTTACTTTTGTTCATTTATATGGCTTAAATAGCATACTACATGCATACTGTAGACAGGTTTTGTGTGTGTGTGGGGGGGGGGGGGGGGGGGGGGGGGGGGTATTTTGTTTTATTATAGTACTGCAGTGATAAAATTTATACAGGCAAAACAACATATGTAGAGTCTAAAATACAAAGATGTGATAATGCAGTAATTAGTCATTACCAACCTGGACAGTATATCGCACAGGACATGTCGTTATCAAACCCGTCATGTTGAATGTTAATGGGACCTGAAAATAAAATAAGTATACATACCATAGTAATATATGTATATGTGTATATAACGTTATATTTGTAGAATTTTACAGACAATGCGTGTATATTAGTAGCCATGATGTTTGACAAATCTTACAGTGCTATTTGTGTATGTTTGTGACATTTAGCTATGTATCATGAAACAATTCTGATTCAAGTCTCTGCTGTTCTTTTATTTATGGAGTTTTAAAATAGGTGATCAAATTGTATTTCAACAAGTTATATTTATAACGTTGCAACAATGGTAGCATTAATTTTGTGGAAGAAAAAATGTAGTGTGTATCAATTTAAAGCCATATACTCTGTTATTTTTTAACGCATTTACTTACAAGTACCTTTTAAATATGGGTTAATAAACATACGTAACTGATTATTATATCAACACATTTGAAGCGTCATCATTGGAGGGTTTGGTAGTGCGAACGAACCTCTTTTTCGACAATGTTTTCCTTTTTCCCTGGACTTCTTATTATTTAAATGTTAATTACAAAAACGAACACCTTTCAAAACCCTGGTGATGCTCATGCACAACGTAGCCCAATGGTAAAGCGCTCGCTCGGTTTGGGATCAATCCCCGTCGGTGGGCCCATTGGGGGTTTTCACGTTCCAGCCAGTGCACCACGACCAGTATATCAAAGGCCGTGGTATGTGCTATCCTGTCTGAGGGAAAGTGCATATAAAAGATCCTGTGCTGCATTAGGAAAGATGTAAGGGTTTTCTCTAAGGACTACGAGTCAGAATTACCAAATGTTTGACATCCAATAGCCGATAATTGATTAATCAATGTGCTCTAGTTGTGTCGTTAAACAAAACAAACAAACTTCTTCTCATGCATGATCATGGTAATAAACTAGGAGTTTTAATGAATTTAAATATATAGCTTCCAAACAAATGCATGTAATATGCTGGTATGTAGAGAACGTTATAATTTTATAGTTTTATTCACACAGTTTTAACAGATGTGTACTTACCAGCATCTGTTCTAGCCACAAGTGCTAAAAGCACAACACACTTTGTCCACATCACTCCACTCTAACATTTGGTGTTTGTATCTTGTCATATCGTCCACTATATTTATATAAGGGTCACCATCTTCGGGTGGACACGGGTCAAGAGAGCACGGACAAATCTTATCTCCGACTCTGATTACAAATCTTGAATGGACATTCAGGTGGGGGTTGTGGGGTTAATGGGAACGAAAGGTGGCACAGGGGGTAATGTAGCGGTGGTCATTAACACCTACCTATCAGGCCCGTAGACAAGAACAGGGGTCGAGGGTGACTGCTCCCTTCTCCACGTATGGACCAAATGGGTTTGCTGTTGATGATGCTGCTGTTGTTGTTGATGTTTCTTGTTGTTGGGTTTTTTTGGGGGGAGGTTGGGGGGTATTGGGGGTAGGGTTTGGGTGGAGGCTTCTATAGGTATAAACAAAACAAACATAAGCGTACGAGATAGGGGCGGGGGTGCAACTGCCCCCTAGTGCTGGAGCAAAACCTCAAATTCGGGCAAAAATAATACAGATCGATATTCGGGCGAAATGTGCTAATCTCATACCCTTTTACAATGTATTTCCATCATTCTACCCTCAAAATTAGTTGTAATCCATGTGAAAATGCTTAGTGATTCGTTATATTGTTTGGTAATAATTCGGGCAAAAGCCAGCTTGACCCTCTACAAAAAAATGGGAGTCCGTACACCTATGAAAACAAACCTTTAAAATGCTATCCAAAACATTGATGGTTTGTTCTCCAAATATCAGTGAATCGCGTTTGAAATCCTTTAAGATTAAAACATTTACTTGTGCCCCCCAGCTAGCGATAGATTGTACTCTGTTTAGATATGGGTATGTAAATATTAAGTCAAACTACTATTTCAGTGTTACTAGTATTACATATCGTAGTCAAGTGTTCGTGTTGATCGTCAGAAGGTTAGTTCCACTTTACTTTTATTTACTTTTCAGTGCATCTTACAATATTTGTGCAAATAGGAAGGAAGAAAGGAAATATTAATATTAATATTTCCTTCCTTCCTTCCTTCCTATTTGCACAAATATTGTAAGATGCACTGAAAAGTAAATAAAAGTAATTTAACGACGCACTCAACACATTTTATTTACGGTTATATGGCGTCAGACATATGATTAAAGACCACACAGATATATAGAGAGGAAACCCGCTGTCGACACTTCAAGGGCTACTCTTTTTTAGTAACAGCAAGAAATATTTTATATGCACCATCCCACAGACAGGATAGTACAAACCACGGCCTTTGTTACACCAGTTGTGGAGCACTGGCTGGAACGAGATATAGCCCAATGGGGTCACCGACAGGGATCAATCCTAAATCGACCGCGCATCAAGCGAGCGCTTTACCACTGGGCTACGTCCCGCGCTTGTGCAAATAATACAAATTAACAGAAAATGGTATAATCAAAATAGGCTAGTGCTTAAAATTACCAAATTACAATATATCGTGGCCTACAGTATCCTTATTTAGGCCTCGATTACGCAAATTTAATAACTGCGAATGAATATTCCGTGTGTGCCCTTTGGACCTGTTTTCTTAGTTACTTTACAGAATAATGTAATGCAGTGTAACATGTACATCTTCGTTCATTGTTGTTCTTACACGGAGGGGTCACGAGAATACGTTATCTAAGTTCATGATACCCCCACTATCAACACCACTGCTAACATTTAGCATATTCTGTGAGCGACTATTACATGATATAAACATGAGATATAGGCCTCACGTGTTTAATGAGAACATCACATTTTATAATAATTCAAGTATTATGAACATAATGTGCTTATTGTGTAAAGAAAGAAAGAAATGTTTTATTTAACGACGCACTCAACACATTTTATTTACGGTTATATGGCGTCAGACATATGGTTAAGGACCACACAGATTTTGAGAGGAAACCCGCTGTCGCCACTACATGGGCTACTCTTCCGATTAGCAGCAAGGGATCTTTTATTTGCGCTTCCCACAGGCAAGATAGCACAAACCATGGCCTTTGTTGAACCAGTTAGGGATCACTGGTCGGTGCAAGTGGTTTACACCTACCCATTGAGCCTTGCGGAGCACTCACTCAGGGTTTGGAGTCGGTATCTGGATTAAAAATCCCATGCCTCGACTGGGATCCGAACCCAGTACCTACCAGCCTGTAGACCGATGGCCTGCCACGACGCCACCGAGGCCGGTATATTGTGTAAAGATGAAAGTTTGATTTTGTTTAACGACACCACTAAAGTATATTGATTTATTAATCATTGGCTATTGGGTGTCGACCATTTGGTAATTTCAGGCCCATTTTTTATTTCGGGACTTTAAAATGTCTTTATAATGCCATTACGGAAACCTGACGATAGAACAACCATAAAACTGAGCCCCCCCCCCCCCCCCCCTTTGAAAATCCGTCTTACGGGCCTGAATTTTGACATATAGTCTTAGAGAGGAAACCCGCTATATTTTCCATTAGTAGCATGGGATCTTTTATATGCACCATCCCACAGATAGGACAGCACATACCATGGGCTTTGATATACATATACCAGTCGGCTATCGATCCTAAACCGACCGCGCATCGTGGGAGCGTTTTACCGTCGACATATCGCGTAAGAATTGTTCCTATGAATACTGCACTAACCGTAGTCTGTACATAATCAGTGCACATGTGATTCCAGATGGTTTTATACTCCGATTTTTTTCAGGTTCAAATGTTGCCAGAATCTGGACTGCCTAATGATGGCCATTGGCGTAACTAAGGTTTTATACTGGGGAGTATACATTGGAGGGTGCGGGGAACACGGTCTTTTACATGTGCTATGGGGCGGCTGGCAAATATAAAATGTAGTACGGGGGGGGTGTGACTGAGGGAGGGGGGTCATGGCCTTTGATATCAGTCTTGTGGCACTGGACTCCAGGCGGAAGCCAGTATTGGAATGCGAACAAGAAAGCACCTACCAACCATATGGCGGATACCGAACCACAACACCACCCATTTAACTTGTAGTGTCAGGACTCGTGCTGTCGGTAGCCAAATTAGTCGTTGGCTAGTTTTTACAAAAAATTGCTAATAAAATTTGAAAGTGCCTAAAATTTTGGAAAAACCATTTTCTATCTTCCGATGTGAACGAACGGTTACATAATCCATCCGACAACCTAAACTAAGATTAGTACTACTACTACTAATGTGTTATCATAAAGGAAAAGCAAGGACTATGTATGTGTATCAAATCAATTATAAAGCCGTTATCAATAATGATAATATGAGTTTATTAATCATGATATTAATACACATATTAGATAGTAAATACAGATACCAGTAACGAATATCTATGAGTGGTTGTATCATGGGATGCTGTTAAAAAGGTATTTACCAAACGAAATATGACAACGGTGAAACGATGAAAACATTAGTTAATGCAGATGATGACACTAACTTGTGAATTGTTTTACTGAACAATACACTTCACAAACATGTTTCATAAATTCCAGGGCCGTAGCTACCGGGACAAAATATAGAAACTTAAAGAAAATTATCTTCTTAACCGTTTAAAGAGTTTTAGACTATTAACCATTCAGTTGGTCCTCCCCCCCCCCCCCCTAAAAAATAAATATCCTACCTACGGCCCTGAGATCCATACAGCGTGGGCGATAATGTATAAGAATAGGAATTGTTGTAAAAAAAACGGTGTAATTCCGTTCTGTTCTGTTGTCTTCTGTCCCTGAATTTAATAAAGATTGTTCTGTCTCCGACTATACAGTACAACTATATTCTGTTCTGTTTGTACGGCGATATTGCATTAGTAAAACCCAAACACATTTGGGTTTGTTTTTTTACAATCAGAAATCGCTATATAAGATGTCTAGTATCAAATATAATGGAGTATTCCTGTTTCAAATATCCATGTTTTCTTATTATTTATCTGGGAAAAAATACTTTGCACACAATAGTTACTTTCCAGACGTGACATCGCATAGATTTCTCAAGATAATCCATTGTTGTTGTTGGTCGGAGGAGACTTCATTTGTTAATAACATACTTTGTCCGTGAGAAGCAGGCTTATATTATATTCAGTTTCTCACTTCCCAATGAAAGTAATTTAATTTAACTGTCACGACGAAGTTGGCCAACTCACCGATCTTTCAACATCTACGACTGTCCAGTTGCCTGTGTTAGCACTCTTAAACTCGATTCTGGTCGAATACCACACCTACGACCGATTAGTTGTTAATCTGAGCGCACACGTCGTAATTTGGGAGTTGAAAACAAAATTACAACGCAACCGTCGAGTTAGCCAACTCCGTCGTGACAGCTGATAGTCTGAGACTAGCAAAATACATGTTTATGAACAGGCAATATGACAACAGTCTCAGTATCCCATGTCAGTTAAATAATCTCCAAGTTTCATGACCATCGTGTAGCAGCCTGCTTGAGACGCCCCCTCCTCGCAAACTCCCAGCACCACGCAGGACTCACAGCGGAATGCCACTACCCCAGCCCCGGATTTGGATTCGCGCCCTACCAGCACTCTGCGATCAGTTATCCTCGTTAGTGTGAATACTCGACAGCCCAGGCGGATTCCGGTCTTTCGAATTTTCGAACAGTCGTCGAAAGCGGCAACGATGTCTCTTATTTCGGACGAGTGAATGTCGAGATCCTCGGAGGCCGCCCATTTCTGTCCGTCCGTGTTGTATATTCCCGCCTTTGAGACATACCCGCCGTTACCGCTGCTGATGAGGACGTCGTAGATGTAGTCGTCCCACGTGACAGTTGGCTGCAATAAAAGTAGAGGCTTCAATCAGCACACTAGTAGTTAAATCAATATACAATACAGTGTTGTGATGTATATGCTTTAAGGCGTTCTTGTATGCGTGCATGCGTATGTATGTATTTATGTACAGTTTACTGATATTGACGTTTTAAGTATGTAACCTCCCTGAAATGGCTTCAAAATGGTATATCAGAAACTTTAGATTTCATAATTTCCTGGGGGGCACCCAGGATCCCCTAGTGTCTTGTGCCTTCCATGCTCGTTCGTTCCAAGAATCAATCTGCCCCCCCCCCCCCACCTCCAAAACTCCTTTAAAAATAAGAGGGGGGAGGGGAGTAAAATAGAGACGGTGCACACATACACATACACATACACATACACATACACATACACATACACATACACACACGTACGAGCGCGGACAAAGACAAAGAAAAAAGGCCGGACAGAAAGAGAGACGGACAGAAATAGAGACAGAAAGCAAGAAAGCAAGAAACAGTACCAAAATCACAGAGAGAGAAGTGAAGTGTAGGAGAGAGAGAGAGAGAGAGAGAGAGAGAGAGAGAGAGAGAGAGAGAGAGAGAGAGAGAGAGAGAGAGAGAGAGAGAGAGAGAGAGCTGAAGAGAGTACAAAAAGAATGTACTATTAATATAGCACAAATAAAACGACAGCACAAATCTCTAAAGTATTTTATAAAAATAAAAGATAGTTTTGCTTTATTAAACGTCTAATTCTAGTAATTAAAATGTTCTTGTTTTTAAAGATAACTTACCAGCTCAAGAGTCATTTTAGTCCCATCACTATACCTAATTGTAAGTTTGTTCGCGTTACCCTGGTTTACTTCTTCGAATATCCCCCATATAGAATAACATAATCATTTATACTCCAATATATAGAGCTGTGTGTGCGCTTTACGGCGCCAACAATAGAATGGTTAAAAAGACTCCATTCGTGTTTAAAAGACGGTATTATGTAAGTATAAATGTTTAATGAACACGGATTTATGCCCGCAATAGCAGCGAACCGTGGATTTGTGCCAGTAGTCAGGCGTTTTCGAATTATACTCGCATTAACCTAAAACCGATTATTGCCGAGTCGCTGACCATTATAACCGAAAGTACGACTTTCAATGCGTGTTCAGCATTCAAACTCCTGCATACGTATGCTGGAAGAAAGACTGACCCTGACTTGCGACATTCGTTGACATTCAAGACGACATTACCATGATTGATTCTATAATCCTTTGTTGATGCGGACATTCATGCCAGTCATTTGTTCAACATGCACCAGGTATTGAATGAACGGACGCTAATGACAAATTAACGACGGGGTATGTCAATACGTGTATTGGCACATATTTATGGAACAATTAAGAAGTCCTAGAAATGGAAGTATCCAAAGGAACGACTCCGGTGAGAAATCTATATCTAGAAACTATTATTTTAATATCTGATTTTCATGCAACTTCGTCCTAATAGATTAACCGAATAACCGAAAAAGCAAAAACGTTTTAAGAAGAGAGAGAAAAAAATAGAAAGAAGAAAAGAAAAAAGACAATGAATGAAAAGAAAAAATTAATAATAAAAAAGGAAATAATGAAGGGTGGAAGATTCAAGAACAAGAGAAGAACAAATAAAGAACAGAACAAAATGAAGGAAGAAAACGAGAGAAAAAACGAAGAATGAATGAATGAATGAATGAATGAATGAATGAATAATGTTTGTTTAACAATATCTCAGCATATTTTTAAAGTACGGCTGTTTGGTTTCACACTTGGTCGGGAAAAAATAGGAAACCCCGAACGAACGAACGAACGTACGAACGAACGAACTAACTAACGAACTAATTAATTAATTAATTAATTAATTAATTAATTAATGCATAAATAAATAAATTACTTAATGAAAAGAGAAATGACTTGACTCCTGTTTAGTTCATGTCTACCGTACAACAAATCAGTTTTTAAAAATAGGAAAGAAAAAAAAGAAAGAAATGTTTTATTTAACGACGCACTCAACACATTTTATTTACGGTTATATGGCGTCAGACATATGGTTAAGGACCATACAGACTTTGAGAGGAAACCCACTGTCGCCACTACATGGGCTACTCTTTCCGATTAGCAGCAAGGGATCTTTTATTTGCATTTCCCACAGGCAGGATAGCACAAACCATTGCCTTTGTTGAACCAGTTATGGATCACTGGTCGGTGCAAGTGGTTTACACCCTTCATTGAGCCTTGCGGAGCACTCACTCAGGGTTTGGAGTCGGTATCTGGATTAAAAATCCCATGCCTCGACTGGGATCCGAACCCAGTACCTATCTGCCTGCCTGTAGACCGATGGCCTAACCACGACGCCACCGAGGCCGGTTTAAAAATAGGAGACTGTGTTATTGTTGTTTGTTTGTGAGACTGTTACACATTTTAGGTCCCCTGTCTGGTTAACATAGGTAGTGTTACATGTAATTTGTAGAAATGCGATAAGCACAGCTTAGACACTGATACAAAGAGTTAAAAGTTTGTTTTGTTTAACAACACTACTAGAGCACATTGATTTATTAATCATCGGCAATTGGATGTCAAACATTTGGTAATTTTTACAAACAGTCTTAGAGATGAAACCCGATATATCTGTTCATTAGTAGCAATGGATCTTTTATATGCACCATCCTACAGACAGGATAGCACATACCATGGCCTTTGATATAATGGCTGGATGATACAAAGAGATGCAAGAGTGGACATTCCCACTTCCCGAATTCAAAGCAGCTTACTTAAAAAATACACTGTTTAACGAATTCATTTATGTCTATGTTTACATTGGAATATTATACATGACATTTTTAAAGTTACATCTCCTTTCTTTAAAAAAAAGTAAATATTTCTATCAGTTTTGGTATATATATCTTTGGATATTACCCGAATATTCAAATATTTACTTACGTTTACAACTGCATCGCTGTTTTTGTTATTTGTCTTGATTTTGTATTTTGCCATTTGTAACATCAACATAGGACATAGCTGTAATTACTGTTTTATTGGTATATTTGTCTCAACCTTCCGTGCCTTAGCCTACTGCCTTGTGTTATAATATAATGAACTGAGAATAGGCCTTTATAAGTATTTATTAACTTCCAATGCCTCTTTGAATATCGCATGGGAAGACGTTTGCATTTGTTTATTGGCAGTTAATACCAGAAAACGATTAAGTATTCGGTGTACTTATGTAAGCTATCGCCCAATGTTGGCTAACACTGAAAAGGTAAACAGGGATTATTAACCTGCGGGTCTCGGGACTTGTATACTTAAGAACATTAGTCACGCGGACGCGGTGCTCGGCAACTCCAATCGTTTGTGAGGGGTATCATTACAATAATATGATGTATTTTAAATATCCCCCCTGCAGCGTGTCACTGCTATTATTTATGTTTATAGTTCAACCTTGACGACAGAGCAGCCAACTAGCTTAAATACAATGTCATATTCAAAACATATATATATATATATATATATATATATATATATATATATATATATATATATATATATGTGTGTGCGTGTGTCTATAAGGCCTTAAAAACGGTCCGTTACAGGGAACACGACCCTACATAGTAAAAATAAAGAGTCGACCCTAAAAAATTAATGACTGTATTATTATTTTATATATTAAAATACGTAGTTATATAGGTGAAAAGAGTACGTACATAACATTTTATCTGGACTCATGGGGTGAATGTAGTAACCTTTTTTAAATAATAATTTTAAAAATTAAATTTATTTATTTAAATGATGAAGTTGCAATCCTTACATTTCAAAACGACTGTATTTTGTTTTCGACTTCATTGTTTATTTGTAAAGCACCTTAAAATTATATTATTATTATTATCATCATTATTTTTGCTGCTGCTGATACTACTACTACTATTACTATTATAATATTACCACTAGCTACTACTATAATATTACCACTAGCTACTAGTACTACTACTGTCCTATCACTATTACTACCACTACTATATGCTACTATTCAATTACTACTACTACTACTACTATAACATTACCAATAGCTACTACTACTACTATAATATTACCACTAGCTACTAGTACTACTACTACTACCACTATTACTACCATTACCATATGCTACTATTCAATTACTACTACTACTACTACTACTACTGCTATTGCTACTGCTACTGCTACTACTGCTACTGCTACTGCTGCTGCTGCTGCTGCTACTACTACTGCTACTGCTACTGCTACTGCTACTGCTACTGCTGCTACTGCTACTGCTACTGCTACTACTACTAGGCCTACTACTACTACTACTACTGCTACTGCTACTGCTGCTGTTGCTACTACTACTACTACTGCTACTGCTACTGCTACTGCTACTGCTACTTCTACTTCTACTTCTACTTCTACTACTACTACTACTACAGTAGCAGTAGTAACAGTAGTCACACTTACTACTTTATTATCAATGGTTTAGGTGTGTGTGTGGGGGGGGGGGGGGGTGTTGTTTTGTACTACCACTACTATAAAGAAATATCATTCCGATTTCTTAGTATGTAAGGGGCTTTTTGTCCAGCTGTGGGATACTGTGTATCATAAAATCAGGAGCCATGGTTTGGTTACATCGTCGGTATTAATAATAAATATAATAATTTAATATATATATACAGTATAACCTCGATTTACCACCAACTAATGTACCAATGCGATTTTGGAGTTATTTCGAGTTGGCGGTATACGTAAGGTAAGGTTCCTTGGGTTTACTATCAAAAAAATTTTGTTTGAAGTTGCTAAATGTCAACAGAATGACATATTTTAAATAAAACTAACAGGCAGTAACTAAACTAAACTAAAATAAAAATAATAACCAGGTTAGAAATTATTAAATATAAAACTGGGGCCAATAAATCGAGGGTACCCTGTGTGTATATACATGTGTGTGTGTATATATATATATATATATATATATATATATATATATATATATATATACACACACACACACACACACACACACACAGATACTACTCAAAAGAGGTTAAGGGTCAAAGGAACTTTTTGATCATTTTTGGAAGTATGTTTTTTTACGCCAGATATGGTTAGAATATTAACCTTTGTGTTGTCATTTGGACTAAAGACATCACATTATTAAGGGGCATGCAATTATTGCCCTTATCTTTAGAAACTTTTTAAGTTAACCCAGATTTCCTTATCATGGATTTGAAGCAAAAACATAGTCAGACTCAACTGACAACCTGCCTCGATACACCCACTGTGACACCTCGTGCACCATTTGCACGTGCTTAGCATGAGTGTAATTCAATGCATGCCAATTTCATCATCACTTTAAATTTGAAGATGGTTCGACGACAACTCAGTTTGCAAGACAGGGGAAGGGCCATTGGCTGGCTACAAGATGGACACACTCAAAGATATGTGGCTCACCGTCTAAATGTAAGCCAAAGTGTTATCGGTAGACTCTGGCAGAGGTTCAGGACGACTAATTCTATTCAGAATCGCTCTCGTTCTGTAAGACCACGATCAACAACAGCACGAGAAGACCGTTTCCTGATGATAACGGCGTTGCGACAGCGTCTTCGTGATCAAGTCAGAGCTGCTACAGGCAACAATGTGTTTGACCAGACCAAGGTTTGCGATGTCGGCGTCCTGTAGTCCGACCACAGCTACTTGCCCGTCACAGAAGGGCTCGCCTTGATTGGTGCAGACGTCATATCCGGTGGAACCGTGGGCAATGGGCAGAGACATTATTCACAGATGAGTCACGGTACTTGCTTCAGTTCAATGATGGCCGGGCTCGTGTTTACCGTCGTCAAGGAGAAAGATTTGCTGATGTTAACGTTGTTCAACATCTACTATTTGGAGGTGGAAGTGTAATGGTGTGGGCGGGCATATCCATGAATCACAGAACCCCTCTGTACATCATTAATGGAAATTTGACTGGTTAGCGTTATCTCAACGAGATTGTTCAACCTTTTGTAATTCCACTTCTGCAGCGGATTGGACCAGGAGCTTGGTTCCAGGACGATAACGCAAGACCTCATCGTGTCAGGGTGGTGATCGACTTCCTGCAGCAGCAGAACGTTCAGCACATGGATTGGCCTGCATATTCACCAGACTTGTTACCCATTGAGAGGGGTGGGATGAACTAGGGCGGCGAGTTCGATTACATCACGTCCCTGCCGTCAACCTCCAGCAACTGGCTCAGCAATTAGTTGCAGAATGGCAAGCGATTCCTCAACGTTATTTCCAACGCCTGGTTAACAGCATGCGCCAACGTTGTCAAGAATGTGTGAATGCTAATGGTGGCTACACCAGTTACTGACGCTTCTACTACATGTGTGAACATCATTTTTGGGGGTGCATGACTTTCTCCATCTGGGTAGTAAACAAGCAAAGGTTTTTTGTTTTGTGTTTTCTGTTCTTGAGACATCAAATAAATAATTTTTCATTAGTCGTCACAATTTTAGCATATTAGCTTATTTTTATTTGCACAAATATTTTTGACCCTTAACTTCTTTCGAGTAGTATATATATATATATATATATATATATATATATATATATATATATATATATATATATATATATATATATATAAACACACACACACACACACACACACACACACACACACACACACACATGTATAAATATAACTCAAATAATTAGTCTGTGAGCTAAGACCCCACAACTGACCATTTGGTACCATCAGGGGGCACCAAACTTAACCATACCTTTTTGATAGATGTATGTATCTGAATCTCAAACCAACATGATGGAAGTTTGTTTTGTAATAATCCGTATGTCATAGTATAGCTAATTTTAATCATACAAACTGAAATGCACTTGATGGTAACCAAATACTTTTTCAAACCAAAACCCATTTAAATATAAACTTGCATAACATGGGCCAAAGTTCACAATGCCATCCTTGCATAAATGGGCATATGCGCGCAAATCACAAGTGACTGATGTTTCTAGTTTTATCATTTACATTTTCTATCTCTATATAATTGATATATACTTTATTGCATATTTTCGACAAAGACAATTTGTCACAAACTGTGTAACAATGCGACGCCAACAGTTCTCACCATAACATGGCAATTATTAGTATGCTTCGACTATACCTGCAAATGGTCAACCATCACCAAATGAACTTAGTAGCCATATATTCACAGGATTCCAATAACGACAAAAGGAATGCTATCCAATAAAAAAAGTACTTTACTTTGAAAACGCACAGTATATTTTAATGACATAGGCCTACATGTCATGTATTCAGCCTCTTCACTTTCATCCTCCCCGTAACATTGAGCAAGGTTGCTGCTATGTGCAGCGGTTGTTCGAACATTTGTCCCATGACCGATATACAACATTATAATTATGGTAAATGAGCTGTTAAACACCCACATTTCACATTCAAAAAGGGCTTAGTTGCAGTTCGACGGAAATCGATCTTAGACCGATCGCGCATCCGCCTAGCGTTTTACCACTGGACTACGTCCCGTCCCCTCAAAAAGTTGTTTTGATAATTTTGACATTATTATAGTCTTACTCTTACTAAGTCTTAGAGAGGAAATCTGCTTTAATTTTCCATTAGTAGCAATGGATCATTTACATGCATCATCCTTTAGGCAGGATAGCATATGATATACCACTACGGTGACTACCACGACCTTTGATATATCAGTTGCGATGCGAGAAATAATCTAATGGGCCATCGACGGGGATCGATTCTACGCATCAGGCGAGCGCGTTAGAGACATTTGAATGTATTATAAACAATTTTAACAAAACGAATATTGGTGTATAACCCGTAATCCAACAGATTTAGTTCCCTTGCAAGACTGGTTTTTGTAGCATATCAATGTTTAAGGTTTGCTTATTTAGCGTATCACAGCAAAAATCTGGTACAAAATATGAGCATGTGGTTGAGTTGAGAAAATTATTTGACAGACTGCAAGTTGCATTTTTATACAATATGTCGAAAAGGTGAGTATTGACGATACTTGCATGAATAAAAAAAATAAAATCGGAAGGACTTTTCTTTGGCAATGTCACTAACCATAACTCTAACTCTATTTATTATAAGTATTTATCGTCACGGTAACTGCGTTATGCTTCCAAATCCGTTCGGTTTGTTTTTTCGTGCACGGTTCGCGCAATGAACATCCGATTTGTTATCGTCTGCTTGTCATTCATTTGTGAGGTTTTTCTTCACAGTTAGTGAACATTTTCATTAACAATAATTGAATAAACATCAGACAAGTAAGTATCTCAGTACAAAACGTTACAAACCCTAGGTTTAATACCGTTTATTTGATTATTTCCATTAATTTTGCTACGTGGATTTTGTTTATTCCTTAAAATGACCAATATCACTTGACTCATAGAAATTTATTTAAAATGGAGGAAGATATAAATTAACATTTGGTGTGTATCACATGACCTCACACATGCTAGATCAACAAAGCCAAATCATTTAATTTTGATGATTTTTAAGTCCCCTATTGTTAAAATGAGTTTTCAATTATAACTGAATCATAACTGAAAGATGTTGAATAGTATTTCTGTAAATGTTTGGGACGTTGATGGTATAATGTTCTTTATACGTGGCAATGCCAAAGGAAAGTCCTACCAAATAATTGCAGTCAATTCTTAAATAAATTTGTTAGAAAGTTAACTGACGAATTACAGGGGTAACATAAACAGGATGTTTCGGCCCCAAACCATAGATTCATCCTCTGCCTCAGTGCCTGAGAAGTATCGGTCCCTAAGGCAAAACGAAGTTATGTTTGTGTATGTAAATATAAGGAATACCAATATAAGCCATAATTGCCACATGTGCACTTTAGTTAGTAACATATTGTTAACCTCCCAAATTGTGTTAGGCTTTATTCTCTTAAAAAAAATTTCTCATGCACGTTTTCAATCATTTTGTGCAGTCAAAATCCAATTTGTTGTCATTCATTTGTGAGGGTGTTTTTCACAATTCAGATACATTTTGATTAACAATAAAGTTTAGGGAGCCCACTTGTGATGTCATGTTAGAAAAACATCTATATCAGGCTAGTACGGTCTGCAGAATAATTTGAAAATGACATGTCTGACATCCCGAAGTATCCCTCAGTTAAGGCCAATTAGTATAAGACCTGTAAAGAACTAGTTACATGATCATAAAATATAACCACAACCATCTAGCAAACCATGTAGTGATGTACGTAGTCCTGTTACAATCTATACAATATCACCAACAGTGAACTGCACCAAGCATGGTGTAGACTACACTTTAGACTCAGAATTTAGAGGACTGGACCACTGTATTTTTAACTGATAAGTAATACATGTATATCAAATACAAGGTTTAATGATACACAGAAACATTTTCCCATGAATTTTGTTTACTTTTTCATATCTAGAGGTAGAAAATCATCGAGAACATCCCGAAGTACTCCAAACTTCAGACTAAATGAGGACAAGAATGAAACCGTTCCTGATCCAAGTTCGTCCGACTACTTCCATGATGATATTGATGAATTCCATGCACAGAGGGAGAAGGTACATGAACACTGATTAGCAGTTCATGGTTTGTTTCTTAAAATTGGTAATTTCCTCAGCTGAACACAGCAGTGCAGTGGGTAAATTTCTAAGATCATCACTTGTTGATTCATGCATCTACATTGACATTATACACAGTCAGTTGGTGAAACAGACTGCAGACCTCCAACCCAGCCATCCGTGTCTGCACATACACTGTAGCTGACTGGTTGATTAGCATACTGAATTTAAACTTTAAAGCCAAGTGAAATGTATGTTTCAGGTCTCAAAATAACAGCCTGAGAAAATCAGTCCAAGTTTTAGACCTTTCAGGTGAAGTAGAAATTTACCATAACACCATTCCCTAATATTTCCCCCAACTTTACTTTAATAAAACAAAAATTAAAGGCCCATATCTGAGACAAGATGGGCAGTAATTTTTCAAGAGACAGATGTATCGTATGTGTCTATGAATGAGTGATGATGAAATTAAACATATCAGAATTAAAGGCCCATATCTGAGACAAGATGGGCAGTAATTTTTCAAGAGACAGATGTATCGTATGTGTCTATGAATGAGTGATGATGAAATTAAACATATCAGAATTAAAGGCCCATATCTGAGACAAGATGGGCAGTAATTTTTCAAGAGACAGATGTATCGTATGTGTCTATGAATGAGTGATGATGAAATTAAACATATCAGAATTAAAGGCCCATATCTGAGACAAGATGGGCAGTAATTTTTCAAGAGACAGATGTATCGTATGTGTCTATGAATGAGTGATGATGAAATTAAACATATCAGAATTAAAGGCCCATATCTGAGACAAGATGGGCAGTAATTTTTCAAGAGACAGATGTATCGTATGTGTCTATGAATGAGTGATGATGA
This sequence comes from Gigantopelta aegis, assembly GCF_016097555.1. NCBI lineage: Eukaryota > Metazoa > Mollusca > Gastropoda > Neomphalida > Peltospiridae > Gigantopelta > Gigantopelta aegis. Next base: position 95,120,437 of record NC_054704.1, on the reverse strand, counting down.
AATTAAACATATCAGAATTAAAGGCCCATATCTGAGACAAGATGGGCAGTAATTTTTCAAGAGACAGATTTATCGTATGTGTCTATGAATGAGTGATTATGAAATTAAACATATCAGAATTAAAGGCCCATATCTGAGACAAGATGGGCAGTCATTTTGAAGTTGGTGATGATAGTGAATAAATAAAACATTGATCTCTCAGCAGTATTATATTTTGTTATTGGTATTTAGAATATATAGACGTGTGCTATGTAGCTAATAATTCTGTAGCATTTTAGTTCCATAATGCCCTAAAATATATCTCAGAGGTCCTAATGTTTCACACACTTATCACATGTACAGTGGTACATGTAAACTACAGACATACATTTGTACCTAATTTAAGGCCATTTTTGTTGAACTATCAAATTATCTACTACAGTTCCAACCTCCAAAGTGCAACCACATGTCTTAAGAGACTGCTTTCTTCTACTCAGTTAGATGATTATTAACTTAAAGAGTTTATCTGAACTTGCACCAGTGTTTATATCAAGTTACGTTACATAGACATTGTATGTGAGCACTCGTTGTGTAATTCCATATTTTCAATTTTAACTGAGAATCTTTTAATATTACAGGTTTTATTGGATAAAGGTGTCAGAAAAGATGACATGGAGGATACCGACAGTGAGGTACGACTTTATTATTGTGGGGGTATTTTTTAACTATTTAAAACAGTAGTCTGTTTTTGTTATTAATTGCTATTTATTTTTGTAAATACTTATGATAGTTACTTGTAAATGTTGTAAACAGAAAAGTGGTGAGAGAGAAATAATGAATGAATAGAGACAACATTTTAAATAATTTTTAAATGGAAAATAACTTTATATCAAGTACATTCTTCAGTTAAAGTGCATTTAATACATAAAGGGTCCAAGGGAATAACCTGTGATGTCACACACATTTTAATATAATTGAATTTTAAAATATTTATACTTAAGCATGCATGATTTACTAACAAGCCTTAATGGCCTACCATAAGTGTACGTCTTTATTTTGTGAAGTTGACATACCCAACTTTTATAATATAGACTGTCTATATGGACTTCACATGTTATTCTCATGGATCTTTCATATATAATAAGAAGAATTTTAAAAAAGATTTTCGAAATGACTGTCTATTTTGTTTGTGTGAAATCTCCCAACATAATGCCATTAATTTTTCTTTTTGGTGTATACATTTTGAAGTTGGGTGCTAAACTCATTAATTTGTTATTGTTGTTGTTTCTAGGAAGAAGTGTTGCCAGTTGTATCAGATGATGACGACGAACTGAGTGATGATGAGATTAATAAATACCGGAATCAGATGCGGCGAATCAAACAAGCCCACATCCGAGACAAGATGGGCAGTGATCTGGAGGATAGTGATGATGGTAAACACAAGTTTTTTTATATATGTTTTAGAATGTACTACCAACAGTATGGTCTTTTGTCATAAGTATTTAGAAGATATAGTCTTTAAAAGATATTGGGCCGAATTTACGAAGCCTGTTTTTCTTAGGTGTTTAAGCATTGTAAATGTATGTAATTACACACATATAAAACATAAATGTAAACAAGCTTTGTAAATTTGACCATAGTCATTGCATAGGCAAAATTTTATGGGTGTCATTCATGTGGGTTTTTTATATGTGTGATCAATATATTGGCATAATAATTGTTTATTTATTTCTTTGTTATTAATTTCAGGTCTTCCTGATAGTAAAGCATGGGGAAGCAGACGATCAAAGTTCTATGGAACAGATGTTATGGACAACAGAATTGGTAAGTGTGGTAGTACAGTTAAACACATCTAAACTGGACACCCACGGAACCAAGTGTAAAGTCTGGTTTTGGGGGTATCTGGTATAAAGAGGTTCTGTTCTATACTGATATTTTAAAGGGACATCTGGTTTGGAGGGTTTTCTCTGTATTCCTTTTTATGACAATATATTGCAAAATATTTTAGAAAAACTCGGAGATTGGCCTTCTTTTGATATACTTGCACTTTAAACAAACAAATTAAAGTATGTAACACAATTCTCAAGAATAGTGTATGGTTCTGTAGCAATCTTTTCATGGTGCGTAAAACAACTATTTAGTTTTTTCTGGTGTTATGTACATATGTATCTAATGGTTTATCGGTTGCTATATCCAGATTGTCACATTATAATTATTGACTGTTGTGTATAGATCTAGCTGGGTCGGAGGATGAGGAAGGCGTAGCGGCTCTAGAAGAGAAGGAAGCTCTCGCCATACAGAAGAGAATGGCTGACGAACTTGACGACCAAGACTTTGCGCTGGATGTCTTCAAGGTTAGTGAGAGATTCTTTAAGGTTAGTGTAAGATTCTTCAAGGTTAGTGTGAGATTCTTCAAGGTTAGTGTGAGATTCTTCAAGGTTACTGTGCGATTCTTCAAGGTTATTGTGAGATTCTTCACAGTTAGTGTGAGATTAGTGTAAGATTCTTCAAGGTTAGTGTGAGATTCTTCAAGGTTAGTGTGATATTCTTCACGGTTAGTGTGAGATTCTTCACTGTTAGTGTGAGATTCTTTACGGTTAGTGTAAAATTCTTCAAGGTTAGTGTAAAATTCTTCACGGTTAGTGTGAGATTCTTCAAGGTTAGTGTGAGATTCTTCACGGTTAGTGTAAAATTCTTCACGGTTAGTGTGAGATTCTTCACGGTTAGTGAGATTCTTCAAGGTTAGTGTAAAATTCTTCACGGTTAGTGTGAGATTCTTCAAGGTTAGTGTGAGATTCTTCACGGTTAGTGTGAGATTCTTCAAGGTTAGTGAGATTCTTCAAGGTTAGTGTGAGATTCTTCAAGGTTAGTGTGAGATTCTTCACGGTTAGTGTGAGATTCTTCAAGGTTAGTGTGAGATTCTTCAAGGTTAGTGTAAGATTCTTCATGGTTAGTGTAAAATTCTTCACGGTTAGTGTGAGATTCTTCAAGGTTAGTGTGAGATTCTTCACGGTTAGTGTAAAATTCTTCACGGTTAGTGTGAGATTCTTCACGGTTAGTGTGAGATTCTTCAAGGTTAGTGTGAGATTAGTGTAAGATTCTTCACGGTTAGTGTGAGATTCTTCAAGGTTAGTGTGAGATTCTTCAAGGTTAGTGTAAGATTCTTCACGGTTAGTGTGGGGGGGGGGGGGGGGGGATTTCTCTGTCCCAGCCAGTTGCCATGACTGGTACTTTACAGGTGTATTATGAATTGAACTGTCAGTTGTCAAATGCATATATATAATCCCTTGCTGCTTTATTGGAAAGAGTAGCTTATGTGGCAGCAGCAGATTTCCTTTCTCTTATTTTCAACCAGTAACCATATGTGAGACACCAGATAGCCATAATTTTAAAATGTGCTAATGAGTAATTTATATCCCTTTTCTTTCAAAGTTATAATGTTTTTGTTTTTTTTAAATTGGAAATAATATTTGCTTTTCATACATTAACCATTAGATTGGTTGTTGAGATGTTTGGACTAGTCCATGGGTATTGGGAGGGGTGGAATGCATGTGGTGATAGGTCAGGTTAAGTATTTATGAGAAGAGTTCTCTTCATTACTGTATACAACATTTTTGTCCTTCCATTCTTATAACCCTTTAATAATAATAATAATAATAAATGTAATTCTGGTAACCTTGCTGACATAATTATATTTTCATTGTTAAACCTATAATTATTCTAGTATTTAATTATTTACGATTTTATTCATTTTTGTTTTGCTTAAGATCTGTATTGTTGCATTTATGTTTTGTTTATTTTTTCAAATATTTTTTTAGCCTACAAGAATGATGGAGGAAAAGCCTGGAGATAAAGAAAAGATTGTAAAAGATCTTTCAAAATTACCCAGGAGAGAAAAACTAGAGGTATGTGCTGTAAAAGTCACTTTTATACTAGTGTCTTAGGCTAAATGGTTTATTTTTATTGGTAAGTAATCTTTACACAGATAATTACATCATAATGATTTTCTCAGTATTAGGAGTAAAATTTAAGAAATACTTTCCACTAGTGTGGGGGACTAGTAGCCCATAAAGGTGGCTATATTATAATGTTACCTTTGTGGAATTCTAGGAACAAAATGTAATATCATCAAACATTTCAGTCTCAAAACATCCTAATAACTTTTTTGACATTTGTTGAATTATTTTAAAATGATTATTCTAATGCTACTTTGTGTGTTTTTAAATTCAGCTTCTTAAGAAAGAATCTCCAGAACTACTGACGTTGATTCAAGATTTTACAGATAAGGTGAAGTCATTTAAATGGAGCTATTTAGTGTTAAAACACAAAATGTTTTTGATTTTACGGATATGGTTAAAATAAACGGAGCTAATACAGTTTTTCTGTTCACACTGTTTTCGATTTTTACAGAAAAAGATACATTTTAAAATTACATATGAACATTGTTTTAGCCAAAATAAAATGTATTAAAAGACTGAGTCTGGTTTATTTCCTATCGGTTGGACTATACTAATTCAAATCCCATAGGCGACCATGTTAACGTTTGTGTTTAAAAACACTATATGCAATATATCAACCAAACTATGACCCATAAATATCAGTACTACAACCCCTACCTCAAAGTATTAACTGCAGAAAATGGGACCTTTCATGGCTCATTTTCGGTATAACCAGATGTTTTTACAACACCCCTAGTTTCGCGCAAAATTTTAGTACTTTTTTTCACATGTACCCCATACATGTTCCAAGCACAAGGCTACTTGACACAGTGGTACTAAATGAATTAAAATTGTATACATTTTTAGCCCAGATGAAACTAATTTTTTTTACCACCAACACACTCACATTTATAACCAATCACAGGACTTGTGGTGTTAACTTCTCTATCAAAAGTTCGGTGCACCTCGAACTTCGTCCCAGCTGGAAATTAATTGGTATAGTGCTACCTTTAGATCACCCTCCCTTAATGCATTAAAAATAAAAGATGTCTTTGATTGATACTTTATAAGCACAATTGATAGTATCCAAACTGAAGAACAGCAGCAGATTAAAAGTAATGGAATTTATCAATTGGATTATAAATGGGTTTTTTGTTTTTGGAGAAAGTTTTGTTTTTTATAATTTATATAATATGCTATTTATCTGTCGTAATTAAAAAGCTGTATTAATTTCCTGTTAGCGTTACAAAACTCCTTTGTGTGTGAACTAGATGACTGAACTGCGAGACGTCTTACAACCCCTGATGACTCTGGTGAATGATGGGAAGATCCAAGGGAAGGAGGCCAAGTACATCCAAGTCAAGTTCCAGTTACATCTCAAGTAATTCTTTACCATTGATCTATAATTAATTAAATACTACATTTTCATCCAATTATTTTTTAAAAAGGTGGAGGCTGAAATTTTATATTTTATTATATATTTTTAGGCATTTGAAAATACCACATATTGAGCATATGTTTAAAGGGACACACCCTAGTTACGTTTATTTGTTAACCATTACGGCGTTGTTTTTCGCTATGAAACCCCATTTTTCAACAAATAAAATTGCACTTTACTTACATTTTATTATTTAGAATACACATTTCCATTCACCTGAAGTGCTTTTTGGTAATCCTGATGTTTGTAAAACCACGAAATGCATTTTTTTGCATTTTTTCACAAGACGTGTTGTCGAGAAAAAACTGTTAAGCAAGCGAGGTCCAATCTATTTTTAGAGGGCATATTTCCATTTCAATGTCACAGACATTGGTATATCACGTGACCGTTATCATTTTGGTTCGGTTTGTTTTCTCGTGCACGGTTCGCGCAATCAACATCCGATTTGTTGTTGTTCATTTGTGAGATTTTCCTTCACAGTTCGTGAACATTTTCAGTAACAATAAAGTTCAGACAAGTAAGTGTCTCAATACAAAACGTTACAAACCCTTAAAACCAATAATTTTGCTAAGTCTTACGACATATGGAGAGGGGATACAACCAGGACAGAACAGTTGGAACATGTCCTGGAGAGGTGAAACGAACGCACCCCAAGTCTGTGAAATTTGTCGTGATGTAGGCATTGTTGTGCTTCGAGCGACATATACCGGTGACATCAGAATACTAACTTTCAAAATTATTTCAAGCAATTGGGACATGGGGATTCCCATGGTATTTATCGATATAAAACCTGCTTTTTCACTCCATTTGATAAAAACGTGATCTAAGTGTGTTACAGGTTTGTAGATTAACCAAATTATAATTTATTTTCGCTGGATGGAACTAGGGTGTGCGGCTTTAAGGGATAATTGTGGGGGGTGAGGGTCATGCCAATATTAAAAAACCAAAAATGAGGGGGGGGGTCTTCTTTTTTGAAAATTTATTTCCCCAGATCATTTTGGCAAAGTCAAGGTTGGGGTGCCTTGGGGATATTTATTCTTGGGGTGGGCATGGATGAAAATCTGTAATTTATTTTATTATATGCATTTTTTTTTTAGATGTACATCAGTTATAGCCAACAGGAAAGATCTGAGATATTGTATGCTATTGATTTTAATTGCAATAGTAATCACAATCAATAAAACTGATAATTTCAGGGGAATTAGCTTTTTGTTTTGGTACAGCTGTAACGGCATAAATGGATGCTTTTTTTGTTCACAAATTTAATATAAATGAAGTCATTAGTCATAAAATGAAGTTATGAATCATATAATGAAGTCATGAGTCATATAATGAAGTCATTGATCATAAAATGAAGTCATGTGATGAAGTCATGAATCATATAATGAAGTCATGAATCATGTGATGAAGTCATGAATCATGTGATGAAGTCATTAATCATGTGATGAAGTCATGTGTCATATAATGAAGTCATTGATCATAAAATGAAGTCGTGATGAATCATGTGATGAAGTCGTGAATCATGTGATGAAGTCGTGAATCATGTGATGAAGTCGTGAATCATGTTATGAAGTCATGAGTTATGTGATGAAGTCGTGAATCATGTGGTGAATCATGTGATGAAGTCATGAATCATGTGATGAAGTCATGAATCTTGAAATGACATCATACATGTACTGTCAAATACTAGCTTACTTTGATTGTAGAACATTTGCATCTCAAAAGTTAAAGTGCTGTTCCAGATGTATGATGTACTGAGCTATATCAATCAAGATATTATTTAATATGATTAAAATTTAAAAAAAAAAAAAATTAAAAATATTATATACCGGTATATTTTCCATTTAAAAATATTCCCCTGAAAAACAGAACCAGCTGAATTCGTTTCGGGAATTTCCGTAAGATTTGATCCGTGACGTCACGAAGGGAACTCCTTTCGATAATCAGCGCCATTGTTCATTGCTTCTTTTGTGTTTATTATGGTTAAACGGCGTGTTGTTGGCGGCTGTAGCAATACAAAAGCCAATAAATTTAGTCTTCACGCATTTCCTAATAATGTTGCTGTGAGAAAGCTGTGTGTGAATTTGATTAAAACAACGTGGAAATACTGGACGGGAAGGAAATGCCGGAGACCGTTGCGACAGTAGACACTTTAGTTTCGATTCGTTGGCTCGGCTTAAGCGAGATATGGGAATACCATGTGTTATGGCTTTTAAAAAAAGATGCCGTACCAACAATTTTTCTGCGACACAAAACAAATGACAACAAGCCGACGCCATCCACACCAAAACGACCTTGGGGTGCATATCGTCAATGTCCCAAATTGCGTTATGCTTTCAACTCCGGTCAGTTTTTTTTTCATGTACGGTTCGTGCAATCATCGAGATCCGATTTGTTGTCGTTTGCATCTCGTTCATTTGTGAGATTTTTCTTTACAGTTCGAGAACATTAAAACAATAAAGTACAGACAAGTAAGTATCTATAGCCTAGTCCGTCCCATCCTACAAAAATGTAGGGTTTTTTGTGTAAAAAAAAGAAGAAAAAAAAAGAAGCTAATTTTGTATGCATCTTAGAAAACAATCGGATCAGAAATAAATGACTTGTAAATTCCATAGTATGAAAAAAGGCATTCCCTGTAAAACAGACTATAAATACATTAAATTAATTTTACTATACCTTCCCACAGAGAAAACCTTTTTTCATACTATGGAATGTGCTATAAGTTATTTATTTCTGAGCAGTGTTCACTGTTTTTTTGTTATTTCACAACTGCAACTCAAATTATTCACACAAAAAACACATCTTCATAGTATTGTTTTTTGTTATTTCCAAAACACAGACTGTTTTCACTTTTCTTTTGTTTTTACGTCAAACTAAACCGAAATTATTCACACAAAAAAAACATCTTCATAGATGGATGGGACGGACTAAAAGTCGTTTTTGTTTATTTCTTAAAATTAAAATAAGTTATGTATTTCTGAGCAGACTGTTTTCACAACTGCACACAAAAAATAGTATTGTTTTGTTATTTCCAAAACACTTTTACTCTTTTTTTTACGTCAAACTAAACTGAAATTATTCACACAAAAAACCATCTTCATAGAGGGATGGGACGGACTAAAAGTCGTTTTTGTTTATTTCTTAAAATTACCGATATCGGGTCCACTTGACTCGTAGAATTCAAGAGTTATTTATCGTCTTTTCTACTACATCACAAGTATTAGAACATACAGTGTAGCAAAATAATTCGCACGAAAAGCTAAAGAACAAAACAATAATAAAAGTTGTAAATTAGTGGTAAGCTGTCTCCACGACCATTTTCATCGTCATTTGTCAGGCCGGTGGTTCGTCGGAAGATGTTCCAGGTTCAAACTGATAAGGCATTATTTTTGTTGTGTTGCACAAATATTAGTCCAGTCGTCACTACTACACTATTCATCATCGAAAGAAGAATCGCATGATCACTGAGCTTGGCAATCGTTGTCGATCCCACTTTCGCTTGCGCTGGAAGTCATCTCGTGGTAGGTTTCTGTGAAGCGCGTTCCCTTCGTGACGTCACGGCTATTTACAGGCAAAATGTTTTTACCGAGAATAATACTCGGTCGTTTCCGGCAGTGTTCTACGGGAGTGATGTTTTAATACTTTTATGGGGCATTTTCGTAATTATTGATTTACATATCGGTGTAAAATATTATTGCAATGAATTAAGAAAGCATTTAATTGTGGAATTTGAAATTTTAGTGTATAGTCTGGCACAGCACTTTAAGGTCCACGACAGTCACTTTTCGCGCCCTTGTTTTGGCTTTCTTTGTACACAATAAATATAGCATATCTTACCGTAAATTCACTTGAAATCCATATTTCGTACAAGGTACAATTTTTCAATCACAGAATTTTCTTCAAACACATTCAGGTGCTTCAGTAATGTTCGAAAAACAAAAAAAATCAATAGGAATTTTGCATTGGATTTTTTCCAGCATTCTTAAAACGGAAACGTCATGTACCCAGTTTGTGGTTATTGTAAGGAGGTGCAAAGTGACGTCATTGGAATTCTGACGTCATTCAAATTCAAAATTAGCTATATTATTACAATGCATCGCCACATTAAAATAAAAACTGGTCTACTAACCTTGACCCCTGTTAAATTTCTAGAACAAGCAAACAACGCTGTTTACAGGTCGGTATATTTTACTTTTTCACAATTCTACAAAAAATATTAAGTTTAAGTTTTAAAAACCCAAAACTACCTTTTGTCAAATATATCATATGAAAAAATTAACGTTGGATATGTTTCATTTATTGTGTACGAAGCCAAAACAAGGGTCCAAAAAGTGACTGTCGTAGATCTTAATAATGATGAATTCACAAATCACAACTGACAATAATAATTTGTAGACCACATAATAAATAAAATGAATATGTTTAATTATTGTTCTATTCATTCTTTTATTTTTATTTTTTATTTAAAAATATTTCTCGCGCGGTCCAGTTTACATCGACTTTTAATGAATGACATTTGTAGTAAAAGTTGTGGATGTTACTGACCTTGACATTAATTATGAATGAAAAAAATAGTCCCGTTATGCTAATAAGGTCGCTGTCCAACCAATCGAAATTGACTCTGTTCCCTGTTGACAAATTAAAATACAGTTTGTAATACGCACCTGGTGGTGCGTACGAAATTTGTACGACACCGCTATATCTTCACCAGGAGGGTAATAAATAAGAAGTACGCCAACATCACCCAGGATGCTATTACCTTGTTCAAGTCCATGTGCATCGAGTGCCAGAGAAAACGTTTGGCGCCGATGCGAAGGTAGGATTGATATCATCCAGCCTCCCCCAAGATGTCATTGCAAGGTTGCAAACTGAAGACAACCTCCTGTCTGCAGTATCCCATCCAAAACCCAGTCGAGCAATCCAGGGAGGAAGCAGAACCTGTACCAGTCTCACCCATCTCTGTACGTCAGGAGGAAATTAGGCTGCAGAGAGAGAGAGAGAGAGAGAGAGAGAGAGAGAGAGAGAGAGAGAGAGAGAGAGAGAGAGAGAGAGAGAGAGAGAGAGAGAGAGAGAGTGCCAGAGATGCCCAGTTCCAGCAGGCAGAGAGAATGGTCAAACGAAGTCGCATTTTGTTTTCTAGTGTGCAAATCGTAAGCAGTGTGTCAGTGCCCATTCCTTCAGTTGACAAAGGACGTGCAGATCCTAGGAACATCATCGGAGTTGTGACAGAGTACAGTGACAACGAGTTGTACACAATTGCTGTAAAAGGAGGAATATTGGATCGAAAGTACTCTAGAAACCAATTCGATGTGTGTGCTACGACCTTGTATTCACCCGATGATGTCTGTACAGATAAGGACATTTCCCTGCGTCAAGCTGTGCAACTGGAGTCACGATGCGGTGGACAAGGTTTCACAAGATGTAACTGTGTTGGAAGTAAGAGGTGTCGGACAAATCGATGTAAATGCTTCAAAGCCAGATTAGTGTGCAATTCCTGCTGCCATTCCAGCCTGCCATGCATAAACAAGAACTGTTGTTGATGAGAACTTTGACTACATTGATCAATAGACTTGTTTTGAACTGAGAACTTTGACTACATTGATCAATAGACTTGTTTTGAACTGAGAACTTTGACTACATTGATCAATAGACTTGTTTTTAACTGAAAACTTGGACTACATTGATCAAAATATCTTGTTGTTTGTTCTGCAGTAGTGTGTGTGTTGTGTGTTGCAAATGGTATGTGTTTTGAGCCAATAAAGATTGCCAGCATATTATTGTTTATAGTTATTCATTCAGTCAAATAACAACCTTGTCAATACCATTCTGCACGTTTCAAGTAATCTGTATAAATTAGTGAAGTATATTTCAGGTAATATGTATAAAGAAAGAAACATCCAGCAGACTATTCTGAAAGTGATAGGTTTGATCCAGAAACAAACAACGTACCCAAGGTATTTGAAACAGATTAAATTGTATTGTGTGTAACTAGTCAAAAAAAGGTAAATGCATGTTTAAAACTAATTAAATTATGTTGTGGCTTAAAAAGTTAAACATCCCTGATGTTATTTTCATTGACATTCATATTTAAGCTGGAGGTCTATTATAAGTCATGTGTTGTGATCATTATTTGTTGCCTTTCGGTCTAGCAGGAGGGAGTTTTGAGTTTTGTCTCAGTTTGTCTGTCTTCTGTCCATCTGTCCCTGGAATTGTTTCAGCAATGTATTAGTATGTTGAGCTGACTTGTGTATAGCTTCATCAAGTACTGCGACAGCGGGTTTCCTCTCTCAATATCTGTGTGGTCCTTAACCATATGTCTGACACCATATAACCGTCAATAAAATTTGTTGAGTGTGTCGTTAAATAAAACATTTCTTTCATTAAGTACTATTACAGATCAGTTTTGACTTTCATGTGCTTCACAGAGTTATGGTGCTTGAACATAGGAGGTACACAAATTTATTTTCGAAACCTTGAGATATTGAGCTGATATTCTATGTATAACTTTATCATGTACTGTTACAGATCAAGGTCGACTGTTATGGTGAATTATCCATCTTTCACAGCGTTGTAGTTAGGAGATACATAAATTTGTTGGTCCTAGTAGGGGACATGTATTGCTTTAGCAGTACTCTCAAAATGCTTGTTTATTTAGATGACATCTTACATTGATGTGCTAATCATACTATTAAAGGTGGATAACTCAACTCTTGTTGATTGATGCAGTGCCTGATTATGTTTGTGTAGGTTGGATTTATTATTGTATAACTGCGTATGTTGGATAAAAATGTATTAGTTTCTGCTAGATTGGTTTAATTCTCTTCTTATTTTTTTTTCAGAAAAAGTCGAAGGATGATAGATATGAAACAAATGATGAGAAACAGGCTTTAGAATACTACAAGATGATGAAAGAGACTACTGATGATGTGGAGTCAAAGTAATTAATCTGTTTGGTTTCAGTTTTATCAGTGGGAAAGTCGGGTGCTTCCTGATAGACAGGTACAGGATGTAACTCAATAGTGCGATGGGTCACAGGTACAATCATGGTCAGAGAAGTTGTCTTGTCCTTGTCAGTCTTTTAATTGTTTATTATGACATAACAATCATACTTCACTACAGTTATTTATAGAAAGGGGAAGCAGTGGATTTCTAATGTGTGGTCAGTCGGTGATCAATCCACATTGGTGGGGCCATTCTTCGCTCCAGATGGTGCTCCAAAACTGGTGTAACAAAGGCTGTGGTATGTACTGTCTTGTCTGCATATAAAAGATCCCATGCTTCTAATCGGAAATAGTTCATTGCATTACGGCAGTGGGTTTTCTCTTCTATTATCTCTGTCATCCTTTACCATGTCTGATGCCATATAACCGTAATTAACGTGTTGAGTTTGTCGTTAAATAAAATATTCCTGCTTATTTTAGTGAAGATGATGATGAAGCCATTGAAGCGGATGGTTTGGAAACTACAGAAGGGACTGTTGGGGAGGAGGAATTGGATACAGATGGAAAAAGAGCAATCACATACCAGGTATTGTAGGAGCTTGTTTACAATTACAGTAAAAAAAAAATACATTTCAACAAATCCCATCAAATCAAAGTTTGTAACAAAGGTGATCTAGTATTTTTAGTAGGTGTTTGCTAACTTTGACAGCAAATTTAACTTGTACATATATATTTTGTTACCTTGAAATTGCAGTTGTAGAATGTTATTTCATACAAATGCTCCCTCCAGGTGGGGCTTATACCTCTTAAACCTGGGCCCCGTTCCACCAAGTGATCTTAGCGTTAAGATCACTTCATGGAACGGGGCCCAGGACAGTAAGCTAGAACAGAAAAACGAAGAGTATTCTAATGTTACTATTTCAGATGGAGAAGAACAAAGGCTTGAGGGCACACAGAAAGAAGGAACTGCGAAATCCCCGTGTCAAGCATAGAATGAAGTTTAGGAAGGCAAAGATCCGCAGAAAGGGACAGGTAATGGACAGCTTTGTTACACGTCTTGTTTTAACTTAAATGGTTGTACTTGTGCAACTGATTGACATCCAATAGCCGATGATTAATTAATCAATGTGCTCTGGTGATGTCGTTAAACAAAACAAACTTTGTGCAAGTAGATTTATTAATAATGTTAAGCATGCACAATCATTGCTAAGCTACAACCGGAGGAATTTCATTTCACATGTATCCGAGGTCAAACGACTGCTATCTGGAATATTTTCTAAGTAAAGTAACTAGTGGGAATTTCCTTATCAGCTCAGTTGGACTCGCACAGAGAGTCTATTGTTTGAATACCCTCAGTAGGGGTCAATTTATCGGTCATATAGTTATACAGATGAAAAAAGCTTTTAAAACTTTTTTTTTCAAAATAAAAAAAACTAAACCTGGGAAATGGAGATAACATAACTTGCTTAAGTGGTGTTCTCACTATGAAATTAGTCAGACTTGTCGCATGAGATTTGTCGACCCTTCAAAAATCGGAACATATAAGACAAGTTATTTCTATTTAGGTGTCCTCACAGTACGATTCGATTGCATGTGACAAGTCAGTGTGATTAATCACATAATGAGAATCCCCCTTTATTTGATATATTGGGTAAATGGTCATTCCAAAATGAATTTAATCCCCAATATGGTTGAAATGCCAGTGATATATATGTTACAGTCAATCTGTGAAACCAGTCATTACGCGTAATGCCTAAACAAATCAGTCATTTTGAGAAGTGCCTGTGACCACCAGGCAGTACGCGAAATGACTGAAAATTCCAGGCATTTCACGAAATGACTGAAAATCATGGCCAGCCATTACGCAAAATGACTAATGTGATTCAAGTCTTATTGTTGACACTTGTATAGAGGCTTTTGGTCTTAAATATTGATAAAATCACATTTCAAGAACGAACAAGGATAAGTATATTGATTAAATACGATTTAAAATACTACTTAATATTAATTCTTATTCAACTTTTGCTATAGTTTCAGATTAAAGAATCGTATACAAAATATGCTTAATACCACTTGAATATTACAAACAAACGGTTCTGGTAATTAATGTTTATCTTGTTTATTCTTAAACAAACAACTCAGAATCTGCTATATTATTGATGTCTTGTTATCTAGGAGCTTCTTTTCATCCCAGATTAGTTGTAATGGTTCGCTGGTTTATTCTCAAACCTATCATTGCTTTGTGTTTATATAAGCAAATGGATTAAGATATGGCTACTTTCAGTGGCTTCTTCTAATCCTTTAGTACAAATCTGTGATTACAGCACCATCTGACTTTCATCTCTATAAAACTAAACGTGTTTCTGGGGTTTACTTTTGACTTAAGTTTAGTCAGAGCCCCAATCACATGGTTTTACGCGGGCTAATGATATGGTTAATATGGAAATTATATCATTAATCAATCTCCAATTTCTAACATTTACATTATGGTGGTGGTTGGGAGGGCCTATGGAAATGAATTAAAAATGGGGCAGACCTTCCCTTCTACTCTCCTCCGACATACATACCACATTAACCAGACATACGTTATTGTCAATATTCTACTTTTCAGAGTACAGTTTCTGGCTCTAGTCAGAAATCGTGCTCGAAAGGAGCGTGCTTGAACATTAAATTGATATAAGCACGTTAATTCCCCGACATCTGACCTGACAGTCATTTGTGGGCATACATACATACATACATATATGGTGTTTACTCATAAGTTCTTCTGCTGCAACCAGTACATGATGGCAGAGTCCTATAAAGATACATTTAAAACTGAGCCTTACAAAAAGTATGAAGTTTTTAGAAAAGTGTTAATTCCAAAAAATGAATATTTGACAATGCTAGAAGATATTAAAACAGCAGCAGCTGATAGTATCCATGTCTGCTCTTTGTTCCACTATCTGCTATCAAAGTGACCTTTCTATACCAATATGTTTGGCACCGACTACTTAATGTACAACTTCTGAAATGATTTGATTTGAGTTTAAATAAAGCGTTACATTAGGACTTGAGTGGTGTGGTATTATAGATAGCACTTTAGTCATTTTGCGTAATGGCTGGCCATGATTTTCAGACATTTCGTGAAATGCCTGGAATTTCGCGTATTGCCTGGTGGTCACAGGCACTTCGCGAAATTACTGAATTGTTTAGGCATTACGAGTAATGATAGGTTTCACAGATTGACTGTAACATATACACGTTCAAAGGTTTGAAATAAAGCAGGTTTTTTTCAAACCATTATCTTGTGGACTTCACAAATTTAGTAAAAACACTCTTCAGGTGTTGATGGCTAGAACATTTTTAACATTTACATATGTAACACTTCAATACTAAGCTTATCCATTGTATATCACCATTTATTTCAGGTACGAGAGGCAAGAACAGAAATTAAACCTTATGGTGGTGAATTGTCTGGTATTCGAGCCGGAATCAAACGCAGCATCAAGTTGAAATAGAGACAACATCAGTTCATGTAATTACAATGCATCAATGATGTCATTTCCAAATAAACTTGTACAGAGTTCTACTTTTTGGCTTCTGTTTCTTTAAAACAAAAACTGATAAAGAGTTGTAAGAAATTTATTACATAAGAAAACTTGCAAGTGCTGCAAGCTGTACAAATAAGATTTGCATGACATATGGGATTGCACATTCTGCCACAACAAACACACATGATTCTGTTTATTAGCAACGAGTAAACATTTAAGCACTACACCAATAATGTTAACATATTTCCACCGAGACGGTATATTTTACAATACACAATGGTATGAGGAGATTCACATTAATAAACATAAAATAGCTAGGTGCAGGCAGCTACCATCTATAAATATATAAACATGAAAATATTCATTCGGGTTGGCACGTGAATCTGAGCTAGTTTCCTGTAAATAATTTGTTAATTCCACTACATTTTCAGCTGCTACATGCTTAGCACCATAAATGTATTTCGATAAAGTGCTTTCACTCACCTAGTTACAATTTCTTAAATACTACACACAGGTACTCTATAATTTGTTAAATTAAATACTGCATATCATCGGTATAACTGTTGGATAAATTTAACCGGGTGTACCACTGAAAATATTTGCTTGTATTCAGTTTTTGAAAAAAAGTTTTGACATTTGGCTGCAAGTGTTTACCTTTCAATAATGTCAATAATGTTTTTCCATGCAACAGACCTCACCATTTAGGAGTGATATCGTATCAAAATGGTAATATCTAAAATGGCTCACCATAAAGTTAGGTGAGCAATCACTCACTTAATTGTTTTTACATGGCGGTCTGATGGATGCAATATATAAAGTGCCATACAGAGTATAAATGTAGCATGCTTATGTACACAAGCAGATTTGTGTAAGTAACTTGCTTTTTGTGTGTGTACTGTTTACCATTATCGAGTAATTTTTAATTATTTTTTTACAAATTACCAACTAGTTTGTCCTTCAAAATATTTTTCCAAGAAGAATTCTGAATATGACCCCAATGTTCAGTTCTAATCTTGACTGGTGCACCAAATATGCTATTAATATCACGACCTCTTTGTATGCCTTGCTAATATAGCATTAATGGCCCAATACTTAATAATTCACCAATTGTTTTCAAGATTGTCTTACTTCCAACTCACAACAGCAAGACTTGGTCTAACGTAGACACCACTTGTTGTGAAAAGATTAATTAGAATTACACTATATATAAGTGATCATTGTCTTACCAATAACCTTCTCCCTTGGGGCAAACCGCTGACCATGCCAGGGGCCAGACTCAAGGTAGACATGCCTGAACCCTAGTGGATATAGGCATGTAAAACAAGTTTCAGGTTCAAGTTCCCAATAACCACTGAGACAATAAAGCATTTGGATTTCATTTGAAACCAACTTCTTGCCAATACAATTCCAACACTTTTACACCCTAAAACAATCTCTTCTCTTAAAATTCTTCAATTTGGCAATAGAATCCTTCCTGTTAAGTCCGCCAATACATTTACTTTAATATATTTTTAATAATTTTATTTTATTGGAAATGGGATTGTCAAACAGGCATATATAATACTGAATCGCCAGTGCAACCCTATTACTCAGCCTCCCACAAATACAATTCCTTCATTCATTTAACAATTCCAATCCATATGTTACAAAACATACAATCTATTGAATTAATGAGCACCAATTATGTATATAACCTCGACTTGCCCGAACTGTGAAATGTGGATCACATCTGTAGTAATCTATCGTTAGTCAGGGCTCGCCCTGCTCTTAGTCAAATTAGCTAACTGCTAATTTTTATACAAAGTGGCTACATTTAGTATTTGGCTAACCTAAATGTATTTAAAGTAGCCACATTTAGGAAATGCTCTACATGTCTGAAAATTGTTAAAAACCAAATTCATCCCCTTGTGAGCCCTGGTTAGTTATAAATAACAATGGTGGGGGACGTGTAATTTCAGACTAGCTAATAATATTTGGAATAGGAGATTGGGGGGGGGGGGGGGGGGAGATGAGACAAAATATATTTTTAAAATGCAATGAATGTGATTTGTAATAGTAATAGGTGATTTAATTTGAAGCAAATATTTCAAAAGATGCACAAGATATCTTCACATGCATATAAATGAAATCGTTCAACAGCATCGTTCATTTCTCCATCACATATATGTTGGGGGTGGGGGGGGAAATAAAGAACTGGTGCTGATTTCTGTTGGCATTTGTTTTTGTTACAAAAAAGTCCATACATGCATTAATACACCATACATGTTTTTAACAACACAACCTCAATGATGGCACAATCAATCAGTCACTCTGTGTCACTAGACTGCTAATGATAATACATGCAACTACATCTAATGAAGGACAACATAATCATCATGGCACACAGTTGTTTATAACAAGAATAGTCGCCATGGATGGGCATGCATGATTAAACTGACTTAACCATAGGTCATATAATACATAACATAAATGAAATTTAACTGCGAGTAGTGAAAGTACAATGGCCATAAATACACATTAAAGTTTGCTTCCAATTGTATGCTTGCCAAAAAATCACCTCTCCAAAGTGGCAAACGAATGACAAAGAAACTACCTCTCCAGTTATAAATGAATTGGGGGGTTTCTGCCAGAGGGTAATTTTTTTTTTTAAGTTGACCTTTTGACAAAATTAATGACTCATCATTAATGTATGATTTTCTTTACCCCTAACCCAATATTCTTTCTGGGGGAGGCCTCCCACATGCCCTATGACTGAAGTAGAATTCAGCACACACCTTGTAAATATTCAATTTCATAGTACCATACCAAAAAAAAAAATTCTGCCAGAAACCCTGTGAATGACAAATAAATCACCTCGTCTTGCTAGCATATGAAATACCCACTCAAAATATTATTTCTGCATCCAATGTCAAATAATTTGTACAGAACTGCACAAAGAAGAATTAAAATGTATTTATATTTTAAAAGTAATGATGCATAAAATGTTGTGGCTGAATCTTGGTCTGAATAAGTAACTAACATACTTAATATTAAATAAAACTGGATTCTTTTCAATGGTCAGTCTTACAGATTGCATGTAGTTGATTGTTCAGCTTTTTCTCTTCTTTTCTCACTGACCAAGTTTAAAACCACCAACACTCAAACAAGTTTGAATCCAGACTGTACTTTGATTTCTATTTGAAAGGTTTATTGTAGAAATATACACTAGACAGTTTCAAATAATCACTTTGTTAGAAATTATTACCTCAAGGAAATTACCTTACACACATCAGACACAAGATTCCTCAATTCACATATATGAAGTACCGGTAATTTCACAAAACGTTATCAAAAGAGCTCATCATTTTAATACATGCATGCTAAAAAACAAATGTCATATAAAGTTTATATGATACATAATTGACTTGTTTTTATGCATTTTAAAAGATATGTACGTAGCTTTCTATACATACAACAATAAAACATCCAATCTAAATGTGCATGATGCCGACACGGACAACTAGAAGCCTGGTGAAAACTACTACTGATGGTGCTTTAACTTACAATGGTATGTACATATATATAATATAAAATGTATGAAGCACTTTCAAGTTACAGGACAGTTTGCCTACTCATGTTCCTACAGAAGCAGGTTTTGAATCCAGACTGCTGAATAAATGTTTGTAATTTCTCTTGCTTCCTAACAAAGCAATAAATTGGGTTATTTGTTAAATTTTCAGCATATCCAAAAAGAATGGCTTGCAAGTGATGTATTTAGTACTTTAATGCAGAAATGGAATATCAGACTATAACCTCAGGTTGAAATAATCGGTCACATGGTTGCCATTCACATTTTTGAGAAGGTGCCTAGGAAAAATACTGTTGATCACTTATGTCTCCTAACTTGTCCTGAACTGTATGAGGAAATGCTGGCAGTGATACAAAATAATAGTTATCTATTTCCACAGAACCATCAAATCGTGATAAAACATGATTTCTGCCAAATATTCCATTTCTTCCATTTGGTAAACATGATAGATATACTGGACAACAAAAGAAATGCAAATATTAATTTAATTTTTTCTTTAAATTATTCATTTTGAAATCCCCGTTTTTGTGTCTATTAAAATGATGAATGTCTAGAGAACATTTTAAACCATTTTAAGTTTATTTACCGATTAATTTGTATCATGAAAAAATAATACATTAAAATATTTGTGTTTCTTTTGTTTAGTATATTATCACTGGAAATATGTGATGAACTTCTACAATACTAAAGAACCCCATTGACGTTCTTCACTTTTGTACTAAAATGTGAACTACAGACTTTTAAAAAAGCAACCTACTAAGAAAACGTTAGTGGAAAAATAGTAAATTTTATAGTACAAACCTGATGCCAATCTGCAAAACGTCATGCCAAGAAAGTGTATTGTACAATACAATACAATCTACAAACTATTTAGTCTTTCAACGAAAGAAGCATCATATTACAAAATGTCATCTTTCTTTAACAACATAGACAGGTTGCACATTCACAAAAACAAGCATTAATACTAAAAGAATCTTGTATTTTGTAAGATGGTGTCTGGAAATGAGGTGACAATAAAAACATTTCACTAGAGTCTCTCTCATCGTACAAACGAGGCTTCCTTGTACTCCGATGGCTGCTCAGACAAGGGATAGAACTCCTCCAGTTTCCACTGTAGAGTCTCGAAGGTCGGCCTTTCCATTTCGTCTTTCCGCCAGCATTCAAGCATGATGTCGTACAGTGTTTTCGGACATCCAGGTGGTATGGGCATGCGGTAACCGTGCTCAACTTGATGCAGTACTTCAGCATTCGTCATTCCTGCAAAATTAATAATAGTTAGTGGTACATATGTTTATTTTTAAAAAAAATGTTTTTACGTACAACACAGATTCATTAGTTTAAAAAAGTTAGTTGGTTTTGTTTAGCAACACCCCTAAAGCATAATTTATTAATAATCATTTATTGGATTTCAAATAGCTGAATGTTTTTTTACATAAAGTCTAAAAGGAAACCTGCTACTTTTTTATAATAGCAGCTAGGGATCTTTTATATGTACTTTCCCACTGGCAGGACATCATATATCACGGCCTTTGATATACATGGAACACTGGCTGGGATGGGGGATGAGGGGGGGGGGGGGGGGGGGTTTGGGGGTTTGTGTGTGAGGAGAGGAAATAAAAAGGAATGTATAAACCAATAAATGGACACCTCAAATACTTGTTATTATCAGGTAAAATAAAGAGCTACACTGGGTGCACAACAAACCTGGATAGGGGACTCTGCCGTATGTGACTATTTCTGTGAGTAGGATTCCAAATGACCAGATATCCGACTTGATTGTAAATCTGTTGAAGTTGGCTGCCTCGGGAGCGGTCCACTTGATGGGGAACCGTGCACCAACTCTGGCTTCATACTCGTCCTCCTACAAGACACAAAATTAGTCCATCATGATTAAAAACATATTCTAAAAACAAATAAGCAGTTGCAGGAATGACAACAGTTAAAATGACCCAGACAGAAATACTGAATTAGATTCTAGGCCATGAAAACCCCAAAAACCTAAAAATCAAACAACTAACATTAAAGTATCAACTTTTAAAAGAAATAGACACAAAACATTAAAAACACAGAAAAGTCAACTATTTCGTTGTCAATGGCAAAAAAAAATAATCATAATAATATAAAAAAAATAAAAAATCAGACATTATAAAACAAAACATAATCCAAATACACTGTAAGAAAGTCTATACAAATTACAATACAGGTAGTAAGTAGGAAGGTAACCAAAGCATGTAACTAACAGGCCATAGTCTGATGTAAAAGGTCACATCCAGAAGGCTTAAGTTACAGGAAGTTTATCAACAAACTAACATCTCAATACACCAAGGCAGGACATTGGATTTCAAATTTCATGGGAAACACTTTTTCAGTTCCATGCCTTGTGATCATGGAAACACATCAGAAACTGTTTTTTTTAAATAATTACATATATATATTATTTTTGTGAAATCCAAGGCCTGCATGGATCAGAGAATGGTCAACAACGAATACAAACGTAATTCAATTATTTAACATGTCATTACTACATAAAACTCACAGAGTGCAGCTAGGGAAACATGTGTAAAAGACGTGCATAAAATTAATATGAAGTTTGAACTCTCTCCCTTTTCTACAACATAATAAAACTGACCCATGATGACATACACAAATAACTTTCAGTGTTCTCCAACTTTTATGCGACCAGGTTGGCTGATTGGATTAGAGGAGCCAAGCTGTTGAGAGGCAATCTACATTGCACCGCTGAGATTGTGCCGCTTGTATTAACGACTCCCACTATATCACTTATATGCCAAAGTGAATTTTTATTTAAGTTATACAAACATACGTATGTGATTATTTGGAAAGAATATGCCTGCATTATTATTGGTATATTATAGTTATAAAACACTTTAAAAGATTAATACATTAGATTTATAGTTTGCAAAATTCTGCTGAACAAAAAGCTTTAACACCCCTTTTTCTATAATGGTACAGTCTGCTAAAATAACTGCTTCATGAACTTGGTGTATGTAGATGTTAGTTTGTTGATAAATAAATTAATGTACGTTTCTAAAGTCCAAACAGAATAGAGAATGGAGGGAATGGATTACTGCCTGATAAAGAGCAATGACTTAACATTGTTGCTCAAGGACATTTCTCATAACACACACATCAAAATGTATGATACACTGGTAAATAGATTTTTAAAAACAATGGACAGAATTCATTGACAGTTCATTCAGAAACTAGAGAAAGATCCTCTGCATTTTGTAGAAAGTGTGTTAACCAGAAAACACTGAAAGACTGAACAATAATAAATTCATTTAAAAAAATACTATTCTATTCACCTCCAATATCAATTTTAACTAGGAAATTCCTACTAGCTATTTCAAGTAGGAATATCTCATACTAACATTACTACATACTCCCCACTCAAATGAAGCTACACAAGGAGGTGTGAACCACAGCCAGTTGAACTGCTATGGATCCCTATAACATTAATTATATTCTTGTGTTAAGCAGCCATCCATAAGTATGCACAGTCTGGATTTTGTTTTAGCCCCCCCCCCCTCCCCCCATCATTATTCCACCTCCCAAAAAGTATGGGTGGACATCGATCTTCCTTGCAGAAAAGTACATCTGATACAATTAGGAGCATGGATTGAACACATTTTACACCAATAATTTTGAGAAATTCATGTGACAACAGCCGTTTAATGGAGTAAATTTGTTTAATAAAAATATTTAGGTTGTTTGACATTCAGTAAATCAATACTTTGTAACACTGTCGCATTTTTCAACTAAATATACTGACGTATGTACTCTTATCACTGATTACCCCTCCCTGTACTCCTTGTAAGTAATCCCAAACCGACCCTCCCCTTCTCTGGGCGAACATACTTTATGGATGGGCCCTAAGTACACACCCAGTCACCTACCTTAATGACACGTGCTAATCCAAAGTCAGCAATCTTAACACTGTTGTTTTCTCCAACGAGGATATTTCTGGCAGCCAGATCTCGATGGATGTAATTCTGAGACTCCAAGTAAGCCATTCCACAAGCAATCTGGGCAGCGATGTCAATCAGCTGGGGCAGCTTCATTACTCGACCCTTTCCTAGAACAAACAAAGAGTATCGGTGAGGTACATGATATAAATGTCAAAAGTAGGTTGCGAAGACTTAATTACACTGCCATCCCAAGTAGTCCTTGCATGCAAGGTTTGGTGATCTTTTATGAACTGATAACAAATATATACAGAAATGAAAAGTTTACAGACCGACAACATCATACAATAATACGAACTGTCAAAGACGGGCGTATAAAAATATCATGATTACACTATATATGACCTGAAATCCAACACAAATTGGGTATTTTAAGTTACAATTTTATTCCATTTTCAAGGTTACTTTGATGAGGCAGCATTTAAAAAAAAAAAAAATTATTTTAGTAATTTATATTATCAACAAATGTATGGTTAAATATTAAGAAAATAAATTGGTTTATTTGTAGGAGTTCAATGTAGCCCTGTGGTAAAGCGTTCACTTGATGCGCAGTTGGTTTGGGATTGATCCCTGTCGGTAGGCCCAATGGGCTATTTCTTGCTCCAATCAGTGCACCACGACTGGTATATCAAAGGCCATGGTATGTGCTATCCTGTCTGTGGGATAGTACATATAAAAGATCCCTTGCTACTAGTGGGAAGGTTTCCTCTTTAAGACTATATGTCAAATTACCAAATGTTTGACATCCAATAGCTAATAATTAATAAATCAATGTGCTCTAGTGGTGTTGTTAAACAAAAAAAACTAAAAGAAAACTGAAATTTGGCTGCATGTCTTTAGCTTGAAGAATGAAGAAAACATAAATAACATAATTTTTTTTTTTTAAACATATATAAACAAACATGAGGGGATGTGCATTATGGAAAACAAAGATCTTTGTGATCTTCTGGCACAGAATTACCACTATTTAACCAAGTTCATCATCATCCATAAAAAAGAAACCCCACATTACTATCTATGTGTAATCTTTTGATAATAGTAAACAATAATATATTTAAGACTTTAGGGTTGTTCCAGAGTTTTATCAAAGGGCGGGGGGGACAGCTTTTAAAATAAAACAACGAAGAAGAAGATTGTGACTGTGCCTCACCTTGTAAGTATTCGAGAAGACTGCCATGTTTCATTAGCTCTGTGACGATGTAGATGGGTTCGTCCTGTGTACACACGGCATACAGCTGGATCAGTTTGGCGTGTCGAAGCTTCTTCATGATCTGAGCCTCAGCCAGGAAATCCTTTGGATCCATGGTGCCTGGAGTGGCAAGAAAGATGTGAGATGAAATGTGTAAATAAGTATGAATGTTCAGTGTAATTAGTGCCTGGAATGGCAAGAAAGTAATGGAATGAAATGTGTATTGAATATCAAAGTACATACTACTTAGTAACAATGAAGAAATAAAAAATATTGCAAAATCAATTATATTTAATTAATGTAGTTAAATTATTCAATTATATACATGTACAAATTAGGTTTAATTTTTTCCACTGCATTTCAATCTGATAACATTTGGTAACATATCTGATCAACAGTGTTTTTTTCTGAAAGCTGGGTCTTGGGTTTTTTTGTTTGTTTTTGTTTTTGTTTTTGTTTTGACAATTTAACAGATTTTGCCCCAAAATGTGTAATCATGTTTTCTTAGTAAACAAAAATACAGCATACTATTACTATTCATGAAAAACTTTTAATTTGAATATGGATAATGACAGCCTAAACCTCTCTAAATTTTATTTTATATGGAGAGATCCTGAATTTAACTTCATGTATCCTGTATCAGCAGCAATTTAAGGTGCTGTTAATAATTTCAGTTTTGTTTGACTTAAAAATAAAAGGAACACTATTTTGGAAGTAAAAATATTGGTAAAGATATAAACAAAACAGCATAGTGAGCAAGAAATAATATGTTCTCTTCTTGTTGTTTTTTTAATCATACATATATACAAAATGGTTCTTCAGTTAATAGACAAAGTAAAAGAATAATCAAACTATGGTCAATAATTGCAGTTTTATCAATATACTGGACAATACTTTTACAAATTCCACATTAAAAATAGATTTTTTTTCCTGGTTTCCAAAATATTTTTCCTTTTCTTTTAAAATTTTTAAATTTCTAAAAAGGAATTATTGACATAAAAAACCCGACATTTGTGCTGGTATGAGATATAGGTGCTCTTACATATATATATATATATATATATATATATATATATATATATATATATATATATATAGCATGGATAGTAACAGAATGGAACCGTATTAATATTATAAAATACAACAAAATAAAAGGTAATTTTGTATCACTACTTATAAAACACATGTAGATCTAGTCGCTATCAAGAAATCCAATGTAATCAAGTACAGTACGGTAGGCAGGCTACTTCAGCTAAATTGAATTAGAGTAAAACAGGAGATGGAAACTTGTCATTTGACACTGCCTTTTGTAGTGTCAACTTCCTGCTATTATGTGTAGACTTACAGTAACGATAATTTATGAATGAACAAAGCCGGCAGTACATCCTGCAACATAGTTAAACCCACTTAATTATCCTGTTAAGCTAGTCTTTTTTTTCTTCTTCTTCTTCTTTTTTTTCTTTTTGTATTAAGACTTGCATTATTTCACATTATCACATTCATGAAATTTTTTTAAAAAGGTGATAGGCTGAGGGGTGGGGGTTGTATGAGTGTGGTCAATTTCCATTGATCAATCAGGTTATGTCAAGTATTTGCAAAAAGGTACATGTACATTTGCAATCAATCTAAAGCTTCTGTTTATAATAACATTTCTTAGTCATTATATTGAGCATCTTTTCTGTGGTTTCATATTAAAAGATGCTTCATAATTTGTATTCATAACCTATCAAAAATTAAACCTTTCTGTATTTAAATGCATGAAAGAAGACCCCCATCTTTCTCGATAGCGTAATTATGCAAGCTATATTGACTGTGTATTGTGTATGACATTAGTAACAGCTTTCAGAGAAGACACCAAAAGCTATTATAGTCATATAGAATTGTGAATTGATCCAAGCATCAATATATGTGGTTTTGTCCCTTGTAGGGAGGAGTTGCAATTAGCAGTCTACCTCTTATTTAATGCTTGTACCACAAACAAAATCAATCTGAAAAAACCCCACCCCAAAAACATCCAACAAAATACACGACCATAATTTGAATCAAGGATCCTGAATCACGTTCAAGGCATTTCACTGATGGTAACCTGGTCGACACTTAACAGAATTCAGAAATATCCTGAATTAAACTACTACAAAAAAACAAACCTGGTTTGAGAGTCTTTATGGCCACTGGGGTGGTGTTGTTCCACAGACCCTCCCACACCTCTCCAAACTGACCATGGCCGATCTTACGAATGAGTTTCAGTGAGCTTTTGGGAATCTCCCATTGGTCGTTGGTGTTGTACGACAAGCCAGCTGTCTGTGGTTTCTCAACCTGCAACACACATAGTACACAATATTAGAAACAGTTTATAGACTACTGGTCAAAATTGAAGAAGCAGGGTTTATTCTAATTCAAAATATTAACAGTGATTTCACTCTGTAATTTATGTGGTCATTATCATTACATATATACATCCAGGATTTCTGCCACAGGGTAAAACGGGTATGGTGCCATACCACAAAAAATTTGCAGATTTGTTTTTAAAAGTTAACCTTTTGACAAAATTAATTATTTTTATCATTATTGTATGATTTTCTTAACCCTAATCTTAATTTTAAACCATTTTTTCTGGGGGATGCCCACCATACCCCCATTAACTGTGGTTGCATTCAATTCCATAGCGCCATACCCAAAAATTTCTTTCTGGCAGAAACACTGACATCTTATAACATGTGGCCACCGGACTGTTTATATATCATGCTATGTGATACAGTTGGTTTTATAAAGGTTTTGTGTTTGTTTTTTAAAATAAATATGTGTATTAGTATATTAAATTTATCAGTACACATTATATTTCATGATGTTATTCATGTCTAATGCATGGGCCTCTAATATATTACATTTTATTGGTTTGTTCATGTTTTTGTAGGAGTAGCGCTATACTGCACAATGAACATCATACCTCTAGTCCGTAAATCCATACACTAAATAAGAGTAACAGAAAACCTCAACAACCATGATTCCTCCAAGCCCACCCACAATTTCTCTGAATCTGTAAAGTACAACCCACTAAGTTGATCAACCAAATAAGCCTGATTCCTCCAAAACTCCCCACAATTCCTTTCAATTTGTGAAGTACAACCTACTAAAGTTGATGAACCCTACAAGCCACCACAGCTGATCAACCCTACAGCAAAGCAAGGTTGAGTAATCCCACAACCCTTAGGCATGTTACATTGAACTGTGGTGTCAATATGCAGAATGTGTTCAGTTTTCAGTATGTAGACAGATGAGTCATATACCACACCTTACACTTGGTACAGAAAATACCCAGCCTACAGAAAGTAAACAACGTACATATTGATTACAAAGCTGCAGGCATAATTAAGTGTAATGACTACAGCGTATATGTTCAGTATCATATTGCAATTTGTTAAACACATTTCAGAGATCGCTACACAATTCTTAAATGTTAAATATTATTTGCTAATTTATTTAAAACTTTCGCTAATCAAAATTTTGAAAACAAAATATTCTCAGTGATGGGTTATACAGTGCAGCAATGAGTAAAACCCAGTTGTTTATACACAAATACAATGTAATAGATGTACAGGTGTGGTTTTCTAACATGAAGGACATATTCTCAAATATAGCTCTACCTGTAATATGCGTAATTAAAGTAATATATGCACAGTCAAGAGGCTATGATGGCTGACATTTAGTGATGATTGATATGTATACGTGTATCAATCAGTGAAAGATAGCAGGTACATGATGTTTCATTCAATGACCTTGCAAAATGCAACTAAATGAAATGTGCTTTTACATGTAAACATGACATAGTCATATAATTTTATCACTCCATCCATGTGCATGTAAAAACAAATAATGCTGCCCACTGTCAGTAACTAAATTAAGTTGTTAACTGTCGCTTAATACATTGCATGTCTGTCAGATGTATTAAAACCTTAATGTTTATATGTTTTAACTTCAATATAATCTATAAATAAAGCAAAGGAATACTTTGCATAATGAAAATAAATATTCCACTATATGGTTTTACAGTTAGTAAAGGATTTGTTCATAAAAAAAAGAAGAAGAAGAAACAAATTAATAAATGAATAGATAACAAACAAACAGTTAGTAAACTGAGACTGAATGAACAGATGAATTACACCCTCAACTTGTAGTAGTCCAAGTAATATAAAAATGATTTAATCAAGATGAATTTGAGACATTTTTCTTTTTTATAATTTCTATGAGCAATTTGTGCCATCTACATGTACCTCAGTGTAGTACACTCATAGGGAGTTTTAATGACTCTTTGGGGAGGTATAAGCCATTACACCAACCTTTTTTCTCACTAACAACAAACCATTAACCCTCGTCCTTGACAAACAGTTCAGACAGATGAAGTGTGTGCCCAGGACAGCGTGCTTGATCAGTATATGGATGTCCATGAAATGCAAGTAAAAGCCGACCTACCTGTGAACATGGTTTCCTCAGGTTCACACACAGACCATCAGCGTCTCCACCGTAATGGTCAACCAGATCAGACAGCGTCCTGAACGTAACTCGCCGAGCGATGAAGAATCCTCCTTCATCGAGCTGACGAATTCTGTAGTGCTTGACAGTGTCTCCATCCCTGACTGTGAAACAAGCATCAAGTTAGCCATCACTCGAGTGCACAGTTTTGGCAGTGTATGAACCTACATGGATGTATTAGGGGGCCTTTTCAATTATCTATATTTTCACAACACTACTCTTTTTGTATACCTTCAACCCTCCTAAAAGCAGGGCTAGCTCTGTCACTCACCAAATTTCAGGGAAAATTGGCGAATTTTATTTTTATATAGCAAACAAAAATCAAATAATAATTGGTACTTTGTTGGAAAATAACTGTGGGTTTTGCATGTTTTTCGATAATTTGGCAAAATCTTTTGCTCACCCAGAACTAAAGTCAGAACCAAATTGTTAACAACTACAATAAATTACTCTCCTACCTTTAATTACTGTTACTTTTCTCCCAAATTTTGTCCACACACAAGTTGTGAAAAAACTATTACAGTGACACAGATTCCACATATGAGACTATAACAATATCGCCTGTATCAACTTCGCTGAGATAGCATAGGGCAAAATACATGCAGTTTTCTTCCGTCTGCCATTTTGTTTTTTTATGCAATACTCTTCAAGAGGGGTGAAAGCCTACAAAGTATATTGTATGTGACATAATTAATATAAAATCAATGATCTCTAGTGGTATCATTAAAATAATAATAATAATAAAATTAATATGACGTCATCACATTTGCTTTTATATCATAACATGTTATGACGTTGTCAGATTACGGTAAGTCATATCCTTTCACCCCTCTTGGAGAATATTTCATAAAAAGTCAAAATGGCAGCCGGCACAAAATTACATTCTTTTTGCCCTATGCGATCTCAGCGAAGTCAATATAGGTGACATGGTTATCATCTAGTATGTGGAATCTGTGTCACTGTAATGGTTTTTTGAAGATTTCTGTCTGAACAAAATGTGGGTAAAATCTAATGAAAAATAAAGGTAGGAGAGCAATGTTTCGTAGTTGTTAACATTTTGGTTCAGATTTTAGTCTTGTAAAAGATACTAATTAATATTAATTCTTGTAAGAATTTTGTTTTCTTAATATTAATTCTTGTAAGAATTTTGTTTTCTTATCAACACCTTTTATTTATTATAAAGGATACTGGTAGTGTGGCATAAACCTCCCTCAGCCCCCTTGAAATTTCAGACAGCAATCAGCTGTCCTGCTCAAACAAGCTGTTGCAGAATTGATGTGCAATGTTCAGCATTTTTATAATTATCAGGTTATTACGTGTACTTTGTTATTATGTATGCTAAACTGCTGTTGCAAGATCATCTGAATTTCATGGGCTGTCCCTTACCCACTACATTGTATGTATTTTTTTATAGGATTGTAAAAATAATTATATCTATGAATGGTCCATAATTACATATATACGGTACATACACACATGCATATATGTGTGTCTATATATATATATATATATATATATATATATATACACACACACACACACACACACACACATATAGATATAACTCAAATAATTAGTCTGTGAGCTGATACCCCACATCTGACCATTTGGTACCATCAGAGGGCACCAAACATAACCATACCTTTTAGATAGATGTATGTATCTAAATCTCCAAGCAACATAATGGAAGTTTGTTTTCCTATTAATCCGTATGTCATAGTATAGCTAATTTTAAACATACAAACTGAAATGCATTTGACGGTAACCCAATACTTTTTCAAACCAAAACACATTTACATATAAACTTGCATAACATGGGCCAAAGTTCACAATGCCATCCTTGCATAAATGGGCACATGCATGCAAATCACAAGTGACTGATGTGTCTATTTTTATCATTTCCATTTTCTATCTCTATATAATTGATATATATACTTTATTGCATATTTTCGACAAAGACAATTTGTTATAAACTGTGTAACAATGCGACACCAACATTTCTCACCATAACATGGCAATTATTAGTATGCTTTGACTATACCTGCTATACACACACACACACACACACACACATATATGTACATGTATGTAATTTATGTACATTTATAAAAAAATAATAATAATAATAATAAATACAAAAACACCTTTTCAATTTCAAAAAAAAGTCTTACTATAACTTGTTTTTTAATTATAATTTTACTATACAAACTCTTTTAATACATGTTTACTATAAATGAAGGCTGTCAACATAATTATCAAGGCCAGGATGTGAACAGCTGTCATGATAAAGGTTCATTCATTGATCCAGGTGAAATATTGAAGTTGCTACACACCAGTCAATAAAAGGTACACGTGCAAGAGCTTCAGGATCAAAACCATGTTTAAATGTGCTTAGTAGAAGTACATAAGTAAATACCTACTCATAAATATATGGTAGTGAAGAATTGAAATGTTCATGATGAGCGAAACGAGTCAGATACCAACACTGTTAGTGGTTTCATAAAAATGGTACGACAGGCAAGCTCGTTTAGTATTTTATTTATTATAAACCTATTGCAAACAAGCTGCAATGCAGAAGTAAGCAGATGTCGAGACCTACTATGTTATTTTTCTATGATTTGGGTCAGTGAATGATCTACATCACGCTCACGTCACGACAATATTACACTAGTTAGATATTGAGTGATTGTTATGACATGAGCAATATCTTACACTGGTGTGTAATAGATATCCATTTACGTCATTTTGAAGAGAGATAAAATTGATTTTGCTGCAACATGACATAGTGTGCATGTATGTATATCACATGAAGCACAATTTCAAGGTTATGTTTAATGGATAAAGATTACATTTTTTATGGAAACACTAGTTATTACTGTATTGCTGTATTGCTGTTGTATTAAGATCAATATACATTTACGGCTACCTCCAAAATTAAAAAGTGGCCTACATGTATAACACCTCAATGTTGATATCTTATTAATAATAATAAATCAGTCAACAAGAAGTGTGCAATAGCTTGCATGACTGAAATTCTCTTAAATGTGTAAACTACATACCAGGCATAAAGGTACATTCAGTTATACAAATATTAATATGTTTCTAAAGTTGCGTACAGGTAAATGTACTTTTAAAAACATAAATGCAAGTGGTTTTGTGCATGCATACTATCTTTATATGACAATGTAGTATTGCTCTAGGTTTGTCCGAGACTTGTTTTGGTTTTGTTTAACCTTATCTTGCATACACGTTTTGATTGATTGATTGATAACTGGTTTAACGTGCCCATATACCACTAGGGTTTCGAACAAGCCCATCCAGAGTCCGACCTCCGATAAGATCGGTGGTCTGACTCGGGATGGGTGTGGGAGGAGGATAGAGTTGAAAATGGGCAGAATTTTTAAAATAGCAATTTGTAAAAAAGTTAATAGTAATATTACGATATGATCACAGTATATTAAAATGAACAAATTATATACCCACACAAAATGATGTATAACAATGGACATCATTCTTCATAATCTATTCATCACACTACAAACGGAGGTGAATACAAACAGACGATTTCCAAAGCCAATTAAAAGTGTACAGGTACATGTGTTGAGTGCAGCCTGGTTGTTCACCAGTTTTTTGCCTCACATTATACACAGATCCCAGCTGGAAAGCTGATTACACTCAGTGGCTCAACAGGGGCAACAGCAAGATCATGAAGTTCAAGATGACTAAACAATAATTTCTGTTCATTTTGGAATAAACACTGTAAATATGCACTGTATTAACTCAGCAGCAATTAAACATTTTAAAACAATTTTGGGGGTATGATATTTTAGGGGCACTTTTTTTTTTAATTCACAATAATGTACATGTATGTAATTACAAACAATTAAAACATTTGTAAATAGGTCATTAAGTGACAACATTTCTATTGTTATGGTGAATGAAAGATGGTTACCGTATATATCTTTGCCTGTATGTGGATTTCAGCTATAAGTCCCGAAGTTCAAGTTCTAAAAACTTCTCTTTTTATTGACCAATATGAATAATACTGAGTCTATACCTGATAGTGAGTAGTCATTTCTATGAATATTAACGAGTCTGTACCTGATAATGAGTAGTCATTTCTATGAATATTAATGAGAGTTTGTACCTGATAGTGAATAGTCATTTCTATGAATATTAATGAGTCTGTACCTGATAATGAGTAGTCATTTCTATGAATATTAATGAGAGTTTGTACCTGATAGTGAATAGTCATTTCTATGAATATTAATGAGAGTTTATACCTGATAGTGAGTTGTCATTTCTATGAATATTAATGAGAGTTTATACCTGATAGTGAGTTGTCATTTCTATGAATATTAATGAGAGTTTATACCTGATAGTGAGTTGTCATTTCTATGAATATTAATGAGTCTGTACCTGATAGTGAGTAGTCATTTCTTCGACTTTCACTGTCACGTATTAGATAAGCTCCATGCTCATTTTCAGGAGACAATAATTTCTTTTCAGCTTCTACTCTCTTGATTTTCCCAAAATACCACCTGAAAACAAAAACAAAAATCTTTATAGTACACACATATAAAAATAAAGAAAATATTATTTGTAACAGCATAACTATATGTATAACTAAAGAACACGCTAAATAAACAAATAAAAAACTAATTAACTAACTAACTACATGTAACTTTGTAACTCCCCATTTATTTACCAACTACAGTAAAGTATTTATAACGAACCGTAAGGGACCATGCTAGTTAATTTGTTATAGCAGTAGTTTGTTGTACACATTTGCACAAGTTGGTTATTAATGTATAGGAACATAAAACGGGACTTTACAATGAGTTTGTTCTATGTAGTAGTTCGTTCTAAGCATGTTCGTTATAACTGTACTTTACTGTAAATGTATTTGAAAAATTATAAACTGTTACAAATATACTACATACATGTACATGTAAACTTTATGTACTGATACCCGATACATATTTTTGGTGGTTGCAAGTACAAACACAACAAAAACTTGCCTTTGTATAATGTACAAAGTATATACATGCAAGTACAACCTCCGATGGTAGTATGCTGCATAAGAGAAAAAATAATCATACCTTCAGATTAGGGACCATCTCAAAATTCATATGATGCCAAAACAGAAGAAACAGTTTAGTCTGTCTTGAGACCCCCCCCCCCCCCCCCCAAAAAAAAATAAAGACTAAATAAGATTATGTTTTGGCATCATCATTTATTTCAGATGAAAACGTCACTACTTGTACATTATGTATTTATATAGAAATGCAGAATACATGTAGGGCATACTAGTAATAAAATGTTTCTATTTCATGTATTTGTTTCTTGTTTGCCTTATTTGTCATAAAGTTGTCAATTTTAACCCTAGAGCGCTGCCCGTATCAAATATGACACGCAAAACTATATATAAATTAGGTTAATTAAAAGTAACATATAAAACAAGGTTTGTTCATTTAGCATGAAATTATTCACAAAGGCCTGATGTGTCATATTCGATACGGAACAGGCATACCCTCTATCATGTTTTTACAAAACTAGTATCTACAGATAGCTGTAATGGTGGATGAAGACGTGCAGATTCGAACAAAAATTTGATGAAGAAATGTTACGCACAAAAAGCGACACTTGTCTCGGCATTTATAATTTAAATAACAATGCTGTGTACAATGAAGAATGAATCGCGAGTTCTAATTGGCTGTCAGGGGAGGTGGTGTAATTGTCTGATTGGCTGGATGGTACCTGACACACACACAGAAAACAGAGTTCCTGTTCCTGAGGAATGCCTGCTTAGTTTTTCTGCTGTTCTTGGAAAACGATAATTTCTGAAGGTTTTTAATCTTGATGCCAACTTAAATTTCAAAGACGAAATGGCAAGTGCAAAATTATTAACCCCCTCCCCCCAGACGAAACCATTTCGTCTTTTTTGGCATCATATGAATTTGAGATGGTCCCTTACATGTACTTATAAATGTATCACCAAAAACCTCAACATTAAAGGGGGAGCTATCACTCTCAATTACTTCCCATCACAACCAAGACTAGTTCAAGGGGAGTAATATTTAGCTCCCATTAGCAAATTAATTTATATAGTATCAAGCACAGTAATATTTTAAATGACTTCCCATAATCTGTTTAGGGAACAATTAATCACTCCCCTCAATTTTTCAACAGTAAAGTCTATCACATAAATATTATTATATATATACATGTATGTACATATATTTATAAATGCATATTAAACTTATTTCAAGAAAATTACATTTATATATTAATTTAAAATATAAATAAATGTGTTTCACACCCTACACATTTAATATAAATTATACAATTTAAATCAATTTCATACACCAAATGATTAATAATTACCACAGTGAATCACTTTTCTTGAATTGCAATGAAAGTCGTCGCAGACAGCTTAATTTACGTGGCATAACAGAAAACCCTTCAAGGTAAAGAACCACATTAATAAGTCAAGCAGGACTGCTTGTACATTTGTAACTTTCCGCGTAAAAGTGATATCAGTCCAAAATAAAAGCTGACGGAGGAAAGGTCAACAGAGCTGGAGTTCAATCAAACAGAAGACAAGAAGCTGACAGTGTGGACACCGCTTGTAAACAAACTGAGAAAATACATGCAGTCGGGTTACAGGAAACGCATACAAAAAAAAAACAATCTCCTGCAACCTGACACTGGGTTTCATGGTGTGAAGACGATTACGAAGGAAAAGTGAAAACAAATTGACAGCTCATTAGTCCATGATATATCTAATACTGCAATCTCATATTATGGGCATAATGCATCATGCAGTTAAATGATGAGGTGGATATGAAATGCACAGTAAGAACAAATTACAAGAACATGTACTGGAACCAATAAGTTTCTTAAACAAATATTAGTAGTTAAGACAGGGTATGAACAATGAATGACAGTTTAAAAGAGACCTCATGAAAAAGGAAAACTGGTTATTGAGTGTTAGACAAAGGTACTTGAATTTATAAATGTTTTGTGGTGAAATTTATTCACAATCATGTATGAATAAAAATAATATATAAATACCTAGGCTGTGAATTT
Source organism: Gigantopelta aegis (assembly GCF_016097555.1). Lineage (NCBI taxonomy): Eukaryota > Metazoa > Mollusca > Gastropoda > Neomphalida > Peltospiridae > Gigantopelta > Gigantopelta aegis. Next base: position 95,084,243 of record NC_054704.1, on the reverse strand, counting down.
AGCAGGATTCCTCATGGTTTACGAATCCCAAATTTTGGGTCAGAACTGTCACAGTATCACAAAATATAGATATAACATCATTTTACAACTCCAGTAGAATGTTAAAACAAAATTATCAAATTCAATGCTTGCTAAATATATATTGAAAAAAAAAAAAAGATAATGTAGCAAAACCTTTGCATTACACAATTGTAAACATCAAGTAATGTATTTTAAAAAGTAAAGGAACACTTTTCAGTACTGACTTCATGTTATCTTTATTATCTGCATACAATGTAGTAGCCCCATTAAATGTTGTCTGTTTAAGGAAAACATTTATGTACAAGCATGGACATTCCTTGTAAATATTTGTTTTAAATTGCTGAGGCATGACAGGCTTGCACTCAGGAATATGATTCAGAATCCAAACCCCAATTAAATGTTATTTCCATTTTACAAGGACAACCATTTAAAACTCGGTCTCATCAGCTAATCAATATGTCAAAGCCAAATCCAAACTTAGAGCTCAACACAATACACACATGGACCTGTACTTGTTTAACAGGAACTCGGTGAACAAATATTGTGTAAAAGGAGGCTCCTGCATTAACCTTGAATATATACATACAAACTACACATTTGTACATCTATGTGTATATATATACATGTATGTACTTATATAATTGCATGAAGATTCATGAAGGGTTTAAAAACAGATTCATGATCAAACACTTACATTTAAAATTATGCACATGTATAAAAGTGCTTTGTACAGTCACTGCAATAATTAACCTCTGTGATACAGTGATAGTAATATACAATTGTATATACATGTACAAGTCTATAAATTATAATTATGCAAATGTTTAATAAAAGTGTGACTTTAAAAACATCATTCCTTTAAAACCAGGGTTTTATTTCTAAAATTTGACTTGATGCCCATGGCTTTGATTTTGGGAACTGTATTGTGGTCTTTCAAAAAAAAAAAAGAGAGGAATTTTTAGTTTCATTTAAAAAACATCTTGTTAAGCCAAGTTAAAATTTTAAAAGGTAATAAACTGACGATCAAAAGAAAGTATACCAATTATTTTTATTATAAATAAACACAATACACATTCATGGAAGGTTAGATAGGTTCCAGTATTGTTTGTTATAATGCAATCAATGACAAATAGTCGCACATTGCTGCATTTGGGTGATGCCGCACGTGCAAAATGAGTTTATTCATCAAATAAATACTGCACGAGAAACATGATACTCGTGCACATAAGGGTATAAAAAAGGGTGCCATTGCTTAGAACATGCCTCAGTCAACAGTAAAACACCAGAGAACATGGCAAGGCTAACTGCTGAAGAAAGAGAGAGACAGCTATTGGTATGGTGCAGGTGGGTGCGAGTTATGCCCATGTGGCAAGAATCCTGAATTGCACAAAACTGACGATCACCAGGTTGATACAGCATTACAGGGTGACTGGCAGGACTGCAGACAGACCACGAAGTGGAAGACCCCGCGTCACAACAGCCAACGAGGACCGCCATCTCCGCATCTTACACTTACGTAACAGATTCCTCACTGTGATGTCATCTGCAGTGACTGGCCTTGGACATGTCATCAGTCGTCACATTGTACATCGTCGACTACGACAGCATGGTATCAGGGCCTATCGACCATTCAGAGGGATGACATTGACGAGGCAACATCGACTTCGAATTTTACGTTGGGCACATTAGTTTCAACATTGGCAACATCGAACTAGCAATGTGTACTCTTTTCTGATGAGAGCAGGTTCCAGTTATTCAGAGCTGACGACAGGACTCGGATATACCGACGTGCAGGAGAGAGAACAGCTCCGTGCTGTGTTCAGGAGACTGAACCATTTGGTGGTGGATCTGTGATGGTTTGGGGCGGTATCTGTGGCCAACAGCGGACAGACCTGATTGTCAATGACGGAAATCTTAACGCACACCGTTACATCAACCAGATTTTACGTCCCGTCCTGTTACCGTTCTTGCAACACCATCCTAGACTCTTGTTTCAACAGGACAATGCCAGACCTCACACAGCTCATGTAGTGTAACAGTTCTTCACCACAAACAACGTCAATGTTTTGCCATGGCCAGCCCGTTCACCTGACCTGTCACCGATAGAACATTTGTGGGATCATCTTGGCCAGCGAATTCTGTGGGATCATCTTGGCCAGCGAATTCTGTGGGATCATCTTGGCCAGTGAATTCGACGTCATCCTAACTCTCCAATGAACAGGGATCAGTTGGTACAGGCACTGAGGCAGGAGTGGAGGGCAATACCTGATGTCATCATTAAGCACTTAACAAATTCTGTCCGATGCCGGGTCCATGCTTGCATACTTGCCCATGGTGGACATACACGCTATTGAAACATGTTCTTTGTGGTCAAATTTATTCACCTTCGTTATGAGTGGTCCTTTATGAAATCGCACAGTTTTCACTCCTAGTGCTGTTGTGTACTGTGATATTATCATTTTATGGGTTTTATTGAGTATACTCGTGTTTATTTATTGCCAAATTATTATACTTTCAGAATATAACATTTGCATCAACTTGTGTTTTGTGTTGTTTTTAATACTTTGAAAAAATAATTTGTATACTTTCTTTTGATCGTCAGTTTATTATACATACAAATACTCGTATCTATTCAAAATATCTATTTTGCGTTATGAAATGTTATTGGGGCGAGAAAGAGTGTTTGTCAAATGTTTCATATTATTTTCAAAATCTATCTATATAATAATACAAAATTGAAACTATTTACTCCAAAATTGGGAATAAAAAATAACACTGCCTTTGGGAATGGTGCCAATTATTGGAGTCTAGATCAAAACATCTACATGTAGGTAATAAAACCCTGAAAGCAATTACTAGTCCAAGTTGTCCACTGAGGTAATCTTACTTTATTATATAATATTTAGTGAAATGTCTTAAAATATCAGTGAAATAAAAGTGTTATCAGTCACTCAGTGACGATAACACATTTTAGAGTGAAAATTTCACTATTTCATGCTAAAATGTTTTATCGTCACTGTATAAAGTGTTATCTTCAGTGTAAGAAAGTCGGAACTATTTTGCTGCTGGCATTTTAAAAATAAAGGTAAATTGCTATAAGTATATAATAAATAGAAAAGTTCATTGTTTTTGTCAATATCAGCTGTCTACATCCAATTTGGACTAAGTATTTATCAGAAAACGACCAAATAGCAGACATTATACTCAAGTATATTGCTGGTGTAAAGCTCAGTATTTACACTGGGAGACCACTAAACAAAGAGATGTGACAAGTAACACAGAGCTATTATATCAATACTAAAAACTATGCACAACAGTGCTGATAAAAAATAGTCAATCAGGCTGTGAAATTCAGCAGGATACCATGCTTCCACGAATGTCGAGTTGGAACTGTACGATTATGAGATGGAATCCTAAGATATTTATTTACCATTAAATGATTATGGCGGGACCCTAAACAATTTCCTGATTTCAACACCAATTTTTCACTAAATACAATGAAACTTGTCTAAACCAAACCCTGAACAAACTGGAATTCTATTTTTAAAATGGCCAACTTTCATGGTCCAAAATTTTTGTAAATTCTAAAACTAAACCCTCCAAACACCAGATCCTGTCTAAATCGGATAAATATTAACTCCATGGTATGATCCGGTTTATACAGGTATTACTGTAGGTAGTACTAAACCAAATAACTTCCGGCTGGGTCAAAGTTCGAGGTACACCGAACTTTTGATAGAGAAGTTAACACCACAAGTCCTGTGATTGATGATAAATGTGTGTGTTGGTTGTAAAAAAAAAATATTTCATCTTGGCAAAAAATGTATAAAATGTTATTTTATCTAGTACCACTGTGCCAAATAAGGTTTTTCTTGAAACCTGTAAAAATAAAAGTACTCAAATTTTGTGCAAAACGAGTAGTGTTGTAAAAACCAAAATGAGCCATGAAAGGTACCATTTTCTTCAGTTAATACTTTGAGGTAGGGGTTGTAGTACTGATATTTATGGGTCATAGTTTGGTTGATATACTGCATATAGTGTTTTTAAATACAAAACATTAACATGGTTGTCTATGGGATTTTATTTGGCATAGTACAACCTGTATAACCAAGGATATTGTTCATTAATATTATATTTTAAAATATAAAACATACAGGTACACAGCATTGGACTCATGCTTATTAATTTATTATGCTAGCTATGCTAAGATAGTTATATATATATATTACAAACTTTCCGAATTTATACGATTTACTGTATTCTGATTGGCTGACGTCACTAAAAAACCAAGCATTATCCTTCCATAAACCTCATAAAAATACGTCATCACGGAAGACTTCCGAACTGATTCACGATGAGAACAGACGTGTCGCCTTGTACTCTCGAGTTGCCCCCCCACCTGGGGGGACTCTTATGCAGTTATGGAAAACTTTTGGAGTATCGCGTCTCGTACACTGGGTCACGGGCTTCCGTGACTTTGGTGTACGGTGACGCGATCGTACCGACGAAGAAGAGGAGATGGAGGAAGAGGAAAAGCTCGCCAGGAACGGCACGGGGCGGGGGGGGGGGGGGGGGGGGGACCAAAGCTGGCGGCTGAACCGCCAGCGGTGGTCCCTTCTGCGACGCCGCCCCTAGCCCAGCCCTGCGGGAACCGTCGACCACCGACTCAACACCGCAATGTGTAAGACACCCCCCGACGACCCTCCATCGCCGACCGTCACGCGGCCCAGATTTAACCAAATTTAAAGAGTAGTATTTTCTTTATTAATTATATTAATTATAGATGTGCATCAAAATTTTAAAGGCCCACTATTTAATTTTTGGATGTAAATTTCAAAATTGTCCCCTTAATTTTGTTCTGTCCCGGAGCAAGTCACTGGCTATCCAGAAACAGGCCCCGGGACGGACATGCTCGAAACTCTAGTGGTATATGAGCATGTTAAAATTATTCGCACTCGCACTCACGGAAGACCAAGATCGATTGGAACTATTTTTAGCTGGATGGGCGAGAAGCTCAATGACCCAGTTCGGTGATCGTTTTAAAAATAGAACAAGGAAGTGACCTGTTTTCTCGATTAAAAAAATAAGGGAAACTGGATGAGATATTCATGTTATAAATAAAATAAAATTACAATATATTTTTTATTTGTTTTTATTCTGTTAAAAAAAAAAAAACCAAAACATCAAATAGTATGTATACATGTATTCCTACGCTTATTTATAGAACATGGTTGACGGTAAGAACGAAAGAAATTATTTTTGAGTGTTTTAAGGTATACTTCTTGTACTGTTTGTAATTATAAGAATTGTTTCTCATTTTTTAGGAATTTATCGATGTATAAAAGTCACAAATGTAGTATAAAATCGCTTCGCTACGCTACGCGATTTTATACCATTTGTGACTTTTATACATCGATAAATTCCTAAAAAATGAGAAACAATTCTTATATATATAAATATATAAAAAACTTTTTATATAAATATATATATAAACGTTTATAAACATTTATCATGGGGAATAACACATTTCCAGATCACTAGGACATCTGTGTTTGCACAGTCTATTAGCTTTTATGTTGATATACATACAGTTTATGCACACCCACAATGAATCATTTTGACACTTAACAATAAGAAAAGAAACGCTCAAACCATGGACAACAGAAGCAATGAACAATGGCAATTACTTTTGAATAGACTGACTTGTCAACTGAAATTGACAAGGGGAAATGGCCTATTTTGAATTTATAGGGATTTATTCATATTCATATACATATATATACCTACATACCAGCTAATAAATTATACTGTTTTAATTAATGTACATGCAGTGGTGCAGCATGGGTTGCCAGCACCCGGGGCAAGGCAAGTATTGGGCCCCCTAACCAGTGGACTATTAGCACTTTCTGAGTCACTTCCACCAGTCCAGAATTTGGCCCCGGTGGTCCCACCCACGTCAATGTGTACATGTATAACTGTAAGAAAATATAATAGCAATTTAAGGTATTACTGTTACCAGACCAAGATATGTATTTATGTCAGACACTGCATCTGCCATATGCACTAACAGTAACATTACACCATTACAGGTGCATTTATTATATATATATATATATATATATATATATATATATATATATATATATATATATATATATATATATGTACAAGTACATCATATAACAGATATATGAATCATGGTTTGTTGATTAGTATATATACAATTTTGAAGAATGAGAGTTCATTTATACTTTTATATGTACAGGTATCCACTAATTTTAACTGAACTCTGTGTTCTTTATTCAATAGGTACAAATGGTAGGCCCTACCTATAGATTTTATACTAATCTATGTATATAAATTATAATACAAAGCATGTCTCATTCTGCACATCTTTCATACACACAAGTATTCAGCTATTGTAATGCAACAGTATATATCTATTCTGTAGTTCCACTTTCTATTAATAGACACAAAAAAATCAATGTACATTACAGACAATGCCACAGGTGAGTGACAGAATGACTCACAAACCAGTTTGAGCTGTCGCACAGACTTGTTCAGTGTTCGAGATTAACGGTATCCCGATATCCCGGGGATACTAAAATTTAATTTTGGATGCCAGACTTCAAGTACCTAGTATCCCACCTGGATACCATATAATACTAAATTCTCAGGTGGGATACCAGATTTTGAAATGTTAGTATCCAACTGGGATACTGGCCAAAATGTTTAATCTCGAACACTGTTGTTGAAAACTCGAGATTTCAAAATCAATGTCTTACATGAGCATGTACATGATACACTAGTGTCTGATCACAAGTTCCTGTTCAGTGTTCTCGCTGCTCCATTTAAGCGGGCCGCCCTCCTTTCACGTTCTCCGCCCTCCTTTATTTTTCTGTGCCCCTCTTTATTTTCCAGCACCCTACTATATTTTCCAGCACCTATCTCCACTATTTCCAAATGCACACTCTTCTTACACACATGTAAAAACCCAAAAATGATCAGTCTGTACAATGGACATCAAAGGAAACAAGCCGTGTTGTGTACGAAAAACCACCTGACGAAACATTTACGACAGTTATCGTAACATAATTTAATAGTATTTTTAACAGCCTCTATTTTGTCCCATACCTGTATCCATTTGTGTGTTTAATACAAATAATAAAAGTTATATTTTATTGGAGCAATGAAAACATTTTTATTTTTTATTGATTCGGCAATCTCCGACTAAAAAAACCCACTTATTTGGCGCCACATTTGTCACGTGATCAGAACGGTCACTCTATCTTTTGTTTCCACTAACTGTCGTCTGATATTTTGTCCTCAGTTACAGATATAATTGATTGTAACTGACAATTTTTACTTTTTGTCATTTCTGTCATTCTGTTTATTCTGTAGTTCTTGTAACATATTGTAAACGTTTCATTTTGGGGGGTATCACCGCTTATAAAATCAACGGAAGTGGTAGTGTTTGGCATTAGAATAATTCATCTTGGGTACCAAATAATATATACACCGCCACTACAAAAACTAAACTACTTTTTATCAGCTGGCGATAATTATTTTATCACAGCGATCGATTCATTCGATGAAGATGGGAATAAAAAATTAAAAAATCGACATTAGGGGATCACACAAATGTCTTTTTTGTTTTTCGTATATCTTGAAATCTTTATTAAAATAATATTAAAACTTTGATCGGTAAAGACGAGTCTGCTTGTATTTCGTATAAATTTTTTGCTTTTTGCTTTTTTTTTTGAAGGGTGTGGTGCTGCGCGGCTGCCCTCCTTTAATTTTCACCCAGTGAGAACACTGCTGTTCATAAGGATATAGCAAGCACTGAATTGCTTGATTATCCTGAAAGGGCATAAGCAACAAAATAGGTCCAGAGAAGGTGGTTATTGCAAAAGATTTAGACCCACAGAATTTGGAATGAGGCATTGATGTGCTAGAATGCTGCACATTACTAGTACTAGAACATGTATGTATGTACATGTATGTCAGGAAACACTGTTCAATGGCACGTCGCAAGTTGTTACACAAGTTTCAAAGATCGCTATACAATTCTGTGATGTTAATTTCCAGCGAGACATTTTAAAATAGCTTCGTTCAATACATGTTCTTACCACCACAGGGAACATTTTGTGCAATATCGCATCACGATTTGCTACGCAAGTTTCAGAGATCGCTATACAATTTCAAAAACAAAACATTCCATGCACCATATAACCAGTATAATAAACGTACCCGGTAATTAGAAAGAGTTGTTATTTCACTTAGATGTTACTGTAAAGTTAGAAAGTTTGTTTTGTTTAACGACATCGCTAGTGCACATTGATTAATTAATCATCGGCTAATGGACGTCAAACATTTGGTAACTCTGACATGTCTTAGAGACGAAACCCACTACATTTTTCCATTAGTAGCAAGGGATCTTTTATATATATGCACTTTACAAGACAGGAAAGCACATACCACGGCCGTTGACCAGTTGTGGTACACTGGTTGGAACGAGAAAAACCCCAATCAGTTTAACTGATCCACTGAGGTGGTTTGATCCTGCGATGCAAGCACCTCAGGCGAGCATTCAACCAACTAAGCTAAATCCCACCCATGTTACTATAAAGTCATTTATTACAGGAACACTGCCACTTGAGAAACAAGTGAAAACCTAGTATTGAGAACTACAATTTTGTTCCGAATAAAGCATCGGTTGCATGAAAACTAGATGTCATAACCAGTGTTTCTGCCAGAAATAATTTTTGGGGTATGGCGCTATGGAACTGAATGCAACTACAGTCAACGGGATATGGTGGCCTCCCCCAGAATGATAATGGGGGTTACGTTTAGGGTTAGGGTTAGGGTTAGGGTTAAGAAAATCATACATAACTAGCGATAAGAATAAATTAATTTTGTCAAAAGGTTAACTTAAAAAAATTTTAATCTGCAAACAAATTTGCGTATGGCGCCATACCCATGTTACCCTCTGGCAGAAACCTTGATTTATAACGGATACGTGGCCTGGCCTGACCTAATGCTCATGACTCATGGGCTATATTCTAGATCTGCAACGATTCACTCACATATTTGATGCATGCACCAAAAACAGGCTATCCGCAATATGTATTCATTATTCAGTTTTTGTTTTTTTTATATATAACATTGACATTCCAAAGTTTAATGTTAAACACATCCAGACTTTCTGCCAGAGTTTCTACCAGAGGATAAAATGGGTATGGTGTCGTGCCCAATTTGTTTTGCAGACTTTATTTGTTTAAATTGACCGTTTGACAAAATTAATGACTCTTATCATTACTGTATAATTTTCTTAACACTAACCCTAAACCAAACCCATTTTTTTTCTGGTGGAAGACCCAATAAATTGCAGTTGCAGTCAGCACACACATTGTAAATATTAAATTTCAATGCGCCATACACAAAAAATTCTTTCTGGCAGAAACGTTGGCCTTCTACTATTTAAATACTATTTTTGACTTATGTTCACTGGTGGTGTGCTTCATTCAGCAAGTCAATACTACAGTATTGGTAGATTCACTGTAATTATTGGTATTTGTGAATATTTATTCGTATTCGAGACCCCATATTCGTGATATGTATCGTATTCGCCACTTGGTTTATTCGTTGCAGCTCTACTGTATTCGATCAATGGAACATCACTAGTAGGCAGCAAATGCCATTCAAAATGCACAATATGGTTTTTCATAATTAGTTTCACAAGCAGTTTTAACTCAGCCTTACTTTTTTTCAATGGAAATAATTCCATATTCTCCCCTCCATTAGGGTACTGAATCAACATAATTAACTCTATGTTATATCAAGCATTACATCTAAGGTGCATGTTTAAACTTTAAAAAAATATATTTTGTAAATTTGTTAGGACTAGGAGGGGGAAATAAGGAAGTCTTGCCTTTTCAATATGTACATTTGTGACATATATCACTAGTTCTCGAAAACCATCCCAATTCGAAAACCATACTTTTTTCAATATGAAACCACTGATGGTACTGGTACCGGTAGGATACATGATACACCCATTTAAAGTAGGTCATGGTGACCTAGTTATGGTATGCAACACACTGCCAGTCAAAGTTGTACTTGCAGGCAAGTATTGATAATATATATATATATATATATATGAATTAACATGTATATATGGAAGATATGGCCCAGACAAGGGTTTCCTTTAATGTGCAGTATCTAATGTATGAAATGTAGGTCACAGTGACCTAGTTACTGCATGCAACACACCACCATCCCAAGTTGTACTTGCATGCAGGGTCTGATGATATTATATGAATTGATAAGGAAGATATGGCCCGGACAAGGATATCCTTTAATGTGCAGTAATGTGTGAAAAGTAGGTCATGAGCTTAAGGGTGTTAACTTTAAGCTATAATAAAAACTTAGTTTAACAGATAATTCAGAAATTTTCACACCCATGGACCAAATACCACGGAATGGCCCATGTATGGTTCGATGATCATATATGAATTCATAGAAAATAAATGCTCCAGAAAGTAAACGTTTACAGACAAATGGACAAATAAAAAATACCATACCATGATATGACGTGTGAATGACAGGAATTATTTATGTACATTATAATGAATTATTACGGTAGTTATGCTGCATTCTATAATCCTACACTTTCCAGACAGTTCGTCCTCTGGACGTTTCATCCACCGTACAATTCGTCCACGTACAATTCTTCCATCCACCTCGGATAATTCGTCCACTCGATTACAACATTTAGACCAATAAATCTAAAATGATACTTCTTAGCCATTGAAATTGTCAGTTATTTTCGTTTTGTGGTGAATTACTATAGTATATGAAACAAACTAAATTTTAGTGGCACTATCAACTAATGATTGTCCATTATAATACTTTGTTGATATGTTGTTATTCAAATTGCTCTTCAATTACACCTAAAATTTTGACATACTACTTAGAAAACAAAGCTAGTAACTAAACTAAAATTTCGTCATTTATGTCAAAAATGCCATAACGTGATGTCATTCGAAGTAACCAACCAATAAACAACGATATTATCTCCATTTCGCTACCAAGTTCCAGCCAAGTTCTAAATTAACTATAAAAATTACAGTGGACAAATTGTCCAAGAACAATTTTTGGTTGTGGACGAATCGTCTCGAGTTCAACAGTGGATGAATTTTTAGTGGACAAATCGTCTGTGGACAAAACGTCCAGAGGACGAATCATCTGCATCCAAATCCTACTGCATACCACTTCAATGCATAACCCAATATGTGAAAAATAAGACTTGTAACCGATATAATAAATGACTGCAAAACGATTTTAATGATGTATTCCAGTCGAAGCTGCTAACAGTCTTGTCCAATTAATTCAGTTAAAACCATGTGATTCACTTCAACTACTGTACCAATCTAATTAAAATTAGCTCCACTATTACATGTGGATCTAACAGCAGCCAGTTGGAGCTCATGTCCAGTTGACCTTTCATTTGACCAATCAAAACCTTACTTGCAAAATTATGCCAGTGATTTGAAAAGAATTTGAAAACATTTGGGATTATGCCAAGGATATACGAAATGATTCAGGTGAATTACGAAATATGCCAGAAACTAATTGCAATATAAAAATTTATATAAAATTTGTTTCAAGACGAAAAAAAACCTGTGATGGTACATCTTCAGGAAAACTTTGAATTTCCTACGAATACAGCGTCCATTACTGCTCATTGCCTTTGTTTTTAAAATATATTTTATTTTGATTCATGAGCACACTTAGACCCAGTGATTTTCCGCGATCGCGAAAAACGGACGGAATTCCCGGAATTCCCATCGTGAAACGGAATTTACATTTGGAAACTGAATTACGATTTTCTGTAAAGTTAAAAAAAAATTAATACTATTTTACTATTGGCACACGCTGTAAAACTGACGATTGACCCGTGCGCAGTACTATTGACAAACGCTAGACTGGATTATGCGCTTCACGGTAAACCAAATGGTCACATTGGGAACCAATCAAATACTTCGCGAACGTTAGCAAAACGTTTGCTGGCTGAACTTGGGGCTGGTTTACTGCTTAGTCTGTTGCGCCTGCGCAGTTGGGACAGATTTTTTTCCAGGAGTAAGTTTTGCCAGCGGTTTGTCGCTAACGCACGTCTTGGAAGACAAATGTTTACGCTACACATTAAACCGAATGACCATTTCGGGAACCACCAGTCAAAATATGTTTGCAAACGTTTAGCAAAAAACAGCTGGCTGAAAGTTGCAATGTTACTTTATTTCCGCTGTGTCATGCGCATACTTCAATTTGCAGATGACTTTAGACTGTCAAAGAGATGATAAAATAAATGTTTACGTTTTGTGAACTCTAAGCCCCATTGAATAAAGCAGTGTACTTAATTGTTGAACAATCATGCTTTATGTAGTTATTATAATTGTAGCCTTTGCTCCCGATGTGATTTTTCGCTACTAATATGTAGGCTTAGGTTGATTTAATGACAAATAGCGATGCATGTCGATGCCAGTAAATTTTCGGACCCTTTAATTTGTCACAACTTGTGTTAGTTCAATTGTTAATTACATATTGTAGTCTGAAACGGAATTTACATAAACATGAAATGGAAAATAGCTTTTTTTTAACAACGGAAAACCACTGAGTCATACTTGTTCTATTCTTGGGCCAACAATTTCACCAACTATATGCATTACAAGCGGACTACATTGCACACTTCTGTGGTAACAGACTCCGGCCCAGACCATATTTCGAGCCCCGACAGTGAGACATCAGCCTTTTCCAGTTACTAAGTGTTAGCAGAACAGTTTTCAAGTAAACAGGGATGTACTGAAATTACTTACGGTTCAGATTCTAGGCTTCTTAGTTTTGCCACGTAATTCGATGGTATATATCCTTCTGCTTTTGTTGCTCGTGATTTTGCATACCACCAATCACCTTGAGTGTCATTTATAATTTCAAGATACTGTCCTTTCTTGAAACTCAAATCCTCATCCGTCCTGGCATCATAATCATACAAAGCTACAAAAATCTTTAAGTTGGACGACTGTGTATCCCCTGCTAAAGGTAGCGACTGCTCGGATTGATGCTGAGGGGACTGAGAAATGGGTGTGACTGAAGACTGATTGGCGTTCAGGACAGTGGAACTACCAGGTGTGGACACGCTTACCGCACCATTCTCCGATGAGGCTGCTTTAACCGTTCGAAGGGGTGTGGAATCGCCACCATTGTGAGTAGGGGATGGATTACCATTGCTTCCGAAGCAATTTCCCATCTTAACGGTAAAGTACAGACATTCATATAAATCCAGACATTTTCCTAAATCGAATATGGTGTCGATCATCTGAAAACATTACCAAATATATTTGTAAATACGTCAAAACCGAAAAGAATTGTACCGACATTATTAAAATTCATTATGATCTCAGACATAGCCGAACAACACACGTCTCTGCCACATTCGCGTAGAAATATGTTCCTCGGAAATGTGAAAATATATTCGTTTCTCTTTTAACACTTACTTTCTATATGACCAAACTAAATAAAATGTGTCCTTTGAAACAAAAGCTTTTATTAGCACAACCGTTTTAAGTAAAATGTTAATAAATAATTAATAATACATATTCTGTATTCGTGCGCATTAGTCAGTAGTTCGCAAATGACACCGAAAGTGTTTTGTTTTGAGAACGATGATTGGTTACAAGAGAAATCACTTGTGCGGTAGCAAATTTATATTTAAAAGCTGCAGTCCTATAATATATATACGGTTGTATATATATGTGTGTGTATGTGTATGTGTATGTGTATGTGTATGTATATGTATATGTATATGTATATGTATATGTATATGTATATGTATATGTATATGTATATGTATATGTATATGTATGTATGTATGTATGTATATATATATATATATATATATATATATATATATATATATATATATATATATATATATATATATTATATACGCATACACATACGCATACGCATACGCATACGTATACGCATACACATATACATATTATACATATACATATACATATACATATACATACGTACGTACGTATATATATATATACACACACACACACATACAACCTTAGCTTACAGATATTCATTTTGTCTGCAGTCGCTATAGACTTTTAGGTAGGCCTAAAGTGTGTAAAATGATTTCGAGGGTAGCTTTAGACAGTAATGTTTAAACCATTAATTAATATGACTTGCGTTTCAAAGGCGGGTGCATGTTTTAGGAAGGGGATTAAAACTAAAGGTAGGCGTACGTATTAGTCCATCAAGATAAACGTCTCCGACACAATGTTTATTATTGTGATTATTGTGATGTTTATTGCTGTGTCGGAGGTCCAATAAATGTCAAAATGTTAAAAAAAAACGGACCATAGATGTTTACCTTGGTGAGCTAGCCTACGTATAGGACTTACATATCTTCAGCGGTCGGTTGTTCAAACGTTAGTTAGCTTAGCCAATGGTTAACAGAATTACCAAAACCAGTTAGGCCTACTGTTACCCAATACAAACAATAATTGAAGAAAACATAATGTTGAAACTTGATTTAAAACAACCAAAAATATCCATACATAATTAAATCTAAAATGTATTGTTTATTTGTTAATTTAAAATATAATATTAGACTAACCCAGGGTCAATTTAACTGTTATGAACAACTGGGCCTATTATAGTATTTCCACAGATTTTTTCTAAGGACGGACTGCAACGTAAAAAAAAGAGCACCTAGAGTATTTCAAATTACACCATTTTCATTACATAAATCCCCATAACAAAAAATTATGAAAGTAATCGCATATCTAGGTCAAACACTGGATTTACTGGACACTTTGAAGCTTAAAGGTGGGCGGTCCGCACACTGGCATAGCCACAAAATACCCCACAAATCTCACCTCTTAACACGATTCATAGACAGTTTGGGTGCCCCCTAAAAACGGGGAGGGCAAAACCTAGCTACTCCAGCACACTCCGTTAGATCCATGCCTGAGGTTAAAGTAGCCTACAATAACATGCATTATAGATGAACAATTAAAACAAAATCCCAAACATCTAGCCAACCCATTTATTACACCTCATTCAGATTGTATACATTTCGATGCACCTATTCGATGTTCGGGGAGTTAGCATCTCCAGCACCCATATCCTGATCTACGTCTCCGTCAGACAGATCCATCCGTGCGTATTATGCAATTATTTAACAAGGTTTCTCAATGCCATGCGTTTTCCTCACCTCAGTTTTAAAAGTATAAAAATAACCTCAATTAAAAATCTAAGAGCGAAGCAATAAAATTCCGCTCCCCGTTAAATGTATTTCGACCAGCCAGTAATGCATTAATTGGGCTTGGCGTGATAGATAGTGTCCTACAACCATTCAGTGAATAAACATCAAGGACATATTTCTAAAATATACATTCTCGGCAACTGTTAGTTAGCTTGTATACTGTCCATATACATGTATGTGCTATCCCTTTCAAATCGTCTAGATCTAGACTATGTTCAGTAGCTATACATATATAATTAGTTTGTGTATTGTCCATACTTGGTATGTATTCAACCTACTGTTTCAACATCAATGAATCAATTCAGGCACATAGGAAGGATGTCTGGAGTGAGGCATAATCTCTAGTTGGGGGAAGGAGCGGTCATATCTTTACCTTTATTTATATAGAGTAGAACAAACGCCATACATTTTTGTCCTCTATTAGGAGCGGGAACAAGCGCACGGTGTCAACGATTCTGAGATAAACGGAACATGCAGTACCTGCGGGGTAATTACCGCCCCCCCCCCCCCCCCCCCCCGATTCGGGTTATACACTCAAAAAACACACACGCACATACGCACGCACGCACGCACGCACGCACACACATACACATACACGTACACGTACACACACACACACACACACACACACACACACACACACACACACTGAGCCTAGCGGTGCACTCATTATGGGTTGGAGCCGGTACTAGAATGAAAAATATCCCATTGCCTCAGGTGGGACACGAACACAGCCTACCAGTCTCAAGTCCGATGGCTATATCACCGAATCCGGTGAGCAATATTATATTTAAAAAACAAAACATTACGTGATAGGTCGTTAGATATCATTTATCTTACAGCTCATTGTTCTAAAACTTATCTAACGTAAGATGAATTTAAATGGGGTTTTTTTCAACTAAAACTTATTTTATATCAACTGATTGCAAGGCTGGATCCGTAAAGGGACAGTCTAAAAATTGCATAATGACCAACAATGTACACATGTATGTAGTTTTTCTCTTGTTGAAGGGAAAGATTTATAGGATATTACACGAGCTTCCATTCCGTAACAAGTTTATGTCCCGAAGGAAATAATGTTCAGTTGTCACGAACTTTAGCGAGTGACAATGAAAATTATTTCATGAGTGACATAAACATGATACAAAATGGTAGCGAGTTTAATATCCTATTTATTACCCATAATCGATCTTAATTTATATATGACTCAACTCGTGTGGTTGACGTTCTTGTAAGGTTGTAGTGCGCCGATCGGTGACTTCACGAAGTGTTACGTCCCACTTGGCGTTCTAGTGGGACGTATCACTTTGATATGTACTAAGATATGTTTTAACTATATGGGTAATAATATATAGTCAACAAATATACAACCAAATAATGTCCTTTACCGGCACTACTATTTGTACAAGTAAACATATGACGTCACAGTTTGAATTTGAATTGGATTACCAAATCGATAAATGATTGACTGCTATTTTAAGTTTTAAAAAATAAAGGATAGCCAGTGAAGATTTTCTACACATGTACATTTATTTTTTCACCTAGGATTCTCGAGGAAACTGCTGTCCTCGTCGAATAATAACACATAACAAATTTGATATTCTAGAGTTATGCAAAAATTATATGTGGGATCGATTAATCATTAAAGTATAGTTAAATATCACAATTACATGTCATATCTAAAATATGTGACACTTGCAACATTGATAATAATAATAATGCACCTTTAAGGGGACTAACCCTAGTTTCAGCCCATGAAAATTAACACTAAGTTTAGTTAATCTACAAACCTGTATCACATTTGGATAAAGTTACAATTGAGATAAACATGAGTCTGTGACTCTGAAATGGTGAAATGCCCTCTTAAAATGGACTAAAACTCGTCTCCATAACTTTTACCTCTCAGACGCACGTGCGTTTTTACAAATATGAGAAATGCATTTTGTGACATTAAAAACACCAGGATGACCAAAAAGACCTCGAATGTACGGAAATAGATAATCTAAACAATAAAATATAAGTAAAGTATGATTTCAGTTATTAGAAACGGCTCTAAGAGTAAAAAATATGCCTTAGTGTTTAAAAATTATGGTATGTCCCTTTAATAGTAACAGTATTTATTGTTTTGCCAGCCTTGTGTAGATTGTAAGTAGTTATGGATGTTTTCAGTACATTACTCTTTTTTTTTAAATCTAGATGTGCTTTATTTTTTCTTGAAGTTTTCCATTTTCCATTATATAATGGCCTTGCAACATCATTATAGTGGTATGTAACCTAATCTAACGCTCTTATTGGAGTTATGTCCCTTTAATGGCAGTATTTTTTACACTCTTAACACAAAAGAATTCCACTTCCATTTTATTACACGAGTTGTGCAAGTTCTTTATTATTATTGTTATTTTAATGTAGTGTGTCTTATTATGAACTTTTTAAAATTAAAATAACTGTACATCATGTCTACATCAATTAAATGTTATTATGAAGTACTTGGTGTTTCTCGTACTGCCGATAATGATGATTTGAAGAAAGCATATCGAAAACTTGCATTGAAATGGCATCCAGGTAAAATAATTTTAATATTTATAATTGAAATTGTACGGTATTCATTTCAAGACATTTAGGTTTTTCACAGATTTTTCAAATTATCTTCCAATGACAGTATATTCCAGCTGTCAAACGTCAAGTAAACCTATTTGTAGAGTTAGGTACCGCAGACCAAAAAACTATTTTAAACATTTCTTTTCTTTTATGGTCATAGTTTCATTAAAACTGTTGCTCTTATTGAAAAAACATGACTATATTATCCAAATGAAGAAAAATAAGGTCGTAGTAGCCTTGTACTTCTGTGACCAAACATGCCCGACATGACGATTTTTATTGTTGTTTACGTCCATTTTTGTAAATAAAAAAATAACTGAGAAATTTCTATTGTAAGCTTATAGATGTTACAAGCAGTTATTAATGTTGCATCTCTGAAAATTTCAAGTCAAAATATAAAGGGTTACTATTATTTCTGATAACATATGTATTCTTGGGGTAGGTTCGAAACTGCTCCAAAATTACAAAAAAACACAGACATCTTGGAATACGTAATTTAATGACATAATAATTTATGCAAATGTTACATCAGAATAACATTTTCAGTTCACATTTATTCACGCTTATACAATAATGTACATCCAGATCAGTAATAAAAAGGAAAACTTAAAGGTTTAGATCACAGATGGAAAGTGGATACACGTTACATGAAAAATAAGCTTCTTGTTTCAAAAAAAATAGAAGATATATATTTACCTAGACTCATAATAATATTGAATACTTGAAGATTTCAATAAAAGATGCAATAGAACTTATCATCTGTACTAGTCTTTTAACTCAAACCAGTAAAAACCTATCACACGACGAATGCCAATGCTTGGCCAATATGTTTAATAAATTTCTTACATAACTATTTACATACTTTACACCTTCAATGTCATTATTAGAAACAAAGCAATGTAAGTAGCCATATTTCACCTTTGAAAGGAATGTCCAAACACTCATAAAATATCAAAAAGGTAAATTTCTATCCAGGAAAAATATCCCCAAAACATATTTTAGCAGCTGAAACACTGACGGCATGAGACAGCAGTCACACGTGTGCTAAATAATTTACTAAATGCAGCTATGATTATTTTAGTTCAATAAAGTGCTGTATAAAGACAAATTCAAACAATGAATTATTATAAATATAACTATATACCACTTTGAATTATAATAACATTTTATGGCCAGATAGATCTACCAAATTTAGCATCCATGAAAGAGTATTAGTCTAAATTTGTCGATGAATTATTGTCACACACTTCCTTTCTGTTCCAGGTTCTGTCACAGTTGGAAACAGAAAACATAACCAGCATCAAGCTTGAAGTATAATTAAATCTACTGAAAGTTGTCTCATAACCATAGTGTACTCTCCCACTCCGTTTCCATTTCAGGTTTTTCCATAGACGCACAGAGACTACAAATTTCCTGGAATAAAGAAAAATAAGCATTATGACCATGACTATTTATTTTTTTGTTTCAAATATTGTAATTAGGTTGACATAATATTTGTAAATAGAAATATTCATTACATTAGATGAAACACCTTCAAATGTTTTTTTTATTTGTAGTTATTTTCACCTGTTCAAAAGGCTACCAATAGTGCCACCTCACATATGCCAATTTTAAGCAGAAACTTAATGTTCAGCAGAGTTCTTCATTAAAAAAAAAAATGATTACCAGCATTAATAGAATTAAATCGTGAGACATTAATTTTTTTCTTATTTATAAATAGACTGAGACTTCAATTGAGGATTTTATTGGAATGTGTACAACTATTTTGCACATAAATGTAAAGGTGCTAATGTTAGATACGGTAACTGTGAGAGTAACATACACTGTCATAATCTAATATTAAGTGTACTCCTTAGATCAGAACGTGTCATTGTGGGATCATCTGTTAGTCCTTAGCTGATGTGGAAGTATACTCAACTGTAATATTAATTATAACAAATTTTTAATAATTATTACAGAGAACATTTTGTTTTTAAAATTTTGATTAGTGACAGTGCTATCAATTTAAGAATTGATTAGCAACTACTATTTAATGTTTTAGCATTGTATAGCTATATTTGAAACTTGCAGAGTGGATCGCAGTGCTATACAAATGTTCACTGTATTAAATATACTAATCTCATTAACTTTACAGTTTAGTATCGATTAGCAGCAAGGGTTCTTTTATATGCACCATCCCACAGACAGGCTAGTACATACCATGGCCTTTGATATACCAGTCGTAGTGCACTGGCTGAAATGAGAAATAGCCCAATGGGCCCACCGACAGGGATTGATCCCACACCGACCGCGCATCGAGCAAACGCTTTACCACTGGACTACGTCTCGCCCCTTACTGATAAAAACCCCACATTTGGTTGATCAAAGATTCAAAATAAATCTCAACTTTACAATTGAGTTTTATTATTTTAACACAAAATTCTAAATGGAGCAAATATTTATTTAATTTCAAGCAAAACTCGTCCCAATGAATTTGTTAAATGTTGCATTATATACTAGTATTTTGTATTTTGACCATTATTTAAAAAAATGAATCAATACATTAGTTATTACAAAAATAATGTGTATTACCTTTAAACACCATCTAAAATCCTTACTTAAATTTTTTTAAATAGATAAAATTATAGTTTGAAGGGAGATAACACTTAACATGTGGTTATGGTATCTGCAACAAAGATTTTTAGGCTATGAGGGAACTAATGTGTCAGCACAAAATTGTTGAGCGTTTTAAGGATTGATTTGTTATATCGGACATGCCTAATTTTTGTACTTCAGACAAAAATCCTGACACAGCAGAAGAAGCGACTCAACAATTTCGTCTAGTACAGCAGGCATATGAGGTGCTGACTGACCCACAGGAGAGAGCTTGGTATGACAAACATCGAGAGGCTATCCTTCGTGGAGGTAATTCAACTGGGCTGTACAAAATATCTTAAAGTTTGTTATCATAGTCTGCGCTTAACATATTACTTAAGACTGACCCAGAATTGATCACATTTGAAGGTTAGGCAGGGGCAATTTAGTTTCATTTATAATTATTTGTGGCTTCTATCAAATTCAGATTGAAGCATGCTGTCCTGGACACACACCTCAGCTGTCTGTCTGTCCAAGTCAGTGGGTTAGTGGGAGAAATGTTAAGAGTAGTGACCTTACATCTACCCACTAATTCTGTAAACTTTGTTTCGATGGGAGCGGGACAGACAGTTCCAGGATGCGAATCCTGTACCTACCACTGTACCAGTTTTAAGTCTGATGGCTTAACCACGATACCACCATGAACAGTGGCATGGCGAAAACTGAAATTATTGTTAAAAATATGCTTGGTAGGTCTGCTGTACTTTGTCTATGCACAGTTGGTTTTTAAAAATGAAATTATATTTTGTTGTGATTTATCATTAATATGTAAAGCAAACTGCCCCTCTTCTCCCATTATCAAAATTATTGATCATGCCTAATTTACCAGTACTGTGCCAAGTTTTAATCCACCAGTTGCACCTCAACAGGCCTTATAACATGGTCTTCTAATTAATTGGGGGATTTTCAGTGGCACATGCTATATAATCAGGGGTTTCCCTAGAGCGATAAGCCGACACGGCCCGTGCTCCCTTAGCCAGCCAAGTAAGCGCCTTCATGTCTGGTAAGCGCCTTAACTGCAGGATCGTGTCGGCTTAATTTGTAACATGTATACAAAACAATGGAGCTGTGATCCGTAACGTCATTCACCACACATTATCACACTTCCATTTGGTATCTCTGCAATTCTTTAGATGTTCACTTTGAGGTCCATTGGTCGCACCGTTTTTCATTGTCGGCGGGCTTGTGCTGGTCACGTGGTAAGGTGATCAGCTACTACTAATCCGCTAGCCCGAGTACTCTGACTGTAAGAGAGCTAGACGGACATTTGGACATAAACACACTCTCATTACAGTCAGAGACCAACCTATGTCTTTTTTTGGCAATTCCTGACTACCAAACGGTAGGCAACGAGTCCCGCTCTAATACCACAACAATCCTATGTTTGACGTCAAATACCTTTACATCAATCATTTTCGAGTTAAGTGATACAAAAAAATCCACATATTAATCACTAATACACATACTACAGAAAGAAACCCGACAGCACCCACATTCAGCTACGCTTCGTGACACTCCGTCGCAACAATTGCAAAGCTCGGCGATCTATTTCGAGACTGGGCGATTCCGCCTTGTGCTGCAGTTACAGGGGGTCATCTCATAAGAGGAGGCAGTACGTAGCACATACTTTTGCCGTATCCTGTCGATAACACCTCAAATGTATCCTTCAAATTCAAAATGGAATCAATAATGTGTAATTGTTTTGGTTTAATGACGTAATGAAATCCAAATTCATCCAAAACGGCATTAGCCAACTCTTCCATGTTGTAACTTCGCTTGATATGAGACGGCCCCTGTAACTGCTGCACAAGGCGGAATCGCCCAGTGCACGATCACGTGGTCTATGTCTCGAAATAGATCGCCGAGCTTTGCAATTGTTGCGACGGAGTGTCACGAAGCGTAGCTGAATGTGGGTGCTGTCGGGTTTCTTTCTGTAGTATGTGTATTAGTGATTAATATGTGGATTTTTTTTTATCACTTAACTCGAAAATGATTGATGTAAAGGTATTTGACGTCAAACATAGGATTGTTGTGGTATTAGAGCGGGACTCGTTGCCTACCGTTTGGTAGTCAGGAATTGCCAAAAAAAGACATAGGTTGGTCTCTGACTGTAATGAGAGCGTGTTTATGTCCAAATGTCCATCTAGCTCTCTTACAGTCAGAGTACTCGGGCTACTAATCCGCCAGATAACTGCTTGTTGTAATAATGTCTGTATGCTTGGGAATTACGCATCAAGACAAATCAAAGAAAATACCTATTAATTGAATAAACATCTTTGAAGGTGAAATTCTTGAGTAAAACATGTCACCATTAATCCTGGTATATATTTACCATATCGAAACCGTAACTACGTTGTTATTTGCTAAAATGAACGGTCACGGATCGACCAAAAAAATGGCTAATAAAATTTGCAAGTGGCTAAAATTTTGGCTGAACCATTTTCTATCTTCTGATGTGAACAAACGGTTACATAATCTATTCGACACCTCAAACATAATAATACCAAATATTCAATTAGCATAATAGCGATCTCGCGACCGGTAACGAGAAACGGTGTTATCCAGAATACAGCGTATGCCTTATGATGTTTGCTAATTTTAATAATCACGGTTATTAATTTTAATGGCATGCATTCGACATGTATGACAGCAATGTGACGGCGATTCAATGTCTGGAAGATATGTAACTTGCTATTTTAATTTTGTAAAGTCTTTGAACCAAAGTAATAAAAACAAACCGACAATGCATGTCAATTTGAATACACATGCCAGTTCAGGGCCAAATGATATGTCGGCTATCCCAAGGGCTGAGTTCAGCCAGACCGAGCGGAAACAAAACGTTCGCTACACTGTTTTGTGCGCTTCACGTTAAACCAAATGGACACGACAGACACCAGTCAAGTAGTTCGCGAACGTTAGGAAGAACGTTCGTTGGCTGAACTGAGGAAAGCTCTCGGCGTAATATACGTCACGCTTCACAGTCAGCTGACACCCACGTGTCAAGAGATATCGTTGCGGACATGAACAATACGATTACACAGGAGTAAATCTTGATATAAATGTGTAGAAAAACAATAGTTGTTTGCATCAATGAATACCTAACTGCAGTTTCGTTATATCCTTTGTCTTTGTTAATTTTGTACCTATGGTCGAGAGCACGCACTGAGATCGCGATCGCGGGAAATGTACATGCAGTATTTATACAAATTGCAGTTAAACGTACACTGAATTAGTTTACAATAATCATATTTGTTAGATAATGCTAGATATATATTTGTTAAACTGTGAGATGACATTTAATAAGTTAGCTGGATTTTTTTTTTAAAGTAAAATTTAATTTTATTAACGTTTTGGGGTTTTTTTGATAGTTTTTTTTATAAATGGAATATACTGTGAAGTCAGTCCCCCCCCCCCAAAAATAAACCCCAAACAAAACCAACAACAAAACAAACCCCAACATGATTTGATGGATTGAAGGCAAACACTTAACTGTTTTCAACTCACTACCCCACTTCTTTTGGCTTGATTTTTGTGTTATAATGATGCTAAATATGTAAGCGCCTTAAAAAAATCCTGGGGAAAGGCTAGCCCGAGTACTCTGACTGTAAGAGAGCTAGACGGACATTTGGACATAAACACGCTCTCATTACAGTCAGAGACCAACCTATGTCTTTTTTTGGCAATTCCTGACTACCAAACGGTAGGCAACGAGTCCCGCTCTAATACCACAACAATCCTATGTTTGACATCAAATACCTTTACATCAATCATTTTCGAGTTAAGTGATAAAAAAAAATCCACATATTAATCACTAATACACATACTACAGAAAGAAACCCGACAGCACCCACATTCAGCTACGCTTCGTGACACTCCGTCGCAACAATTACAAAGCTCGGCGATCTATTTCGAGACTGGGCGATTCCGCCTTGTGCTGCAGTTACAGGGGTCGTCTCATAAGAGGAGGCAGTACGTAGCACATACTTTTGCCGTATCCTGTCGATAACACCCCAAATGTATCCTTCAAATTCAAAATGGAATCAATAATGTGTAATTGTTTTGGTTTAATTATGTAATGAAATCCAAATTCATCCAAAACGGCATTAGCCAACTCTTCCATGTTGTAACTTCGCTTGATATGAGACGGCCCCTGTAACTGCTGCACAAGGCGGAATCGCCCAGTGCGCGATCACGTGGTCTACGTCTCGAAATAGATCGCCGAGCTTTGCAATTGTTGCGACGGAGTGTCACGAAGCTTAGCTGAATGTGGGTGCTGTTGGGTTTCTTTCTGTAGTATGTGTATTAGTGATTAATATGTGGATTTTTTTTTATCACTTAATTCGAAAATGATTGATGTAAAGGTATTTGACGTCAAACATAGGATTGTTGTGGTATTAGAGCGGGACTCGTTGCCTACCGTTTGGTAGTCAGGACTTGCCAAAAAAAGACATAGGTTGGTCTCTGACTGTAATGAGAGCGTGTTTATGTCCAAATGTCCGTCTAGCTCTCTTACAGTCAGAGTACTCGGGCTAGGGAAAGGCCTGATAATAATATACTTTTAATTTTAAAATATTACCAATTACTGTAATATGCTGTCTTAATTAATAATTATGAACACTTCTTGTGGCCAAAAGTTGACCATATAAAGCTATCAGAATCAGTAAGTGTTTTAAAATTGTTGTGCAGTGGTCATTCTGATTACATGTAATTGAAATGTGTATACTTAAATTTGTGTCACTCTACATTAAAGTGTCGTACTCTACAGTGCTTCTGTCCAGTCACTTTACATTTTAATAGATGCCTTCTCTGACCAAAAGCTATAAAATAAACACAGTAATAACCTTGGGTATTGTAAATGGATCAAATGTAAGGCTGCTTTAAGTGCAATTTTTATGATTTACATCTAAATTTTGTTTTAATATTTGTTCATTGTTTATTAGGTTTAGGCCAAGGAGGCAAGTATGAAGACAATTCACTGAACTTGTTCCAGTATTTCACATCGACCTGCTACTCTGGTTACGAGGATGATGAAAATGTGAGTAATTCAAACCGTGAAATATACACTATTAGTAATAATATAATTAATATTTATATTAATCATAACAGGATAGAAAATACATGATAAAGTTTAAGTACTTTGGTGCATTAAACTTTGTTTTTGACATGAATGCTTTGAAAAGCAAATAATACATTGCAATCGAAATGTCATAATGTTAGGATTGGGGATGTCATTTTACAATTTTATGTACTTTGTAAACAGAATAAGTACATACTCTGTAAAAACCCTGATAGATAAAGTGTAGGTTGCAGATCTGTAAAATATTACATTTGGGGTTTTTTAAAGTCAAATCTCATGAAATTTTATTTAAAAAGTACATGAACCATGTTAGATATGGTTTAAACAAAGATGTGTATATTTCAGGGGTTTTATGCTGTGTACAGCAAAGTGTTCAAAACTCTCGCCGACGAGGATTATGTCTTCATGGATGACAAAGATACTGATGATGAAATGCCAGAATTTGGAAATTCACAGAGCTCTTATGAAGATGTAAGTGATGCAGACTGAAATGGTTTGTAGATTCTCCAGGTGAAATTGGATACAGTCAGTAGTATTGGTGTAAAACCTATAGGTTCAGCCATTTATCAAGATAGTAATGGTTTGTAGATTCTCCAGGTGAAATTGGATACAGTCAGTGGTATTGGTGTAAAACCTATAGGTTCAGCCATTTATCAAGATTAGTAATGGTTTGTAGATTCTCCAGGTGAAATTGGATACAGTCAGTGGTATTGGTGTAAAACCTATAGGTTCAGCCATTTATCAAGATTAGTAATGGTTTGTAGATTCTCCAGGAGAAATTGGATACAGTCAGTAGTATTGGTGTAAAACCTATAGGTTCAGCCATTTATCAAGATTAGTAATGGTTTGTAGATTTTCCAGGTGAAATTGGATACAGTCAGTGGTATTGGTGTAAAACCTATAGGTTCAGCCATTTATCAAGATTAGTAATGGTTTGTAGATTCTCCAGGTGAAATTGGATACAGTCAGTAGTATTGGTGTAAAACCTATAGGTTCAGCCATTTATCAAGATTAGTAATGGTTTGTAGATTCTCCAGGAGAAATTGGATACAGTCAGTAGTATTGGTGTAAAACCTATAGGTTCAGCCATTTATCAAGATTAGTAATGGTTTGTAGATTTTCCAGGTGAAATTGGATACAGTCAGTGGTATTGGTGTAAAACCTATAGGTTCAGCCATTTATCAAGATTAGTAATGGTTTGTAGATTCTCCAGGTGAAATTGGATACAGTCAGTAGTATTGGTGTAAAACCTATAGGTTCAGCCATTTATCAAGATTAGTAATGGTTTGTAGATTCTCCAGGTGAAATTGGATACAGTCAGTAGTATTGGTGTAAAACCTATAGGTTCAGCCATTTATCAAGATTAGTAATGGTTTGTAGATTCTCCAGGTGAAATTGGATACAGTCAGTAGTATTGGTGTAAAACCTATAGCTTCAGCCATTTATCAAGATTAGTAATGGTTTGTAGATTCTCCAGGTGAAATTGGATACAGTCAGTAGTATTGGTGTAAAACCTATAGGTTCAGCCATTTATCAAGATTAGTAATGGTTTGTAGATTCTCCAGGTGAAATTGGATACAGTCAGTAGTATTGGTGTAAAACCTATAGGTTCAGCCATTTATCAAGATTAGTAATGGTTTGTAGATTCTCCAGGTGAAATTGGATACAGTCAGTAGTATTGGTGTAAAACCTATAGGTTCAGCCATTTATCAAGATTAGTAATGGTTTGTAGATTCTCCAGGTGAAATTGGATACACTCAGTAGTATTGGTGTAAAACCTATAGGTTCAGCCATTTATCAAGATTAGTAATGGTTTGTAGATTCTCCAGGTGAAATTGGATACAGTCAGTGGTATTGGTGTAAAACCTATAGGTTCAGCCATTTATCAAGATTAGTAATGGTTTGTAGATTCTCCAGGTGAAATTGGATACAGTCAGTGGTATTGGTGTAAAACCTATAGGTTCAGCCATTTATCAATATTAGTAATGGTTTGTAGATTCTCCAGGTGAAATTGGATACAGTCAGTAGTATTGGTGTAAAACCTATAGGTTCAGCCATTTATCAAGATTAGTAATGGTTTGTAGATTCTCTAGGTGAAATTGGATACAGTCAGTGGTATTGGTGTAAAACCTATAGGTTCAGCCATTTATCAAGATTAGTAGTGGTTTATAGATTCTCCAGGTGAAATTGGATACAGTCAGTGGTATTGGTGTAAAACCTATAGGTTCAGCCATTTATCAAGATTAGTAATGGTTTGTAGATTCTCCAGGTGAAATTGGATACAGTCAGTAGTATTGGTGTAAAACCTATAGGTTCAGCCATTTATCAAGATTAGTAATGGTTTGTAGATTCTCTAGGTGAAATTGGATAGAGTCTGTGGTATTGGTGTAAAACCTATAGGTTCAGCCATTTATCAAGATTAGTAACAATGTTATATGAGCAAGAAATATTTACTATAGATATTTTCTTTGTAATATAAAGCATCTCCTTTTTATTTGTATTGATGTTTCAAAGTAATAAGATTAAATATTAAGTCTCAACTATAACTGAGATGAAACACAACTTGTTTTTAATTCTTTATATATATTTTTTACTGATGTTCCATTACTTGTAAATAAAAAATTATAGTATGTGTTATCCTGTCTGACAAATTATATGACAATATTTTGCTACTTATCAGTAAAAAATATCTGTGTCTAATGGAAATGGACATTTTTACCCACTCTGTAGCAGGGCTCGAACTTAACGATGACACCGACAGCAATTGCAATAGCTGTGACATGAATTGCCAAAGGTCACTGATTTTACTGATAACTGTGTGTGTGTTTTTGCTACTGGATTAAAATGATTGCTGGCGGTTGAAGGGAAACCTTTTTTGTTTTTAATTTTATTTTCATTTGTTGCAAAAGTTACTCAAAATTGATGTAGGTGAGCTGCCTCTGGTAAAGACCTTTCAAACTTGTCATAGATATCAAATTCTTACGTTCGAGCACTGCTCTAGACTAAATGTCACAGTTTAAATAACACGAGGTACCTAATAACCATGGGTTAAAATGTACCGAGGTGTTGTTAAGCACACATTTCTTTCATTTTTAATGTAATGACAGATATGTAATAAACTATTGATTTGGTTTTTAAAATCCTAGTACCAACAGTGAAATTAATTTAAATGACTCATGGATATGAATGAATGTTTAATGACACATACAGGTTTTTAAAGTTGCTTGTTCTGAAGTTGTCCTGGCATTACTGTTTAATGTTTCAAACTTTCTTTAATGACACATACAGGTTTTTAAAGTTGCTTGTTCTGAAGTTGTCCTAGCATTACTGTTTAATGTTTGAAACTTTCTTTAATGACACATACAGGTTTTTAAAGTTGCTTGCCCTGAAGTTGTCCTAGCATTACTGTTTAATGTTTCAAACTTTCTTTAATGACACATACAGGTTTTTAAAGTTGCTTGTTCTGAAGTTGTCCTAGCATTACTGTTTAATGTTTCAAACTTTCTTTAATGACACATACAGGTTTTTAAAGTTGCTTGTTCTGAAGTTGTCCTGGCATTACTGTTTAATGTTTCAAACTTTCTTTAATGACACATACAGGTTTTTAAAGTTGCTTGCCCTGAAGTTGTCCTAGCATTACTGTTTAATGTTTCAAACTTTCTTTAATGACACATACAGGTTTTTAAAGTTGCTTGCCCTGAAGTTGTCCTGGCATTACTGTTTAATGTTTGAAACTTTCTTTAATGACACATACAGGTTTTTAAAGTTGCTTGTTCTGAAGTTGTCCTGGCATTACTGTTTAATGTTTCAAACTTTCTTTAATGACACATACAGGTTTTTAAAGTTGCTTGCCCTGAAGTTGTCCTAGCATTACTGTTTAATGTTTGAAACTTTCTTTAATGACACATACAGGTTTTTAAAGTTGCTTGTTCTGAAGTTGTCCTAGCATTACTGTTTAATGTTTGAAACTTTCTTTAATGACACATACAGGTTTTTAAAGTTGCTTGTTCTGAAGTTGTCCTGGCATTACTGTTTAATGTTTCAAACTTTCTTTAATGACACATACAGGTTTTTAAAGTTGCTTGTTCTGAAGTTGTCCTAGCATTACTGTTTAATGTTTGATACTTTCTTTAATGACACATACAGGTTTTTAAAGTTGCTTGCCCTGAAGTTGTCCTAGCATTACTGTTTAATGTTTGAAACTTTCTTTAATGACTCCATTAGGTAGTGCAGGTCTTCTACAACTTCTGGCATGCATTCTGTACAACCAAGTCGTACGTGTGGGTAGAAAAGTATGACACCCGAGAAGCACCTGATCGCAGGACACGCCGTCTCATGGAGGCAGAAAACAAAAAACTAAGAGACGCTGCAAAGAGAGAACGCAATGAACAAATCAGAGTAATAAAGACTTTTTTTTTAATTTTCAATTTAGTGTTATAGATAAAAAAATTAAATAATGAACAGATAGAGTCAGTTATGGGTATTTTTGTTAACAATAATGTATTGCTAATATTTCTAATGTACTTATAAACTAAGGGTCACAGTTTCTGAAAAGTAGTTATTGTAGTCTTTGGAATACCGTTACATTGCCAAACATATGGAGTTCATATATGAATTTCATTTATTAAATATGAATAAAATTTGAAAGCTTCAAAATATTTTGGTTATATAATTACAGTAAAATGAAATTATTTATTCCTCTGCTTAGATATTATGAGGCAGGTAATAGTTATTATGTAGGAAGTCCTAGTTGACAGTAAAGTTGATTGGTTTTGTTATTGGATTTGTAGGAACTGGTTGCATTTGTTCGCAAGAGAGACAAACGTGTCCAGGCTCAAAGGGTAAAGTACAAACATTTATATTATACCTGGAATAATTATTACTTATTTACAGATATTATTCTGGAATCTGTCTTTAGTCAAACTGTACAGTATATGTAGATTCAGGTTTTTACTTATATGCTTAAAAAGGTATTTGTACATCATAATAATAAATGCATCCTTTTTTGTTGGGTAAGTGAAGGTTGCAACAGATGAGTGATTATACATGGCTTGCTACTACTAAATATTTTTCAACAAAGATTTTGAGGTTTTGATATATTACTAAAATAATATTTTATGGTCTAATAATTTTGTAACAAGCTTTTTGACATTTTTTCCAAATATTATTTTTGAATAACAATGTTTTAAAGATAAAAATAGGTATGGTGTTTGATCTCTATACTATTTGTAGTATTTGAGTACAATGTTGGTGTTGTAATACTTTTAATCCATTCAGAAAAGGCTAGAAGAGAGAGCTGCAGAAATCACAAGAAAGACTGATGAAAGAAGAAAACAAGAATTAGAAGAGAAACTGAAGTAAGTTCTTTATTACATTATATTATTATAATATATAAACTAACTAACTTTGTCTTTGTTATCAACTGAATGAAACATTATAATTTTTAGGGAAAGATGATTTTTAAAACCTGAGGTTCATTTTCTTTCTCTTAGACTGTACACCAAGGAGACTTGATCATCTTTAACTAATCCTATCCTAGTGTTTATTGTGTGTTCCTGTGTGACTGCACTTGTTTTGGACCATTGTCGTCAAATTTTCGGTGGCTAAAGATGACCCCAAAATAATCAAGAATTAGTGTTGGTCTTATCTCATGCAAATCTGTTTAGTGTGCTGTCTGCTTTACCTGCATAAATAATATGGTATGAAAGATTGATGTATCAGGTTATAAGTGTTATTTCTGTTCTACTTCACCTGGCCTCAAACAAATGTATATACTCCTAAGGATAGTAGTCTGGTCCGAACATCACTACAGCCAATGGGAAAAGAATGAAGTCCCAGTCACGTGACCAAAACAGGAAGGAGGAGGACTCACTGGAAGATTTGTAGGCCATCCCATTGGCTGTTGGCATGTTCAGACCAGATTACTATCCTTAGTAGGGGCCAGGTGAAGTATCCTTAAAAGAGAAAACACCTCAAGTTTTTTTCAATGGTTATTGATTTTGTTTGTTTCAGGCGACTTGAGAACTACAAGGAAACGAGCTGGTCGGCCATGTCTGGTCTGGAGGACGATCTACAGCAGTTGGAGGCAAATCTCGCCAAGCAGTTCGGTGAGGACAGCGCAGAGGAAGGTGTCGGAAATAGTACGGTGATCATAATGTACCTTTTAGATCATAGTATTTGTTACTGACACAGTGGCCTGTATGTCAGAATGGTTTTTTGTAAATCAGACCTGAACCTAAACAGAACAGTGGTTGTCGGAACTGCCACATACATTAAACAAAATCACAAATCCTTATTCAATAATATACAGGGGTTGAAACTTAACTTAAAAATCAGAGTGGCCAGCTGGGTGAGTTATAATAAATTGTTACTGGCCCAGTTCAGATTGAACTAACCCTGAAATTATTGCATGTTTTGTATGCTGTAATACCTGTTATCTACTATTGATACTTAAAACTGTCACTGATCTTTTTATTGTCTAACATTATTTTGTTGTTCACAAAACTTTAAATTATTAATTTCAGATCAAGCTGCCTTTTTTGGTGTTAATGTGTTATGAGGAAAAGATACATATTTTTCTAAAATTGATGATCCCCTAATGGACTGTCTTTAAAAAATATTGTAGTCACCTTTAGCCAATGGAGTCAAGAAGCTGATAATTTTAATCCTGTTGTACTGGTAGCTTAGCATAGATACTTGTTGTATGCATATATTTTTCATTATCTAAGAATGTTTTTTTTTATTTGGTATGCTAATGCCTGTTTTGTGTATTCTGACACTTAGATGAAGAAGAAGAAGCGTGTGAGGAAGAGGAATACTACAATGACCTGTTCTGCGTGGCATGTAACAAATCTTTTAAAAGTGAAAAAGCGTGAGTGATTATTCATATTATTTCTCTCATACAGATTGAAAAATTGTTATCAGTATGATATGTATTTCCATCATGTTGTTGATTCTAGACTTTAAAATGTAATAAAATTTGCAATCCTAGATTTTTAAAATTTTAGACCATGCCTATGAATTTTCTTCCACTGACAAGAACATATATTTCCAGTTACCCAATATGTTAATTTAATTTTTGTCTTTCCTGTTACTCCCCGTCGATGGGCCCATTGGACTATTTCTCATTCCAGTCAGTGCACCACGACTGGAATGGCTCAAAGGCCATGTATGTGCTATCCAGTCTGTGGGATGGTGCATATAAAAGATCCATTGCTACTAATGGAAAAATGTAGCGAGTTTCCTCTCAATGACTGTCAAAATGACTGTATGTTTGACATCCAATAGCCGATGATTAATAAATCATTGTGCTCTAGAGGTGTCATTAAACAAAACAAACAAACAAAATTCCTGTTACTTTTCGAGTGACATCTGTTTTGTTTGGCTCCATTTCTCACAAACTGTAAGTCCTAGATTAATGGGTTAAAAAAAAACTAAACATAAATACAACTAAATTAATTATGAAATTTAATTCTGTTGAATTCTTGTTAGTTTCTTCTTAATTTTTTGGGGTAGGGGTGGAATGCATAGAAGGGAGGAAATTGTTTTGGAAGATTGGATGGAGAATCATGTTTCTTGTTTATATTTTTGTGTTTAGGTTCTCCAATCACGGAAACTCCAAAAAGCACAAGGAAAATGTTGCTTTGCTAAAGGCTCATCTCCAGGAAGAGGAACAAGAACTGGGGGAACTGAATTGTGGGATAGATCCTGATCATATACTCGGTGAACCAGTAGGATCTGCCACTGATCTCACAGAAAACAAACAAAAGTAAAATTTAATTTTTAATGATTGTGATTATTTGTTTCATAGACTGGGTAAACTAAATTGGTATTTGTTTAATGATTTAGGACTCCTCAACCCTGACATTGTCATTGATCTAGAGATAATAAATAAAAACAATTATTGTTTAGATTATCCATGTCCTACATTTGAAGTGTTTCTGGTCATCCTAGTGTTTCTAAAACCACTGAATGCATTTTTTATATTTTTAAAACACACATTCATGTACCTCTGAGAGGTAACGGTTATGGAGACGAGTTGTAGTGTACTTTTTACGAATATTTCCCCAATTCATCATCTCTGACTCTTGTTTTACTCTACTGTAAAATTATCCAAATGTGTTAAATAATTTTAGATTAACCAGATTTAGTGTCCCTTTTCATTGAGTTTAAACACAGGTCTGTGCTATCCTGTCTGTGGGATGGTGAATATAACTAATGAAAAATGTAGCGGGTTTCCTCTCTAAGTCTATATGTCAGAAGAATAAAATATTTGACGTCCAATAACCAATGATTAATAATCAGTGTGCTCTAGTGGTGTCATTAAACAAACCAAACTTTAACTTGTTTTGTTGTCCTTCCCAAATCATTAACTTTAATTCAATCTGAATGACAAAACCATTAAGACCTTTAGGTTGATATGTCTGCATGAGACAGGATATTTTGACAATGTTGTGATGCATTTAAATTAATTTTGTCTTGTTACATGTTTATATATATTTATATTAATATTAAACATTGCTTTCATTTTAAAAGTTAATATTTGTTTAATGACACCATTAGAGCACATTAATTAATTAAAGATCAACTAGTAGTAATCTGATACATAGTCTTCAGAGAAAACCAATTTTTTGCACTGGAAGCAAAGGATTTATTGAATGTACTTTCCCACAGACAGGACAGCATTGGTTTGAACAGGAAAAAATCTATAGGGTCCATGGAGGAAATAGGATCCTTCGATCGAGTCATATGAAGCAAGTGCTGTACCGACTGACCTTAAACTCATCCCATTCATTCACAGAGTTTTATTAGTCCCCTTTAGGTTTCGTTTCCGTCCTTTTATCTGTCTATTTGTCTGTCCCACATATAGTTTTCCAAATGTTTTTTTTTTTCACAATGCCTCAAGATATCAAGCTTTTACAGATCATGTTCGTCTTTCATGGTGATTTACCCAATTGTGACAGAGATATATATATCGCCCTTGAACTTAGGAGATAAGAAAATTAGTTTTCTATACTTTTTTCACAATGCCTCAAGATTTTGAGCTAAAGTTTTGTGTATAGCTTTATCATGTACCATTACAAAAAAAGTTATACTTAGTGTTTTTATCAGTTAAATGGATAAAGCAGCAAGTAATTATCGATCTGATGCATCTGTTACATTTTGACTTTACTACAAACATTAACTTTATGATTTACAGTATATTATTGTCTTTTGTGTATGTTTGGAAAAGACATTACAAAAGATGCCTTATTATTGTTCAGTAATTGTGGTCAGTATAGTGGAAGCAGGTTTTCTCAACTCCAAACAGCCATAGTTTAACATGTGCTGATGTTTCATGCTAGTTTTTGCTTCTGAACAATATATTAATGCATAATTATGACTGGCTATATGTCGCCACTATGAATTCACAGAAGTCACATCATATCATTAAACAGGTGCTTGAACTTAAGAATTTGTCTCTCACAGCAATATACCATTAAAACAGAAGTGCAGTAGGTGAAACGGCCCACCGACAGCAATTAAAACAATTGAAAAAAAAGAGAAGACTTTTTCAGCAGATAAATCAGACTGAAAGGTTATTTTGCTGTATGTAGACATATTTCAATGTACTAATGTTATATACTGGCAGCTGATGTACATCAGGTGTAAACATTTTACCATCAATGAGGAGCTTTACTGACCTACAGCAATTTATATCTCAATAATGGCAATTGCGGTCAGTGCTGTCATTAAATTCGAGCCCTGATTAAATGTAGATTCACATGCAGAAAGGAAATATGTTGATGTGACAAGTTATATCATGACATTTTGAAAAATACTAATGTACCCTTTTTTAATCTTTACAGGACAACACTTTTTTTGAAGGGATAAAGTAGTAAAATGCTTGTAGCTTAGCTATTTTTATTGTTTTTCTGTAACTGTAAATTACAAACAAAACATAAACTTTGGATTATGCAGCATATGCAAGATATATTTATTTTGCAAGATATACAATGTACATCCGTTGTTACTAATTTGTTGTTGAAACAAGTCTTTGACGAGTTTCTGTTTTTATAATTATTCATACACTGGGCACATATAATATACAGGTTAATAATAAGATACAGTACATATATAATTGTTAAAGACATACAATCCATGTGGAATGGTGTGTACTTACGTTTTTTTCATCCAACAGAAAGTAAAACTTACATAAATGATTTGGCCATGAATGTCTATTCTGAAACTTTTGTTTTACATAAATGTTTTGTATAAACATTGTATTTTATTTAAAGCATTATAAATGATATTCTGGTTCATATTTGCTTAAAATTTAATTTTCACAGGTTGTAATTAACAGTCAAACCTTTTTGTACATGAAATTTGTTTAAACACTATTTTCAAGTACCTGTTTATGGTTAGCATTGTTAATTTTAAAAGGAAAACAGTTATTACTCTGATATGTTTGGGTTCTTTATATACTTCATCCTAAATCGTGTCTGTTACTGAACACGTAATGTTTATTGTCCCCAGTGTTCCATTGTTTCCAGGAATCTTTGCAATCGTGACATAAAAATATTCTGCCTAGCAACGGGCACCCCTTTGATAACATCAAGAACACACTCCAACACTTTGAGACTCTGACTGACGCTGTTTTGTTCCGTGTAGCGTTCCATTCCGTGAAGTTTGTTAAACCCTTCCTGCTGGGTAACAATACTCAGACAGGCATCCACGCGTTTCCTCAGATCATGCACCACCTGACTGCTTTCAGATTTACTTTCTGCATCATGTCCTTCTGCCTTGCTGTTACTCGTCTCTGCAGTTTCTAGTCCCAACAACTTTCTTCCCAGTTTACTGTGTGCGTACCTTCCTGTGTCTTTGTGAGGTCCTTCATCAAAGTGAAGAGCTTCTTGCTGTCGCTCTTCACCCTGTTGCTCAGTTTCTGATTCCTTTTCCACCTGTTCCTGTTGATTCTTTTCATTTTCTTGTGCTTCATTTTCAGTTTCTAGTGGTTCATTTTCTTTCTCTTGAGGTTCATTTTCTTTCTCTTGAGGTTCATTTTCAGTTTCTAGTTGTTCATTTTCAGTTTCAGGTGGTTCATTTTCAGTTTCTGCTTGATTCTTCTGCTCCGTCTCTTCTTGCTCTGGTGGTTCTAGAGGATCTGGGGATTCATTTGGCTCCTTCTCAGTTTTATGGTGTGGTACAGTTTGTTTTGGCTGTTGGGTTCCTGGCATTGTTTCTGTCGCTGTGTGTGCCTTTGCAGTGTTTGGTGTTTCAGTAACATCTGTCTTTCTTGGAGCTTCTGTTATTTCTTTGCTGACTACAGTTTCGCCTGGATCCTGCTCATTGTCCGTGACTTCTTTTGCAGTATTCTCATTTTCTTGTACTGACAGCCCTCCTTCTTCTTCATAATCTACAACTTCTAAGGGCTCGACCACACCAGGTTTCGCTTCTGATGGCGATTCCGGCATAATCTGACCCTCAGTCATTGTCTTCTGCTGTGTTAACCACCCAGCTCTACGGCGGGGCCAAAAATCTTCATCCCACAGATCAATATCTTCAGTCCCGTCCGTTTCGTTGCTTACAATCGATTCATTTATCAGAGAGAACTGTAACGTTCCGTTTGCACTGTGGGCCCATCCCAAGAAACTGTCAATGTCGATGTGTAGTTTGGTCATCAGCTGCTGTTGATCGACTATGGCCTGGGATATCCGAGACATCCAGGTCTGCAGATCCATTTTCTGTCTCTTGTAATTAGCCATCTCTATGAAGGCTTCCCTCAGCTTGCTCTGACATGACGTCACGGTCTCATTAGTTACTGCGAGTGTATTGTTAAGCAGTTTATTTGGCTTTTCATTCTGAGTTTCTCCGTTATGTACAGGAGCACACGTTAAGATGTGAACACACACAAACAGAACAGCAAAGTATAATCCAGCCATAGCTTTCTGAGAAAATTTACCGACGTGTATCTGGGGAACAAAATTTCTTGTGTGTGAGAGTTGCAGTAAAAACTTTTTCTTTTTGTCTGCGCAGTTTGTAGGCAGTTGTTTTGACAGGTGACAGAATCAAAGAATATTTGTGTGTGGGTTGGTGTTGTTAAGTTGTCAAGCGGTGTTTGAGGAAGTGTATTGATGTTGGCATTATTCGTGTATCCACTTGACGTGGATTATCTCTACTGATGGACTTGACAATGGACGCCGTCTATTGCCATGTTGTTGGGCTATTCTCTGCAGCGTATTATTAGTGTTTCAGATCTTCTGTCCTCCACTTGACTTGTGTTTGGCTTGACTAACCTTTACATTTCCCTTGTTACGGTAATTGTGGAAACCATTATCCATCTGTCTGAACAGTTTTAAACATATGGAGAAGGGCAAGAAAGATTATCTCTGAAATGTTGCAGATTTCTTATGTCATGGGCTAATGCTTATTAGTAATATGGCAACAGTGATACATGTGCTGGTGTGTTATACCTATTCCAGTAGCTAGGTGTACAGCTTTCAGTTTTGAAAGTTGAATTAATAAGCCTGTTTTTATTTACCACTCCTTCTATCTATTATTTAATTTATGGTACACTGATTATTTTTAATTATGATTTTTTTTTTTTTTTACAATTCAGTTTTATTGTAGAAAAAACAGGAAGGAAGGAACAAATATTTTAATTTAATAACACATAGTTACTCAAAACATTTTAATTACAGTGTGTTGAGTACTACGTTAAATAAAACAAATAAAGTAGTTACATGCAAAAAACAGTATTTACATATGATAAAAACTAGATTAATGAACAAGACATACATTCATACAAGCTCAAGTGGCTTCTGTTTAGAAACCACCTGTTTTAAGAGACCACCTGTTTTAAAAGACCACCTATATATACAACTGTGTTTGTCATTACTTTTAAGGTAGCTGCTTAGTACAAGTTTAAGAATACAAATGATGCTTATTTGCATGCTAACCTTGTACGACAGTGTTACACAGTTAATTATTGTATCATAAAAATGGTGGTACTCAGAGATCATGTTGGAACAACTTGTGGTTTAGCCAATTTTCGAAAATGTAGATGTGGTCAATTTGAGGAATATTTTATTAGCCAAAGTCTCAATTTTGTAGCCATTATGTATAAAAATTATCAATTGGCTAATTTGGCAATATACAGGTCGAGCCCCGAGTCCTGTACAAGTTATCTTGTTTGTGTTGAGCTTCATTACGGACACCTGATATGACTTGTGAGCCTGTCCAACAGTGGATGTATCAAGTTACCTTGTTTTGTTGGTGTCTTCAGTGATTGTGGACTTGTTGTTTGAACTCCTGTCACTCTGGTGTTTGAACTCCTGTCACTCTGATGGTTGGGATCTTGTTTCTTCCTTGTGACTGACATAGATTATATTGTTGACCACAACAGAAAGATGAAACTGATCTGTGTGCATACAGTGTATGTCCATCCATTTTTTGTTTTTTGTTTTAAATATCTGGGTGTGGTAAATTATAATTTTGTGCTAAGAATGTTGACACACATATCTAAATAACTGAGCTATGTTGGAAAGTAATAGAGGAAAAAAGGAACAGTACTGAGAGTATTTTTAGCTGATATTATAAGTTAAAGCAAAATTAAAAATATAAAATTAAAATATTTTATTACAAATCATTGAAAACACTTGGACATGTGACTTTCAGAACAGTTCACCGCATAACTGATTGGCAGTTTATGGGTATGTAAATAGAGATTATTAAACAAGCTTGTGTGTCATATTGATTTTATAAAACGAGTGTTAGAATTCTTGTATTGCCCAAGTGAGATCGAGGGTAATACACGAATCCTAATAAGACTTTCATAAAATCACTGTGATTCACACATGGGTGTAATAATTTCTTTATTATCCACATTATCCATTATTATGTGAATAACAAGGACCATTTCAAAACATTTCAGGAGACGACAAAATGACATCATTTTTAGAAATAATGTAATTTTGGTAAGTGATTACACAGAGCTAAGACTGGGGAAGTTACCTTGTATTATGGTGTCGTTTTCTAAAATTATATGATTCATTGGTAATGTGAACTTGTTATGACACACATGTGTCATACTGGTTATATTTCTCTGTATATTTCTAACTATATGGATAATAAAGTGATTTAAGTGATATGCAAACACAACAATGATTCATGTGAAATATTGTGCCATGTAGAATAGAATAGATGTTTAACGACACCCCAGCACAAAAAATACATCGGCTATTGGGTGTCAAACTATGGATGGTCTAGTAAGCTGGCTTTATAAACCACAGGTTTCACTGTAGTATAAGACAACTGTTGCAATTTAGTTTGTTTCATATTTTTCAGATTATCTAAGAAACAGAAGAAGAAAAGAAAACAAAAGCTTCAGATGCAGGTAAGTACGGTACTTTTAGGTGAATAATGTTTTCATCTTTTTGTAGGACAGTATGCATGTAAACATGTCTACATTATTAAAAAAAAAAAACTCACAAAAACCATTTTGTGATGAGTTATTATATTTCTCTTCCATTTTAATAATCGCCTTAAATGGGAATAATACTCACATGTACATGTACATGTGTGCATTGTTGGATCAATTTAGAAATCGTGTTTTGTAGTTACCGTAGTCTTTCTATAATTTGTATCAATTTTATTATTTATATATTTATTTATTTTTATTTTTTTCAGGAAGATAGTGATGAATGTGAAGATATCGTCAATAATTTAGCTGGTCTTGATATTGCTGAGAAAGAATTGTCGGAAAGGTTAGTTTCTGTTGGGATCACATAGAAGTCATTCAGAATTGCAATTTCTATCCATTCAACTCTAGGATGGCAGGGACAGGATCCAGCTCTATTTATTTATAAACATTGGTTCTGTTATGTAAAGTTATTGTATTAACTGTATCATCATGAATTTAAAAAAAAGGTTAAATAAAAAATAAAAAAATAAAAAAATCTGCTTTAAAAAAATAAAAAGGATCTAGCTCTGTTGGTAGAGTGCTCTTCTAGAAGCTAAGGTCGTAGGATTGAACCACCTCCATGGACCCAGTGGATTTTTCCAGTTGGACCCAATGCCCCGCGACTGGTATGTGCTGTCCTGTCTGATGAAAAAAATCCTAGGTTTTCCCTGAATGATGAAATAATTTTCATTCGCCAATCGCTTTCACAGATTTTCACATATCGCCTTCTTCATTTGTCAGTTTTGTATTGGATTTACGACATCATATACATGGTCATAATAGGTTATGCATAATTTTAAAGTTTGTTTTGTTTAACAACACCACCATTGGCTATTGGATGTCAAACATTTGGTAATTTTGACCAAGTTTAAGAGGAAACCTGCTACATTTTTATATGTACCATCCCACAGACAGGGTGCACTGGCTGGAACAAGAAATAGCCCAATGGGCCCATTGATGGGGATCAATCCTAGACTGACTGCGCATCAAGTGAATGCTTTACCACTACTGAGCTACGTCCCACTCCTAATTTTAAAGAATGTATGTAACTAAATACTTCTTATAGGCTGTTTACCATGTATGTAACTAAATACTTCTTATAGGCTGTTTACCATGTATGCAGTGTTTTTATGCGGCATGATATAATGGACACATATGAAATGAGTACTATTGATAACCATAGAAATTATTTTTTGTATGTATGCACAGCATTAAAAAGTACACTTGAAAAATGTTTCTTAGCCATATTTGCAGACACTTGTTAAAAAACTACATCACTTGATTTAAAAAAAAATTATGTTTGTTTATACCTGCAAATATTAAACTGATTTTATAATAATCTCTTTCCTTCAATATTTCAGAAGAGAAGAATCAAAGAAAAGTGCAAAAGCTAACAAAACAAAGGATAAAAATGAGGTAATTTGTTGACATGTACAAAAATACAAAATACTTCAGCCTGATATCAGGTGTGGAGTGAGAGGGGTGGGGGTGGGGGGATCTCTAGTGAGGGACCAGCCTCTAGTGAGGCACAAGTCACATTTTCATATATGGGTTGGCCACTAAAGGAAAAAGACATGTAAGATGTAATATGTCATTTCCCTCGCAAAACAGGTTAGACTGTTTGAATCTCACCCTTGGTCAAAATGTCTATCATGACTGAGTCAGATTTCTTGTTCTATTGAAGGGTGTATACTACCAAATCAAATCCCATAGACGACAATAGTAACATATGTGGTTAAAACTCCTACCTGCAATCAACATAAACACCACAGATTAAATACTACCACCCCTCATCTTTAAAGTGAATAAAAACAAATTGGGGGTGAAGCTGCTCATTTCAGAGATAATGGGTAGTGTCTATGACTACCCTAGTTCCGCACAAAATTTTAGTACTTTTTTTTACAGGTACCTCATATATGTTTCAAGGACAAGGTTACTTGACACAGTGGTACTAGGTGAAATAAAATTGCATACATTTTTTGCCCAGATGAATCTTTTTTTTTTTTTTACAACCAACACACATTTATAACCAATCACAGGACTTGCAGTGTTAACTTCTCTATCAAAAGTTGGGTGCACCTCAAA
The DNA here is from genome assembly GCF_016097555.1 of Gigantopelta aegis. Taxonomy (NCBI): domain Eukaryota; kingdom Metazoa; phylum Mollusca; class Gastropoda; order Neomphalida; family Peltospiridae; genus Gigantopelta; species Gigantopelta aegis. Next base: position 95,042,045 of record NC_054704.1, on the reverse strand, counting down.
CTTTGACCCAGCCATAAGTTATTTGGTTTAGTACTACCTGAAAGAAAAGGAATGTTTGTTTGACGACATTCCAGCACATTGTTAAAGCACAGTTATTAGGCATCGAACATGGTAACTGTGACAGCTCTTCTTACTGATAGTGGTTGACTGTCACATGACAAATAGTCGTATTAAAACTGGTCCAAGAAACAAAATGACAAAACGTCGTATCTACAAAGCGGGAAGCTAGAGTGTGGACATGATGCTCAGCATTGCATTATGTTCACACATTACATGGATTACATGTAAATACAACCAGTTAATTACACCTGATTGTATGTGTATTTAATCCATGTATAGATCTTGCCTCATTCCTTCAACCTGTGTTCAATTCTAGATCAAAATGTCGTAACTGACATTTTCAACGACATTTCAAGTGTAAAATGCCGTAAGTACATTTGTAGACATATATGGTACACCCACTATTAAGTAGTTATCACTATTAACTGTTAATATGTTCGCATAACGACTATAACAAAATAACGAATTTTCGCTCTCCTGTAAAATTTTGAAAAGTGTAGTTACAAGGTTTTGTCATTTCTCCGACAATATACAACTTTGATGCAACAGAATTTTTCAAAAATGTTTACAATTGGCTCTACTAAAGGGGATTGATCTTCAGGCTACACTCCTTGTTTTTGCTTTTAAAGTTTTCCCCATGTAGGCAAAAAATTTATAGTGGATGACATCCAAGATAATAGATTTTTCAATGATTCATACTACAAAATATCAGCTATCCATTTCCAAATAGTTTTTATACACTAGTCTTTGACGTGTTGTATTATGGTATGGTGTTGTCCGTCCGTCCATACATCTGTCCTTTAGTTTTTTTATCATTTAAAACCTTACACACACAGTCATCATGACCTACTTATGACAGGCATATTACTGGTACTTGTTTCTTTTTATACGCCCGTCTATGATGGGTCGTATTATGGTATGGCATCGTACGTCCATCCGTCTGTCTGTTAACCTTTTCTTGTCCGGACCATATCTTGCATACAAAACCATCAAACCTCACATGTAGGAACAACTTGGGATGGCAGTGTGTCATGTAATATTACTAGGTCACTGTGACCTACTTTTCACGGTCTACTGCACATAACAGTAAATCCTTGCATATCTTGCATACAGATGCATACAGGACCATCAGACCTCACATGTAGGAATAACTTGGGATGGCGGTGTGTCGCATACTATTACTAGGTCACTGTGACCTACTTTTCATGGTCTACTGCACATAACAGTAAATCCTTGTCCAGACAATATCTTGCATACAGATGCATACAGGACCATCAAACCTCACATGTAGGAACAACTTGGGATGGGTGTGTTGCGTACTATTACTAGATCACTATGACCTATTTTTCATGGTCTACTGCACATAACAGTAAATCCTTGTCCGGACCATATCTTGAATACAGATGCATACAGGACCATCATATCTCACATGTAGGAACAACTTGGGATGGGGGTGTGTGTTCCATTCTATTACTAGATCACTATGACCTACTTTTCATGGTCTACTGAACATAACAGTAAATCCTTGTCCGGCTAATTTTTTGGCGGTTGTATATTGTTAACATTACATACACAAATTTCCATTTCAAATAAAGAACAATAACTTAATTAATCAGACAGCACCTTCTCAATGGATACAGTATCATTGGTCCAAAATAAACTGCATCCCACTGCATAAATTTCACATAATTAGAATTGAATCATACCTGTGACATATTCAATAATATCTATGGTTTTCCATCAAACTCCTGATGGGTGTATGATGTACCTCACCAAAACAAAACTTTTCTTTGTTTTAGGAAAAAGATGCCTTTCAGAATGGTGGTGATTTACCTGAAGAATTATGTGTTACAAAAGCAGACATTGCTGTGGATACACAAAAACAGTGTGAAGATGCAGATGCTGCTGATGGGTCTATGTTATCTCAGACATTGAATTTTGAAGCAAACCTACAGGATGATGTGGTTAATCAGATGGGTGATACCGCAGAACAGGATGTGTCACAAAGTTCGGGGAAACCCAGTGCATCACAAACTGCTAGGCAGAAGAAAAATGAGGTTAGTAAAATAGAAAGTTTCCTTTGATCAATCGTTACTTCCTGTTATTTGTTGTTCTAATTTTCATTTAATGTGGAGTTACAAAAACAAAGATTTATTTTAGATATAAAAATATGGTGTAGAAGGATGATGCTTAGACTTATGCTACTGGAATTACCTATTTTATCTCATTCTTATGTTACGGCTAAACCTAGTTGGTGGGCAAAAGAAAAGGTCACTTTGGGGGGGGGGGGGATAAAATCCCCCGGCCCCTCCACTGGGTACTGCAGTAAATGTTACCAACTGGTTCATGAGCACTGTTCTTCAATGGGAAAGTCTTAATCTACATTTGTATCAACAAATCCAATTCGGGCATAGTAAAGCCACTGTAGCAAATTGCAAAAAGTCATAGTACATCACAATCTAAGCAAAAAACCATTGATGTTTTGTAATGACATCATGAAGATACTTTCACAAACATACTTAGTGAGTACAAAGTTTAAGTTTTATTTTAAAATCAGAAATAAACATATTCTATAAATAGACTTTATCTATACACAAAGCACTGCCAGTTACACAAACCATGTCACTAGCAGTTAGACCATCCACCTATTTCAGTTGTTAACATTATCAGTTGGCAATGTTTATTTTTACTAAAACCAAATAATTTGTTTAAAATACTACAATTACAAATGGGATAACCTAGCTTCCCTGACATGTAATGGGTGGTTTGACCATTAACAGGTTTCTAATAAAACTAAATCTTGGACAATGCAACCACCAAAATGTACAGTGGCAAACACAATAGGATTAAAAACTTTGCCAATTAATGCAGTTATTAATGTGACAGCAGCAGGGGCAGGACGTAGCCCAGGGGTAAAGTGCTCACTTGATGTACAGTCAGACTGGGATCAATCCTCGTTGGTGGGCCCATTAGGTTATTTCTTGTTCCAGTCAGTGCACCACGACTGGTATATCAAAGGTCATGGTATGTGCTATCCTGTCTGTGGGATGGTGCATATAAAAGATCCATTGCTACTAACGGAAAAAGTTGTGGGTTTCCTCTCTCAGCAGACACAAAATGTTTCGACTTCCAATAGTCGATTATTAACAAATCAATGTGCTCTATTGGTGGTGCTAAAGAAAACAAACTTTAAAAAAAAAAAAGGTGACATCAGCAACATTTTAACCATGTGTAGATTAAGTGATTGAAATATATTTTATTGAACATAGTGATTGAAAAATATAAAAATGGATTAGGCAAAAGTTATACAACTTACTAGGCCTTCTCCGTGTGTAGATGTTAGATTGTGGTGAAAATAATTGAAAATTACTGTGATAGAACTTTCTCTTCTTCCTATTGTTATCATCACACATGATATTTGTAGATTTTCCTGTGCCAGGTGTGCGGCCAGCAGTTTGGAACTAGGAACAAGATGTTCACTCACATTAAAGAAAAGGGTCATGCAGCCAGGCTTCCAGCAAGCAAGGTAGCTAGTAAGGTGGTGGATCAAAACGAGAAAAGTGGAAAGAAAGAAAAGAGAAAAAACAAGAGATGACAGCCATTTTTTTTTTAATCCACATTTTATTTCAATAAATGTTACATCATATTTTAGTGTTAGTCTTTAATTCACTAATCGCTCACAATTTTGCGATCTCGTAGTGCAATGCAAAAAGACTTGCAAAGATGATGCCATATTGCCCAAGAGAAATAGGCCCTGGTTTGTTTGACAAGTTAACTCCAGAAGACTTATCTCATGGTCCATTCCTTGACATGGTGAGATAGCTTGTATGTCTCAATGACTCGGAGAGCTATGCCAGCTGGAGCATATGCTCCTGGTAGGGTCACCCAAGCTAGAGACTAGACTAATATGGACCGGACTGACAGAGGACGTGAATCAAGAAAGACAACTGTCTAGAAGCAAACTCCAAAATCAAAACTGGGCTGGAGTGGCTTTGAATCCTAGTAGTAATGGGATTTTTAATCCAGATACCCACTCCAAACCCTGAGTGAGTGCTCCGCAAGGCTCAATGGGTAGGTGTAAACCACTTGCACCGACCAGTGATCCATAACTGGTTCAACAAAGGCCAGGGTTTCCTCTCAAAATCTGTGTGGTCCTTAACCACATGTCTGATGCCATATAACCGTAAATATAATGTGTTGAGTGCATCGTTAAATAAAACACTTCTTTCTTTCTTTCTTTGAATCCTAGTAAAGAAACTCTCCTAGTAGAAGGAAAACTCCAAACTCAAACCAAGTCCACTGAAGTCAGAGTACAGAAGCTATGCATCAGCATTAGCGTGGAAACCGAAAAGAAAATATCTGTATATGCACCAAGCTTTATGATGATGATCATCATCATGATCAACTCCAGGAGAGTGACAATGTATTGCATTCACTCTAGTCATGGAAAATAGTTGAAATATTATTTATTAGCATCATATACTGTTAAGAACTTTCAAAGGTAGTTTATTCTTCCATATGCATCAAAGGTTGTGGTATGTCCTGTATTGTTTATGGGAAGGTACATACCACTGCTATTCATTAGTAGTTTACATGATGTCTATAGGTTTCATGTCTGTCACTTTCTTACTTGACCAAGTTTTGAAAAAACATATTACTAACATCAAATAGCCATCGCTTAAAATGCACCCATGGCTTTAATGAGAGTGGTTCAGATGGGTTAATAGATTTTATCAGCAGAGTATAGTGAGATGTGCTGTTAAGTGGGGAATGACGTGAAATCTAGTTTGGTGGCTAAATTCAACTGATACTGGCCATGTAATAAAATCAAAACCACAATTAAAAGTGCTCTGTGTAAATTACATGATTATTTCCTACCAAAAGTATTTACTTATGTATATTTAAAATATAAAGATTATACTTTACGATATGCCCAATATATTACAAGCAAATAATATAATTTATTAGCAGACAAACAAAAACATTAATCTGTATTTGTTGGTCACAAAATTATGTAAAAATAGCAAAATATATACAGTCTAATCCACTTTATTGCATATCGGTTTATAGCATAAATTGGTTATTTGCATATTATTCAGCTGCATAGAACCATTTAGCATTAAATCAATATAAATTATGTTGCATATTTGAAAAGCTTTATAAAGACAAACATTGGTTAATTGCATATGAAAACAAAAAAAATATAGAAAATTTCATCATAAAATTTTCCACAAACCTTTAATATGGACCGAAACACTATTGTCCGAACCAAATTGTTAACTATGAAAAATTACTCTCCTGCCTTTAATTGCCGTTAGATTTCCTCCAAAGTTTGTCCAGACACAAATCTTGAAAAAACCATTACAATGACACAGATTCCACATACCAGATGATAACCATGTCACCTATATCAACTTCGCTGAGAGCGCATAGGGAAAAAAGCATGTAATTTTGTATCGGCTGCCATTTTGACTTTTTATGGAATATTCTTCAAGAGGGGTGAAAGGACAGGACTTAATCTAACAACGTCATAACATGTTATGATATAAAAGCAAACATGATGACGTCATATTTTTATTTTTTTTTATTATTATTATTATTATTATTTTAATGATACCACTAGAGATCATCGATTTCATATTAATTGTGTCACATACTTTGGAGGCTTTCACCCCTCTTGAAGAGTATTCCATAAACAAGCAACATGGCAGACGGCAGAAAACTGCATGTATTTTTCCCTATGCAATCTCAGCAAAGACAATATTGGCGACATCGTTGCAGTCTCGTGTGTGGAATCTTGTTGTGGTTTTTTTGCGATTTGTGTCTGGACAAACTTTGGACGAAATCTAACGGCAATTAAAGGTAGGAGAGTAATTTTTAGTAGTTGTTAACAATTTGGTTCGGACAATAGGAAAAGGGGCAGTGGGATTAAAAAAACAAACAAATTATTATAATAATTTAAAAATAAAAATAATATGATAATTATATTTAAATGACGAACATTTACAATTAAATATACTGATGTAGTAAGTGTAGTAAAAATGTTAATTGAAAACCAAAGTATTGTGGTGAGGCCTATACATGTAGACTTAATACAGAATAAAACGGATAAATACCGACATACACATATACAAAATTATTCATTGGAAAACAATCTTTAACAATACATGTACATCTTTTCATATAGTTTCAAACTAAGACTAAAAATATTTTGGTTTGAATATTTAACTTAGAATAGGAGTCATTCTAACATGAAACATCTTTAACAATATTATATGACAATCCCACCAAAAACTTTTGCAAGTAAAACAATGACCTATATACACATATTTTTGATTATATTCAGTATTTATATTACATGATGATGTATATACAATGAATATTTTAAAGGTATGCATGAACAACAAACGTTTGCCATAAAGCATTTTATACAGATATTCTCCACAAAATGGGTGCAAATATATTATTCCTTTGTTGCATGAGATATTTATTAATATTTGTACATCAGCTAATGGTCATTGGAAGAGCCATATTCTAGATGTCATGATTTTCATTCCATGAAAACTAATGCTATATGGATTTCTCAGTTTACAAAACAAAGTTGAAATTTGGAGTCATGAAGTAACTGTATTGCCCCATTTCTGCCCCTGATGCAGGGCCCACAGAGTGTATTTTAAGGTGGGGAGGGGAGCACTGACAGTCCAATGGCTCGGGGCCCGAGTCTGTTGTGGTTCCATGGCCCCTGCGATTGGTTAGTAAACTAGAGGTTCTTTTTCAGTGTTTTTGGTTTGCTTACTATTCACAACAATGTCTTTGTCCTGGATCGATTCATATGGGTCTCTGCCGCGATATAAACAGTAATGCTGAGTGATGAAAAGAATATCGAACAAAACCGAGAAAAAGGCCTAAACCAAACTTGGTGGGATCACCAAATATCGAGTTCCAGTCATCTACAAAAGAAAAGAAACTTGAATATAGAAAATATTATAACAATTATGATGTGTTTGGCACCTAAATGATAATGATTAAATTAACATTTCTCTTCTTATTTAATCATTACAAAAACAGAAATGTAATATGAATACACATCCCATTACATTTGTTTTTGAAACTGTAAACCTTATTCACTGCGGTTAACCTACCAGCATCAGGCAGATATATCAGTAGTTGGGTAGTGTGTTTGTGTGTCACAAAATGTCTTTCTTTTGATGTCCTATAATCTTAAGAACAAGATAGAAATGTTTGGGACAGCAATTTCCATCTATTTTAAAAGGTTATTTTTGTTTAAATATATATATATATATATATATATATATATATATATTATAACACCAAAAACTACATTGTTCATATGAACCCTGCTCTGGAAATGGCTAATCTTGTTAAAAAAACTGTTTTCCCTCTACTAGCTAGAGATATCCCATGTGGATTTTTAAAAACACTTACCACTGTTGTACGACAACAAAACCATCTGCAACACACTGAGACTGCCTCCAGTGAAGTCCAGCAGAACGTTCCCAATACTCCATCCTAACGTAGATTTCCGCGTATAGTTCATGTAAGCCTACAAACAAAATTTAATTACTGTGTGATAGTAAATCAATGTGCTCTAGTGATGTCATTAAAACCCCCCAGAAAAAAAACAAAAAAAACCAACATATTTTGTGAGTACTGGAAGAAGACTGGTGTAGTATGTACTGACTATATTAGTAGTATAGTATAGTAACAGCTTATGACTATGTGATAGTAACTGACTGGATAAAGGGAGCTGGATCTAGCCCAGTGGTCAAGCCAAGTTAGTCAGCCAGCCATATCCATCCATCCAGGGGCAGGATTTAGCTCAGTCTGTTCAGTGCTCGCTCGAGTTGCTTGCATTGCAGGATGGAACCACCTTGTTGGATCCATTCAGCTGATTGTTTTTTTCTCATTCCAACCAGTGCACCACAACTGGTCAAAGGCTGTAGTATGTGGTTTCCTGTCTCGGAAAGTGTATTCAGGAAAAATGTAGCGGGTTTCCTCTGATAACTACATTCAGAATTACCAAATGTTTGACATCCAATAGCCAATGATTAATTAATCAATGTGCTCTAGTGAAGTTGTTAAACAAAAAACTTCCATCCATCCATCCATCCATCACTAGACGTTTTTGCTTCTATTTAAACGTACCTGAGGAACATACTTGATGAGCGTGACTCCGAGCTTGATGTAAGAGAAGTAATAGAGGTAGGTGAGCCACGTTATCTTGTGACCCACAGCTACAAACAGCGAGATTACAGCAAACAGCCATGTCAACACGAGGATAACCTGACTGACTCGCGACACCTTCTGACCACCTCGCTGTAAACAACAATCAATATGTATATATATATATATATTAATATTTTCATGTAGATGGAATGAAAAGGAATATTTCTTCAATGACACTTCAGCACATTTCAAAATTATGGCTAAGTTTGTGTTTAATATATTAATATATGGTTATTTTGAGGGGGGGGGGAGAGAGAGAGAGAGAGAGAGAGAGAGAGAGAGAGAGAGAGAGAGAGAGAGAGAGAGAGAGAGAGTGAGAGTGAGTGAGAGAGAGAGAGAGAGAGACCGACCGACCAACTCCTGCCATGTAGGCTACTCCTGACAAAAAGACAGTTAGAAATCTTTAAGATGCAAATTTCCATAGACAGGACAGTATATTTGCTGTACCAGTAATTAGGTACTGGATTAAACTGAAACAAGAAGATGCTCATGAGCCTAAAGGTAGTACTAAACCAAATAACCTCCGGCTGGGTCAAAGTTCGAGGTGCACCGAACTTTTGATAGAGAAGTGAACACCACAAGTCCTGTGATTGGTTATAAATGTGAGTGTGTTGGTTGTAAAAAATAGTTTCATCTGGGTAAAAAAAATGTGCAATTTTATTTCATCTAGTACCAATGTGTCAAGTAGCCTTGTGCTTGAAACATGTATGGGGTACCTGTAAAAAAAAAGTACTCGAATTTTGTGCGAAACTAGGGTAGTCATAGACGCTATCCGTTATCCTAGAAATGAGCAGCTTGACCCCCATTTTTTTCTGATTCACTTTAAGTGTAAGGGATGGTAGTATTTATATTCGTGGCGTTTATGTCGGTTGATACGTTGCAGGTAGGAGTTTTAGCCACATATGTTACTATTGTCGTCTATGGGATTTGATTTGGTAGTATACACCCTATAGCACATATTCAGGGTGCTAAGTTATATTTTAGACAAATTTGTAGTTTTATGCAAAATTTAAAGTAAATTTGAAGAAAAACTTTACCAAAAACATAATTAAATTTGTTGTCACTATTGTGCCTTCTGTTCTTATTTGTACATAACAATAAGGTTGTTAAACATATACTTAGATCTCCAGATCATTTTTTTCTTTCTTAATAATCACTTAGTTAGCTCTCGTGAAAAGCATTTTGAGTTTATACTAGATTCAGAACCAATTTTTTCAGATTTGATTATCTGCCTTGGATTAAGTTGATAATTTATTTTATTGTTAAAGCTGTATTACCTAATGTTACTAGCTAAATAAAATGCTGGATTACAGATTGTAGGAATACATCTAATGTGCATATTGTATTCATCCGGATTAAAAAATAATGCAAGAAAATAGATGTTCGGGTAATTTTGTCATTTAAAAATAGTTTTTTTCAGTAATTAATCAAAAATAAATGTGTTAAAGCTGCATGATTATTCCAGATATCACAACTATTAAAATCTCCAACTACAGTAGGCTATAAATAAAATACAGTCAGGAATATTGGTGGCTGCCAATAGTTTTGATGGTTCATTATGAAAATCAGCATGGCCGATGGATTTGAAATTCCCACACCTGGTAACTTGAAGACACCCACACCCAGCATACAGGATTTCCTCCCAACACTAATGTTCAGGACATTAAGTCATTACTTCATACAGGTACAGTCATGTTTGTGTTTCTTTCCTCAGACAGTGTATTTTTTTAATACTGATATTTCTTTGATGTGCCTGTTACGGTCTTCATAATCTAGGGGTCAATCAAGTGCATGTGTTTTAATGGAATTCTTTAAAGGGGTAGAGGTACTTTGACTATCTTTGTTGTCTCTACATATATACCTGAGTACACACACCCAACTGAAAGTAAATATCTTCAGGAGTTTTATTTTAAAACATTTTGTTGTTTAATATGACATATTGCATTTGTATAAAACTATATGCAATATATATGCTTTTTGAGTTGTACATTATATTAGGTTGCACTGTAGAAACAACGGTTTCAGTGAGGTTGTCAGTTTATGTCAGAATACACCAGATCCTGGTTGTCATAAAGACACATAGCTGGACACTTTTTGAAAAATGTATGTTATCAGTATAGGTAGTACTAAACCAAATAACTTCCGGCTGGGTCAAAGTTCGAGGTGCACCGAACTTTTGATAGAGAAGTGAACACCACAAGTCCTGTGATTGGTTATAAATGTGAGTGTGTTGGTTGTAAAAAATAATAGTTTCATTTGGGTAAAAAAAATGTGCAATTTTATTTCATCTAGTACCAATAAAGACACATAGCTGGACACTTTTTGAAAAATGTATGTTATCAGTATAGGTAGTACTAAACCAAATAACTTCCGGCTGGGTCAAAGTTCGAGGTGCACCGAACTTTTGATAGAGAAGTGAACACCACAAGTCCTGTGATTGGTTATAAATGTGAGTGTGTTGGTTGTAAAAAATAATAGTTTCATTTGGGTAAAAAAAATGTGCAATTTTATTTCATCTAGTACCAATGTGTCAAGTAGCCTTGTGCTTGAAACATGTATGGGGTACCTGTAAAAAAAAGTACTCGAATTTTGTGCGAAACTAGGGTAGTCATAGACGCTACCCGTTATCTCAGAAACGAGCAGCTTGACCCCCATTTTTTTCTGATTCACTTTAAGTGTAAGGGGTGGTAGTATTTATATCCGTGGCGTTTATGTCGGTTGATACGTTGCAGGTAGGAGTTTTAGCCACATATGTTACTATTGTCGTCTATGGGATTTGATTTGGTAGTATACACCCTATAGGGTCACCTGACCCCATCCACCAGACTCATGAAGTGCAGGACACACATTTTGAGATAAAATAGATTAGTGGACCTTTGGAAAGAGTTTTTTTTGTTTAGCGACACCACTAGAGCACATTGATTATTAATCATTAGCTATTGGATGTCAAACATTTGGTAATTTTGTCATATAGTCTTAGAGAGGAAACCCAGTACATTTTTTCATTAGTAGCAAGGGATCGTTTATATGCACCATCCCACAGACAGGATAGCACATATCACAACCTTTAATATACCAGTCATGGTGCACTGGCTGGAATAAGAATTAGCCCAATGGGCCCACCGATGGGGATCGATCCCAGACCAACTGCATCATCAAGTGAGTGCCCCACACCTTAGGAAAGACTGCTAGCTGGAAATTTGATTAACCATCTTATGATTTTACACATTAGACTATTTGATTATAGCATTTCTAGAATAAGACAAGATTTTAAAAACATTGGTTTAATTTCCACCTTTTGTTCTCCCAGGCCTGGGGAGGGGGGCCTGTAATGATCGAATTAAAAAAACATTGGTTTAATTTCCACCTTTTGTTCTCCCAGGCCTTGGGGAGGGGGGCCAGTAATGATCGAATTAAAAAAACATTTTCTCCATGAGTCAAGGACACTTCCCACCAAATTTAGTTGAAATGGTCTGGTATATGTAGTTGTAAAAAAAAATAAACAGTTTAAATGCATTTCTCTATACAACTCTAGTAAACTTCACCCCTCTCCAGAGACAAATGGGGACTCAACATTAATAACATTCACAAATTGATAAACCATCAAATGACCTTTACATATAATTCTCTAGCTAATGACACTAATATATTAACTGGAACTGATACTATGCAATGCACTAAGTCATGCTTAATTAATTCCATAGTTTAACATGTTCAGCATCACAAAGTCAATCCTTTCTGATTTTTATCTGCATATTCACCAGCAGTATAAAGTTAATTCCACGAAACAGTTTTAAAAATAATTTATGTACATATTGGTGCTTCAGAAAAGATCTGATTAAAATGTTGTCTGATTTACCTCGTAAATAATGCACTGGAAAATGGTAACAGCTGTTACTAGTACTGCGTGGAGAGTGAAGATGACGTCATTCAACTGAACTGGGTTGATGCCTCGAGGATGGTCTGCTGCATATTCATTCTGCAAATCAAATATTCCACCAAATAGTACAATTATTTTGTAAGAAAAAATGAGAAACTATTAAGATACACCAAAACTTTAGAGAAAAAACAGAAAGAAGGGATTTTATTTGCAATATAAACGTTCCGGAAAACCTTTTTGGTTCACTCTTTTTTTTTTTTTAAACTAATGAATTTTTAATTTGGTTGCACATCATTTACCACACAATAATTGTTTTTAAAGTTGTAAGATAATGGAATTTTATTTCTTAATTGTACAGTCTAAGATAAGATAATTAAGAAATTCTTCAACTTCATAAACCCACTAACACTACAGTCAAAGTAAGAGAAAGACTGGGTTTTTTTTAAATGTTACTTACTTTCACTAATGGTATCCAATACATTCCTATATTAAAAAATCCATATGCCAGAAATCCTGTGATGTTGTATCCCAAGTAGTCGAAATTTAATCCAGTAACGCTGAAAATGTATTTACAAAAATTAATTTTTAATCCTGTTTTGAGCATAACTTTTCATTAATTCACTTTAGGTACTTGCATTTAATACCAACTTCTAAATGGGTCTATATTACAGTGTATACATGTGCATGTGGGTAAGTGGATGTGTGACAGTGTAAGTGCGTGTATATATGCATGTGCACCTGTGTCAGGCTGTATCCAGTCTAAAATAACTAGTAGACAGGCATTAAACAAAAGAAATGATGGCACAATATTATAGAAGCTTCTCCAACAAGACAAAAAAGGCACTTTTAAACTAAAAAGGATTCTTTTTCATATTTTGGAAAGATGGAAACTCCCCCCCCCCCCCCCCCCCAACCAGAGTCCATTCTTCCCCCACCACTATGTATGCGTAGCTAATATTAATTAAAGGACACAAGCATTCGGGGAGTACTGCTAAAGCAAATACATGTCCCCTACCGGGCCTAACAAAACAATTTATCTCCTTAGATCAAGGGCATAACTCTGTGGCTCTCAAACAGTACGGTACTTGCTAAAGCTATACACAAATGTCACCTCAATATCTTACGGCATTATGGGGAAAACATCTGAAACACTATATGTGGGACAGACAGATGGACAGACAGACAGACAGACGGATGGAGATGAAACATATAGTCCCCCCTGGTTGGACCGGTAGGGGACTAATAACTGAACCATCACTGACATCTAGAGCCAAACTATAAAAGATCAATTACCTTTTCCTCTGCCAGTTTGTGACAACCTGTGGGTAAAACGACACAGACCATGCCACAAAGTAGACCCAACCAATCACAGCATTGATGATTACAAGAATAGAATTCCTCACTATTTTTATCCGCACAAACTGGTCGGTAAGACTGAAACAAAACAGTGTCCACTATATTATTTCCATTAACACCATTATTATTGCAATTACATATATAGCATCTTCATTAAATAAAATAGTGTGGTCCATAATATATATAAATTTGTTTTTCTTGACATCCCTTGTCCCACAGTCCTGAAGCCCTCCCTAGATCCACCTCTGCTACTAGATGCATGCTGACTTACTTCTCAAATTCTGGTGAGGAGGAATTTACTCCAAGAATTAGGTGACCCGGTCCTGTCCCAGTAATGTTGACGAAGATCTCAGAATTGTCATTGGCTGGAACTGTGACATTGTGAACTGGATGGATGAGATTCGCATCCTCTGTATACTTTATGTCATTACCAATCTCATATGTGAAGATCAAAACAGCAGGTTTGGATAGCGTTCCACTGTAATGTTAAAAACATCAGAATTATTACAAATCATAATGCAAATACCTGTAGGTGAAAAGAGAATATACAATATTCAACATATCTGTCTCTCGTGGTCTTAACAAAATGTCAGTTCACTTTTCAGCATTCCCAGAATCACTGATTTAATCAGATCTGAAAAGAAATGGTAGTTTTCTCTTTCCAGGGAACATTTTGTTTTCAAAATCTTGATTGGAGATATTTCTAGTCATTTGAAAATTGATTAGCAACTACTGTTTAATGCTTTAAAATTGTGTAGTGATCTCTGAAACTTCCGTAGCAAATCGCAATGCAATACTGAACAAAATGTTCCCTGCTTTCTAGGTTTTGCTAAGAAATCTTGCTTAGAGTGCCTACACAATAAAATATTTATATTTTAAAGTTAATTATGTAAATAAATATTATGTATTTAATTATTTAATCTGAATTTACAATAAACAAGTATTCTGAGAGTTCTACTTAAGCAATACATGTCACCCAACAGGGCCCAACAAGGTTCATGGGCCAATACATGTCACCCAACAGGGCCCAACAAGATTCACGGGCCAATACATGTCACCCAACAGGGCCCAACAAGGTTCACGGGCCAATACATGTCACCCCACAGGGCCCAACAAGGTTCACGGGCCAATACATGTCACCCCACAGGGCCCAACAAGGTTCACGGGCCAATACATGTCACCCCACAGGGCCCAACAAGGTTCACGGGCCAATACATGTCACCCAACAGGGCCCAACAAGGTTCAGACGCCAATACATGTCACCCAACAGGACTTAAGTAAACATTTATAATGCTGTTTCATTTTGAGCAATCAAAAACATTGTCCTTGCTCTTGAATAAAACTAATAACGTATCTCGACAAGTAAAAATATTGATGGACAAGAAGATCTGTAGATGTACTTGTCGGTTGGACTAGTGAAACATTCTGCTTATTTCTGTCACTGTGATGTATTAATCTCTGTTTTATAAATCTTACTTGAATATGAGACCTAATTTAGATGTCTCTCCAAGTTCAATATCTTTGGATGATGATGAAAACTTAATGCTGACTGCATCCACATGTGTATCTAAAAGAAATAATGAAAGTACATAGTAATATTATAGATTATAAATGAACACACAAAATAATTTCTATTACAATGACACTGTCCTTACACATAAGCAGAACAATATAAATATTTGACAACTATTTAAAGGTACAGTCTCTAAGTTGCATTACAATAAACGACTCTCAGCTATGACGCCAAACGAGACAGACATTGTCGACTGCTCTGTTCAATTACCTCCCCACCTGGGGGGACTAATTGCTACATACGGCTCGCTGCTTGAATACCGAGTCTTGTACACCGGGTTACGGGCAACTGTGACCTTGGTGTACGGAGACAGGATCCAGAAGAAAGGAAGGTGGAGGAAGAGGAGACGTGCACCAGGGGCGGTCCAGGGGGAGCCAAAACCGGCAGCTAAACCGCCGGCAGCGGCCCCTTCTGCTTCGCCGCCCATTCAAGGCCGAAGAAGCTGAAGAACGAGTAGGCACCTTGCCCCATCGGATCTCACCTCAACGACCACGATGGGACCGAACGAGTTGAACATTGCAATATGTGACACCTCATATCAGCGACCCACTCCACTCTTCAACGTTTCTGGTTGTGTCACCGATCTTACAGGCGACACCCGTCGAGACACAGGCCCGGAAAGCTGCTGTTCCCAAACGGAAGGCGACCGCTCCCCCGAGCGGCCAACCAATAAAGCCAAGCCAACCGTCCACGCAGCCACCGAAACCAGACATGGAATTATCGGAGCAGTGGTCACTTCAGGCCGGGAAACTACATCAGCAATACGCTCAGATAGTGAAGGTCAACCTCGAGGATGTTCGGCAACTCATTACGCAACCAAAGCACGAGGCCTACCAACCATTGCCAGCAAGCCCTGCGGAAGGAGACTACGCCATTCACATGGTCACGTTGCGGGAGGGACATGGACTCTGCCTCACCATCTGCCGGAAGGGCCTATACCATCAAGGTCTGCTAATCCACGAATTGGACAACCCGACCCTCCATCGTGTCATGACCATTACCGGGAAGGATTACCGTCCAATAGCCAAGCTGTTAGCAACCTCCACATACCGGCAGTTCATCCCGCAACTGGAGGCCACGAACTTCATCGGGTCTCTGTGACGACATCCTCACCACCAACCTCCTTTGACTTCGTGAGTAGGACTTAGTTAGACTTTAAACTTTTTTTGACCGCCATTTCAAAAACTTTGTTTATTTTTTTTGGTAAACAGTCTGACACCCTTTATTTTTGGTAGTCAGTCTAAATTGCTCCAATCACTTTCAACTTTGGATGAGCAGTCAAATTTTTTGTTTGGCCTTAATTTTAACCGGACATCGTTTTATCTCAACTCTGCTAACTTTTTCCAAATTCCGCCCACCTCAAACTTACCCTCCCCCTCCTGCCCCGGAATTGGTCACTGGTGAAGTCAGAGGCTAAGTCCGGGGTAGGCGTGCCTGAAGCTAAGTTGGATATGGGCACATAAATACAGTTCCCATTCCCATTCTTAAAGTTGTACTTATAATGGCACCTTCCCACCAAAATTATTTATTAACATTAGCTTTGAAATAGAAACCTTAACCTTAAACTATATGCACATAAAATATTACTACGAAAAAATATAATTTCAGGGAACATTTTGTTTTCAAACTCTTAATTAGCGATATTTCTAGTCAATTGTAAAATTGATTAGCGATCTCTGAAAATTGCATTGCGATACTGAATAAAATGTTCCCTGCATTTACTAGTAAAAAAATAATAATAGTAATTGGAGAATCTTTTGATGACCGATTCATTTGAGGTGAACACTCTGTAAGGTTATGCCAGGTGGTTGTTGCCAATAAGTTTGTTGTCTTTGTGCAACTCATCTGTCTCTGACGAGAGACCGGCCTCAGTGGCAGGCCATCGGTCTACAGGCTGGTAGGTACTGGGTTCGGATCCCAGTCGAGGCATGGGATTTTAAATCCAGATACCGACTCCAAACCCTGAGTGAGTGCTCCGCAAGGCTCAATGGGTAGGTGTAAACCACATGCACCAACCAGTGATCCATAATGGTTCAACAAAGGCCATGGTTTGTGCTATCCTGCCTGTGGGAAGAGCAAATAAAAGATCCCTTGCTGCTAATCGGAAGAGTAGCCCATGTAGTGGTGACAGCGCCTTTCCTCTCAAAATCTGTGTGGTCCTTAACCATATAACCGTAAATAAAATGTGTTGAGTGCGTCGTTAAATAAAACATTTCTTTCTTTCTTTCTGTCTCTGACAGCCCTATCTTGCTATTTACAGTCAACTTGACAGATTGTGTAAATTCACAGATTTCATAAAAAATTGTTGCGATGTGACAAGTTATAAACCATAGATTTTTGAAGCTATCAATGGAGTACGAAACTGTAAAACCATCATAAGCTATGATGTCACTATGGTATGTTTTGTAGTGACATCACAAGTCTACGATGTACTTACGATTTTAAAATGCTAAGATTGCTTCAAAAACATGGGTCATGCACTCTAGTCATAATGGATGTGCCTATAAACACTGTGTGCAACCCAGTTTATCAAGATTAACCTTGAATGCAAGCACTTTCATTTGAGGTTAATTTTGATGAACTATACATGTGCAACCATAATACAATGTTGATTTTACACAAGTTATTTAAATTTTGCAAATCTGATTTGTGGAATCGATTAATTAATTTGTAAAATGTATTTATAACAAATAAATGTAAAAATAGTGAAGTATGACAGTGTCACTTGTAACTGATTCTGCACATTTAATACAGACACTAGACAGGCTAGTCATCATCAGTTTTACTTAGTAACTTACCAAGTACAAATCCTAATAATAATATTTGGCAAATGCCTTGAATAAATAAATGTTTTACAACAAATAACGCCATTCTGGTTTACAGAACTAAGCAAAACAATGTGACTTAAATCACAATTCATCTGACAAAAATCGTAAGTCATCTGACACAAAAACAACACCGTCAGTGTGTCACATGCAATCGCATACAGTCACATGACTTACTGTTATTCGGAAACCTTCGGGAGTATTAGTTGCATTCGCAGATTCTCGGATTTGTATTTCATATCAATGAAATAATATACAGTATTGTGTTTATGCGTATACATATATAAAATAATACAAATGCTTCAGTTTTCTTTAGTGCCATCTACTGCAGCTGACTATAATAATATGTTTTGGTAACTTTCAGCAATCCGTAATTACAATTTTTGTGATTACGGAAATAGCCGAAAGAGATGGTATCAGGTCGTTTCGTAACCATACCGTTTCGTACCATACCGGTTCGTACCCAAAAGCATATCAGTTCGTACCCAAAGGCATACCAGTTCGTAACCAGAGGAACATCGGCATACGAGTTCGTACCCACATTTGTACATGTTATTTAATGAAAAACAAAACAACAAAAAATCCAAGCCAACTGCATTTTAATAATTAGCGATGAGAAATTGTCACGAAGAATCATGTCAAGCGAAGTCAGCTTATTTTTTGATATATTTCAAACACATAACATTTTTCTTTTTACATGACAAAAAACATTTTATGTACAAACATAATAATATTTACAAACATAGTAATATATAGAGATATTGAAACCCAGTACATTCATACAATTGTATTTATGGTAAAGGTAAATGTGAAATTAATAAAAACTTATATTGGTATATTTCTCAAAACTTTCAAAATGTGACTTATTCCCTATTTAGCACCGAGTCCTTCAATTATTGACATGTGAAAGTAGCATTATGAACTTTTAAATTTGCATATGACATGAAATTTGCATACCGTTATTACACGATATCTCGGAACGGTTATGCATAACAATAAACACCATCGCTGCACTGTGGAATCGACACCAAATTACATGACAAAAGAATTGCTCTTTGGCTACGAAAAAGTATGTTTTTTGGTTACGAAAAGGTATGCTTTTTGGTTACGAAACGGCATGCTTCAGTGATGCACAGCACATAATTGCTCATTTAATACTTATAAAAGATACTGAGTGATTATTACAACAAATGTTTTGCTAAATGTTACAACATGTTTGTAATATAACATTATAATTGTGTATTTAAAAAAAATATTAATGTTAGGTGTAATGTATGACATTATTTAATTGGTTATGAACTGGTATGCTAGTGGTTACGAAACGGTATGGTACGAACAGGTTTGGGTACGAAACGTCTAGAAACCGAAAGAGATATGGCGATTAACGAGATTTGGGGCAGACAACTCTCAAATCATGCAGACTTGTTTGAGAAGGTTACTTTTTAAAACTAACTTTTTTATTTAGATATGTATATACATTCTATTGCAATTTTTATGGTGATTTCTTCCCATTATTTTCAATCTATAATTTGGGTCGATTCATTAATGCTATCTGCATTTAAAATGATTAATTACGATTTTTCCCGCGAACGTCTTTGGCAATGGCTGTACTGTAGTTTAGTTTAGTCTCATACCACAGTTACTGTAGTTTTGTCACGTTTGAATCCTTTCCAAATTAAAAAACCCCCTAACAAAACAAACAAACTATATCCCACTTTACAGTGATTAATAATTTGGAAAGTATTTACACCAGAATAATATTTTCCACCAGGACCAAATACTCGGCATACTGTATTCATTTGAGATAAAAATTCCAAATTAGTAGCAGAGTTCGAGATTAAAAATTTTGGGCAGTATCCCAGTTGGATACTAACATTTCAAAATCTGGTATCCCACCTGATAATTTAGTATCCCACTTAAATGAAATTCATAAATAACATTGTAACAAACGTGGACGACACTGTTACTTAACTTCACTAGTAAATGACGACTTTCATTGTTTCAGCGAAAAATAAAAACGCAGGATTAAAAAACCACAAAAAAAACAACAAACCCCCCCCCCCCCCCCAAAAAAAAAAAACCCAACACCAACAACAACAACACAAAAACAAACCCATTATATGGTATCCCGGTGGGATACTGGGTTCTTGAAGTCTGGTATCCAAAATTAAATTCTGGTATCCCCGGGATATCGGAATACCGTTAATCTCGAACACTGAGTAGGTTGAATATCTTCTTTTTTTTCACGGAGGGTGTGTGGAGAGACACCTAATACACACACAAATATATGATGGGTTCATGGGAATAACATGTGACGTCCACATTTGACTGTGATCGAACGCTGTCGGTGGGTCCATTGGGCTATTTTTCATTCCAGCTGGTATATCAATGGCTGTGGTATGTGCTGTCCTGTCTATGGGGTGCTGCATATAAAAGATCCCTAGTTACTAATGGAAAAATGTAGCGGGTTTCCTCTCTAAGATTAACAGGTCGTTTCACTCTTATTACTACTTTGCCCGAGTCGTTTTGACCAGGGTCGATTCGTTTAACCCCATGTTTGGTTTTGCCATAATTTTTATTTTGTTAATAACAAATATTTATTCATTGACAGAAAATTACCTAATAATAATATATGGTGATTAATAATGAATAAACAGAAAAAACATACTATTTAATATATTTATTTTGAAGGGCAAAATGATTTGGTATGAATGAGATTTAGGGCGAACCAACCCTGGATGAATGGGACTAAGGGAGAAATAACACAGGATTTGAAATGGTTTCAGGGTGAAAGAACCCGGAATCATATCAAAATTACCAAATGTTTAATAATTAATAAATTAGTGTGCTCTAGTGGTCTCATTCAACAAAGCAAACTAACTTTAAATAACCCTAGCTCGAATATTCTACCATTCGAGAGTTAGACGGACATTTGGATAATTATGATAACTTAATGCCTGCCTAACACATGCTCTAATACAACAATAATACAATATTTGATATTAGATATCATTACATTGAACATTTTCGAGTTCGTTGATAACAAATATATGACATATTACCGGTAATCATTAATACACACACTACAGGAAGAAACTTGTCAGCAGCTACATATCCAGTTAAATGTAATGGAAGGAAGGAAATGTTTTATTTAACGACACACTCAACAGATTTCATTTACGGTTATGTGGCATCGGACATATGGTTAAGGACCACACAGATATTGACAGAGGAAACCCACTGTCTCCACTATGGGCTACTCTTTTTGAATTAGCAGTAAGGGATCTTTTATTTGCACCATCCCATAGACAGAATGGCACATACCACAGCCTTTGATATACCAGTCGTGGTGCACTGGCTGGAATGAGAAATAGCCCAATGGGCCCACCGACAGGAATCAATCCTAGACTGACTGCGCATCAAGCGAGCCTTTTATCACTGGGGCTAAGTCCTGCCCCACATGTAATGGTGATGACACTTCTAATGGGCATATATTGCACTAGCTGAGTTCGTAGTCAGAAAATCTGTCTGAAGACTGCAAAGTGATTATATATATATGGAGCAATTTGTTGTGCCACAATGATTCATAATGGTCTGATCATCCTGTTTTCAGGAGTACAATTTACACTATATAAACATTTTGAGATTTAATTATTCATCCATTGACACTTGTGTAGTTTAGAGGTTTCTATCTATTGGCAAGATTTAATTTTTGTGCCTTCTTGACACATGCCTTTGAGCCTTTTGTTATTACTGAAGGTCAATGACAGGAAAGTACTGCACCATACATGAAGTTGTTTTTTTCATACAGAATAAATATAATGCATCTAACTATAATTTACATTTATTTAATTCTATTTTACAATTGACCAGTCAGATTCACTTTCTGTCTGTTGACAATTTTTTTAATTTATGATTTATCATCAATTGGATTGAAAAATAATTGCCATGTTCATCATTTCCAGAATATATATACAGTAAAGTAATTTTAGAACCAACACGCTTACAACAAACTACCGGTTCGAATAAACTGATTGTAAAAGCCCGTTTTGTTTTCACCTATATAGTATTAATAAATTTTAATGTATAGAATGAATTATGTATAGCGAATTAAAGGGACATTCCTGATTTTGCTGCATTGTAGGATGTTTTCCACTAATAAAATATTTATATGATTAAACTTACATATTAAATATATTTTCTTGTTTAGAATATCAGTATCTGTATATTCAAGGTGTTTTTGGTCGTCTTAATATTTGTAAGAAGCTCAAACTGGATTTCGTCTTCAAATAATTGTGTATGTATGAAACATTTTTATTTTAGGAACTAAAATGAAAGTTAACCTAGTACAAATATTAGAATGATCAGAAACATGTTTAATATATAGCCACTAATATTATATGCAGAAAAATATGTTTTATATGTAATTACAATCGTTAAAAAGTCTCTTTTAGTCGATAACATCTTAAAAAGTGCAGCAAACTCAGGAATGTCCCTTTAACTGTTAAAATGAACCAATTTGTTTGTCGAAATTATGAATGTCAGTGTAAATTAGTGTATACACAGTGAAATGATCATAATTTCTTCATTGTATTTGTATCTTATCAGTCAGTAACATTAACGGCAATGCATCAAACATGACTGCACTGATATTGATGATAATAAATGAAATATTAAAACCAAAAACCCACTAAGTATTGTGTTTAAATGTGAAAAATCCAAAATGACCAACTTCCTGAACGAAAACGGCTAACTTCCACAAATATTACGAACTACTGCTATAGCAAACTGATGTGTCTGGTCCCTTGCAGTTCATTGTAAGAGTACTTTACTGTGTGTGTGTGTGTGTGTGTGTGTGTGTGTGTGTGTGTGTGTGTGTGTGTGTGTGTGTGTGTGTGTGTGTGTGTGTGTGTGTGACCTATCTTCTGATACCAATACATCAGCTCATTTTAATTTTGATTTATTTCAGAGTATTGCAGACTGCAGTTTTCCAAAATAGTAGATACTGGGAAGGTTTTGCATCGGTACGATACAACTCTAATAAAGCTGCAGTGTGTCGAGTGAATCGAATAACGTATGTCAGAGTATATCCGACCACGGTAGTACTGCCCAATGGGTCAACCATCAGTGTACGGTACAGGGAACCAAGAAAAATCATCAAGGTGACAATATTAATTTAAAATACAGGTGGGAGCAGGGTTTAGCTTGGTTGCAGGATTCAACTGATTGTATGTTTTCTCATTCCAACCAGTACACCACAACTGGTCAAAGGCCGTGGTATGTGCATTTCTGTCTGTGGGAAAGTGCATGTAAAAGATTCCTTGCTGCTAATGGTAAAATGTAACCTTGACTAGAGTCAGAATTACCAAATGTTTGACATCCAGTAGCTGATGATTAATTAATCAATGTGCTCTGGTAGTGTTGTTAAACAAAACAAACTTTAAAATATATGTGTAGATTTAATTTTAAGTCAAATGAATATTTCAAACACATTTTAGATACATCCATGTGGTGTTACACATATGCTAAATATGTGGTAGTACTGTATAAAAAGATTACAATTACAGTGCAATCAACCATATAGCTGGTAGTAATAGGTACTAGGTTCATATTCCAGCTCTTAACCCTATAATATGACAAATGGTATGTTTACCGAGGTTACACATAACAGACAGTGCATGTTGAAGCATAGCATATCACAGGAAGAAAATATTTATCAATTTTAATAAATATAAAAAATGCACTGTACTTAAGATTGAGAATGTAATGCAGGTCGATTTATACTGTATTAGAATTGAGACATTCAACTTTGAAATTTACATTAACAATCAGCATACTGTATTTTATCAGCAACAGCATTTTTCACTTTGTTATTTTTTATGCTAAATTGTCATCACAAGATGATCTGGATTTTGAGGTTGGAAGTTATTGCTAACCTCATAAGACTGATGGCTGCTTAATATAAGTGTCCTCCAGAGTATGATGGTGGAAGATAAACAATAGACTGGAAGAATTCAGAAGCTTTCATTACATTTTTATGTGTGTATGGGTTCAAATATTTTCAAATATATTTAGTAAATGATTCAAAAGGAGCAGAGAATTACTCGAGGTAGAATATTAATTTTAGTTCTGATGAGTCATCTGTGACTGGTATGTTTGTTGACTGTACAGTGAAGTTTGTTTTATTCTAACAGCTTCCACTTGACTTGTCCACATTGACAGCCGCTGAAAGAGAAGATCGACTCAGAAAGCGTAAACCGAAAACAAAGATCGTAATAGAGGAGGACATTGAAGATGACTTTGATGTTGACAGATACAGTCATCTCTGGAAGAAGAAATAGTCATATATTTTAAATCTGTAATCTCTGTGTGTGTGTTTGATAACATCTTCTGTTCTAGTATTAAGTGCTGAATATTCTAACTTCAACAGAACAAGATACCAATTTTTGTTGTATTGTCTGGAATACATATATTGATGGAACATTAAGGAATAAAAGACTTAACTAAGATGCTATTGGTAATTCTAACACTTAATAGGACAAGACACCAATTTCTTCTTTTTTTGATGGATGAAACATTTATGAGAAATAAGTGATTTTGCTCAGGCAGTATTGATAATTCTAACATTTAGAGAACAGAATACTTGCTTTTTGCCCTGGTGTTTGTATGTATGTACTGAGTGAAACTTAACAAAAAATAAGTTTTATCTTGGACAATAATAGTAAAAAAAAAAAAAAAGTAATGTGTTGATTTTGAACAGTTGTAGCCATGAAGCTGGAAACGTACAACGGAATTATTGCTATGATACAAAAATACAGCTGTGATGATAAGTCCCAAAAATCAGATGGACAGTGTTCAGCAAAGGATCAGTTTAGTAGTGCTAGAGACCTACTGCCTGAAATAGGAAAACATTTTCCAGGAGTTTCTTTGAAAACATTAGGTAGCATCTTCTCTCAGGAGTACCAGAAAAAAATGAGGAAAAGTCACTATCATCATTACCAAGGTCATGTTCAAGACTATTACCACCAGGTGTATTTGCAGGGAGTCAAGCAAGGCAAGGATCACATCATCTTGAGTTTGGCAGGCGAGGTGGACCTCTCTCCAGCCCAGCTTGCGAGGATCATCCTGGAAAAACACCTGTCGGGTTCGGAGCACGATTCTGAAAGTCCTCGACGACCTCTGGTCACCAGACTGATGAAGGAACCATGCTTGATTGAGGATCCTCTTCTTGCCAAAGAAGTCCACGAGTGCATCATTTGTGATGATCATTACGGTTCCTTTGTGGATTGCATTAAACATTCGATAGGGCACGAGTATGAGTGCAAGCTGAAGCAGACGCTGGATGACCTTGGCTTGACCTACATTGATGAGGACCAGATGAGAGATCGTGGGTACGATAAGACTCCAGACTGCAAACTTGAGGTGCCCATTGCTGTGGATGGACATGTTGTGAACTGGATAGAGAGTAAAGCATCTTTTGGGGATGAGTACAGCCATAAGGGCTATCTGAAGGACCAGTTCTGGTCGTACTGGAACCGGTTTGGGCCGGGGATGGTGATCTACTGGTTTGGCTTCATTGAGGAGCTGGACGTTCACCAAGCTAAAGGAATCATACTCAGAGACAGTTTCCCAGAAAACATTGTCACTATGCTTTGAAGGATTTGATTGTGAATGGAATAAATAAAACTGGTTTTAATCTTGTTGTTAATACTCATGAAACTTTTGTTGTTTATTCACCCCCACTTTCAACACTACATGGTCTGAAGAGGGAAAATCTGAGCATGGGGGATCAACTCTTTCAAATCTGTTCTCTGTGCATGCACTTAAAACAGTATTAAAACGTTTACTTTCAATTCATAATTCCTGGTCAGTTAAAGCATGTAGCTACATGTATAAGTGCCATTGAATACGTTTGTTGTAGGTGAGACATTAAATTCCACAGAATTCTTGTTTATCTCTATTCGAGATTCATATTTTCTTTAATGAGACCTACAGTATATTTTTTCAAGTTAAGCAACCAGATCCGCTTGACATTATCTCCTATTTCAAAATGTCTTTGTTTTGTGTGATCATGAGTACGATATATATCTGTCTTTCTCCCATGAACTATGCTGTGGGCTACATTTTACTATTTCTAAGTTGTTGATAGGCAGTCACTTGATTAAGCATAGTGTGTAGGCTAATTATTGCCTAAATTAAGTGAATGTGCCAGTAGAATAATGGAAATACATGGTGAAACGCTTTCAGTCCAGATAATTTGCTGCCACCTACTCGACTTCCCTTCCTACAGATTTTAATTTAAATCAAAGGACAGGACAGCTTTAATTTAGGGAGTTTAGACCACTGATATAGGATGAGATCACAGTAAAAAGAAATGTTTGAGAACAATACACAAACTGATTGTGTTAAAATGATTACTTTTATATTTGATCCATAAGCTGTATTTCAGACTGTTGACACTTTATGTAATCTGGAGAAGAATTTGAGCAAAAGGGGTCAACCTACCAAAAGTTAAACCACCCCACTGCAATTGCACCTAATACAAAAATAGTTGATTTACATTATATTTATTTATAAATAATGATTTTATAATCACATTGTTTTGAACTTTAAAATTATTTTTATCTTTGGATAGAATTCATGGTGCGCTTTTGAACATGGAGGAAATTGACACAACAACAGATCGCTATGGCGGACCACGTGTTGACCACGAATGTTGATCTCGGTTTTATCGAGAAAACCGATTCTAGATTATTAAAAAGTAAATATTTTCCAAGCAAAGTTGGTGGAAAACCAGCCTGGCTCTCATTGGCACCATTGCCTGATCCGTCGGACTTGTCCTGCTCAGTTTGTGGCGCATCATTAACATTTCTTCTGCAAATCTATTCGGCGAGAAAATCATCGCATGCATTTCATAGGACTATATTTATTTTTATCTGTCGCAATCCTTCGTGTTCTCAAGAGAATTCTAACCGTAACTTTAAAGTTTATCGATCACAGCTTCCACGGGTAAATGAATTTTATAGTTCTGAGCCACCTGATGAAAATGTTCCGGAAGACGAAGCGATGAAGTTGTCCTCGTATCAGGTGCCACCTCTCTGTCGAATCTGTGGGGTACTGGCTCTAAAGAGATGTGCTCGTTGCCATAAAGCTGACTACTGCAGTAAAGATCACCAGACTCTTGATTGGAAAATTCACAAGAAAATGTGCAGTATTGATGAACAGCCACATTCAAAAAATACGAAAGGTATATACAACGATCTAGTCTGAAGGGACATAGAGAGTATTGACTTAAAAGTTAAAGGGACATGCCTGAGTTTGTTGCATTGTAAAGTGTTTCCGACTAATAAAATATTTCTACGATTAAACTAGCATATAAACTATATTTTCTTGTTTAGAATATCAGTGTCTGTATATTCAATGTGTAGTTCATAAAAATTAAACTCGAATGTAAATGCACATTACTTCAGTTTATAGAGTCAATGAAATTTTCCATTAGCAAACGCACAGATGTTCTGAGCAATTTTGCTCGGAATGGAATTACGGTCGAAATAGCGACTACCGCCACCTTTTCCCACCCTAATCGTGTAGTGTGATCTTTTTCAAGCATATGCAGACTAAGAAATACTTACTTTGAAACGATCTTCACTTTGAATTAAAGGAAAAACTACCGACTTGTGTTTAAAACGAGCAGTGCATTATGGGAGGAAAATGAAACTCGGAACAAACTTGTATGTGGAAAAGGATCGGTGAAGTCATTTCTTGTTCCATAATGAATAAAACTTTATTAACTTAAATTTCATTTCTTTTATTTTATTTATTAACTTTAATTTATTTTTACTTTTAAGTTATTTTATTAACTTTAATTAATTTTTAAGTTATTTTATTAACTTTAATTAATTTTTACTTTTCTGGTTTTTGTTTTTTGCAAAATTGCTCGGAATGGCTAATGGAAAATTTCATTGGCGCTATAAACTCAGTAATGTGCATTTACATTCGAGTTTATTTTTATGAACTGATTCAATGTCTTGCTGGTCGTCTCAATATTTGTAAGAAGCCCAAACTATTTTGTCTTCAAATAATTTTGTACGTACGAAAAAAGAAAGAAAAGGAAATAAAATGAAATTTAATCTAGTACAAATATTAGAATGATCAGAAACACGTTTAATATACAGCCACTAATATTTTATGCAGAAAATAATACATGATATGTAATTACAATCATTAAAAAGTCTCTGTTAGTCGATAATATCTGGAAAAAATTGTAGCAAACTAAGGAATGTCCCTTTAATGTGCGCCCTGCACTAACAACAAACCGATAGTCCGTCCCACAAGGAACACCTTTTTTCATGCTATGGAATTTACAAGTTATTTATATCTGAGCTGATTGATTTGTAAATTGCACACAAAAATATATATATATATTTTTTATTTCCAAAACACTTTGTTTTATGTTTTCTTTAACATCAAACCAAACTGAAATTATTTACCAAAAAACATTTTTCTAGAATGATGGGATGGACTATAGTTCGTCAAATTAAGCACCCAATGTTTATTTTGATGATTGAACTAATATTAGTGCAACTCAACACTCAGAATTTTATGTTGCAAATAAAAAAAATGCATTTGTAGGTAATTGGTAACTGTTCAGTATAAATATATGTTCAGATTGATCACATTTTGTGTTTTATTTTGCTTTTAATATGATTTTGACACTCTGGTTATAATGTCTCGAATTTGATTTTTGTCTTAGTAATGTTTCAACTGTTTATTTCCGCATTCCTCTTCGTGTCATACAACGTCATAGGATTACGTGACGTCACTAAATCCCATCGTTTTAAGGCATTGCGGGATATTATAAGAGTTGGCGTATTTCGATTCTGATAAGCAAAGCCGGAATGTACGAGTCTTATGGATGACATGTAATCAAACAATTATTGACCGCATTTCGGGCAATATCATGTTTTATGGATATTGCCCTCAATGACGGCAATAATTGATAATTATTTACTGTCCACAACAAATGTGATCTATGTCATGTTGAACAAAAATCATGCCTAACAAAATGACATAAATGGATATATCACATAATTTTGGAAATGACCCTTCATTTGCATATGAAGATCATCACATGTACAAGGCAGATTTTTGCTGTGCTGTTCAGAAAGACTCGACATTATTTTGTTTACTTAAACTGAAAAGGTGTTTTGCATGATAATTTGCATGATAATTTTTTTATCTAGGTACCCTCTCCCCCATAAAACCCCCAACTTAAATAAAAGATGCATTGCTGTGACTGATCATTGAGTAGATTTTACAATCATGAACGGTAAATTAGTTATGAATATATCTATAGATACTGATGGAAAGAAATAAAGGATGACAGAGATAGCAACAAGAAATAATCACCTGCATCAAAAATCAATTCATATTGTCAGAAGCTGACTGGGAACATATAGGCAGCACATTCAAAACTTCAGACATTCAATCCCACATTACAACTTGGTATGAAATACATACATTACTATGCTAGTTGTGAATTAAATTTGGTCTACATTTTGATGTGTCCCCTTATTCCTAAAATGAGAAATAAAATTACATAATTGATTCTTGAGCGAAACAATTGGTTGTACATTTAGTGGAAGCCTGATGTTATTTATAGCCAGTATTTGTTTCATTTACATACATGTATATAGTATCTTGTTCCTCTAAACATTAAAAAATATTTGTTTGTAATATTTGGCAAAATGAAGTTATGAATGAGAATGTAGATGTTTTAAAGATTTCTTTTTTTCTTTATGTATTTGACTAGACAAAGACGTACGACATTCAACATTTCTATTCTGCGAAGCTGAACTTGTCACAGAGCCAGAAGAATGGGAACAAGGTGGTGACGAGAAGAGTGAAGAAGAAAGACTGAAAGAATACAAAGACTTTTTGAAAACTTCCCAGGCAGAGAAAATGCTTGATGGTAAAGATGAAACTGATCTAGACATGATGGCAGCTGCGGATTCGGAAGACACCAAGCAATTTACCAAGTTTAAAGCCAGAATATCTACAGATAGCCAACAGGTATATTTACTATGTGTACATAAGTAATGTGAGGCCAAAAATTGTTATTATCAATATGGACGACAGTATCATGATGTTAGGTCCAAAGAGTAGATCAGCACAATGTAGAGTCGAAAGGGAATTTTGGCAATCGATATTGACAAATGAGTAGTGGATCCCATTTTTTTTTACTGTTACTGTTACCAGTCTGTTACATTTTTAGGACATTGGGTTTTTTTAAAACAAAAACATAATGTAATAGAGTTGGGTTTGGGGAGGGGGTGCACAAGGACCCTATATAGCCCATGGCCTGTTCTAGATTTTATTTTAATAATTACAGTTCACTCAGACACAATCGCCTACAGAAGGGTAATAAAGTGACAAACAAACTTAGAACCACTGGTCTCGGACATCAGGCTACCATATTCTTGAACCCCAGCTACTAGGTTTGACATGCACTTGACAGACACTCGTAAAAGTATGATGTATATATCATGGATCCATTTAATTGATGTATTTGATGGGTTAATGTGTACTTAGCTTTATCCTAAATTTAATGGGCAGAACGTAGCCCAGTGGTACAGCGCTCGCTTGATGCGCGGTCAGTGTCTGATCGATCTCCGTCAGTGGGCCCATTGGGCTATTTCTCGTTCCGGCCAGTGCACCACGACTGTTATATCAAATGCCATGGTATGTACTACCCTGTCTGTGGGATGGTGTATATAAAAGATCCCTTGCTGCTAATCGAAAAGAGTAGCCCATGAAGTGGCGACAGCCGCTTTCCTCTCTCAATATCTGCAACCATATGTCTGATGCCATATAACAGTAAATAAAATGTGTTGAGTGCGTCGTTAAATAAAACATTTCTTTCTTTCCTAAATTTAATGTGCAGTTTGAAAAGTTCACAAAACTAGACATGCATGAACAACACACAAACAAAACGATCGTCCACTCAGTTGTACTTACTTACAGTTTTATACATGTTTAATTAGTTTTAATGTTTTTAGGTTTTGCGCTACGACCGAGGAGGAGAGCCGTTGTGGGTGTCGGCACACAACAAACCAACGAGTATTCCCAAATGTCAGTGTGGAGCTGAAAGAGAATTTGAATTCCAGGTGAGGCAAAGTAACAAAGAGTTCTTCCATTTTTAGCTATGATACCCACAGTATGACTAAATCCTGATTAAGCATATATTTTTCTTTATGTGAACCATGGATTATGGATATATTTACCATTTATTTAGTTTATACAAGCATATAAAACAGGGTTTTAGATCTCACTAATTTGGTCAACACAGATTTTTCCCCCGGTTATAACAGATATCTTTTTCAACAATAATGTAATTAACAACTGCTAAAGATTAGTAGATATTTAGAAATGCATTTCAAGTTATTTTAATCTAATTGTAGTATAACATTTTAGTAGTTTTGAGGTCTTTATGTTTGTACTTAATTTGGGCATGTTTATTAGTCCTCTACCGGTCAAACGACAGGTGACTAGGTTTTGTCTAGGTCCATCTGTCCATCTGTCATAGATATAGTTTTCTGGACTCTGCTTTTTTATTTTTTTAACAATGCCTCACGATATTGAGCTGAAATTTGTATATAGTTTTATCATGTTCTGGTTCAGACCTTGTTTGATTTTCATGGTTATTTACCCATTTTTACAGAGTTATGGCCCTTTAACTTAGGAGATATGAAACATTTGTTTTGCAATACCTCAAGAAACCAGGCTGAACATTTTGTGTATAACTTTATCATGTATTGTTACAGAACAAGTGACTTTCATGGCAATTTATCCATGTTTGACAGTATGGCCCTTGAACGTAGGAAATATGGATTTATTTATTTTTTGTGCCCTCTGGGGTTTTTTTAAAAGCAAGACAGCAGACCAAAAGTTTCTTTTATGGTGATTTAGGCAGGATATAGCTCAATCTGTTGAATACTCGCCTGAGGTGCTTGTGTCGCAGGATCAAACCACCTCAGTGGATCCATTCAACTAATTGGGTTTTTTTCTGTCATTACAACCAGTGCACAATAACTTGTCCAAGGGCGTGGTATGTGCTTTCCTGTCTGTGGGATCCCTTGCTGCTAATGGATGAGTGTAGTGGGTTTCCTCTTTAAGACTGTCGAAATTACCAAATGTTTCACATCCAATAGTTGGTGATTAATAAATTAATGTATTCTAATGGTGTCGTTAAACAAAACATTTTTTATCGCCTTAGCTTTGGTGGATTCTAAAGTCCTGTATGTTCAGTTAGGTATTTGCTGTGTCCTGCTAATTTTGTGGGGCGGGACGTAGCCCAGTGGTACAGCGGTCGGTCTGAGATTAATCCCCGTCGGTGGGCCCATTGGGCTATTTCTCGTTCCAGCCAGTGCACCACGACTGGTATATCAAAGGCCGTGGTATCTACTACCCTGTCTGTGGGATGGTGCATATAAAAGATCCCTTGCTGCTAAAGTAAAAGTAAACTTTGTTTTTATTTAACGACGCCACTAGAGCACATTGATTTTTTATCTTATCATCGGCTATTGGACGTCAAACATATGGTCATTCTGACACTATTTTTTTTTAGCAAACCCACTGTCACTACATAGGCTACTCTTTTACGACAGGCAGCAAGGGATCTTTTATTTGTGCTTGCCACAGGCAGGATAGCACAAACCATGGCCTTTGTTGAACCAGTTATGGATCACTGGTCGGTGCAAGTGGTTTACACCTACCCATTAAGTCTTGCGGAGCACTCGCTCAGGGTTTGGAGTCGGTATCTGGATTAAAAATCCCATGCCTCGACTGGGATCTGAACCCAGTACCTACCAGCCTGTAGACCGATGGCCTTATACACAACGATGCCACCAAGACCGGTTACACCCTTGCTGCTAATCGGAAAGAGTAGCCCATAAAGTGACGACAGCGGGTTTCCTCTCTCAATATCTGTGTGGTCCTTAACCAATGTCTGACGCAATATAACCATAAATAAAACATGTCTTTCTTTCTTTGTTGATTTTGTGTTTTCGTGTTCCAGGTTCTTCCACAGCTTCTCTGTCACCTTGGAGTGGACAGTCTCGGTGATAGTATTGACTGGGGAACTCTTTGTGTCTACACATGTCGGCAGAGTTGTGATATTGGAACCAGGTATCAAGATGAGTTTCTCTGGAAACAAGACATCTTCATTTCAAAATCTGAAAAATAGTTCCAACTTGATACACTTCACTCAGAAAACATCCAGAAACAGATGTATTTTTTTAACTGAATTTGTTTTACTGTTTTGTTAATAAACAGGGCACTTGTGGAATAATATGAAGGGAGGAGGGTATTTGAATGTTTACCTGGATTTTAGTTGAGGCAAGTGAAGTTATCATTCCTAAGTGGTGAATTTGGCTTGGAAAAAAAAATCAACACATATAAAATGTTGACAACTGTTTTGTTCACCCTAAGAGTAAAAACTTGATCCATTTGAAGTCTTCCAAAACAAAATTCACAATGTAGTCTGACATGGGTGTTTTGCAGATGGTGGAATGTGTAAAAATGTGTACCTTCGTCTGTTTTTGAGGGTATCGACTTGTACTCTAAAAGCTACATAGTGACATTGTTGGGGTTTTTGAAAGGTTAAAAAATAATTTAAATGTTCCTTTATGCCTTGCAAAGACTCCTAATACAATAGTGAAACCGTCTTCTAGCATCATTCAATTTATTAAGAAGTATGAAACGTCTATCATCAAAAGCAGAGGTGGTGCTGTTGTGTTGTCATAACAACCAAAACACTGGATTGATACATAGAAGTCCATACCATCCAAACAAAGTCATGAAAGAAAGAAAGAAAGAAATGTTTTATTTAACGACGCACTCAACACATTTTATTTACGGTTATATGGCATCAGACATATGGTTAAGGACCACACAGATTTGGAGAGAAACCCACTGTCGCCACTACATGGGCTACTCTTCCGATTAGCAGCAAGGGATCTTTTATTTGCGCTTCCCACAGGTAGGATAGCACAAACCATGGCCTTTGTTGAACCAGTTAGGATCATTGGTCGGTGCAAGTGGTTTACAC
Source organism: Gigantopelta aegis (assembly GCF_016097555.1). Classification (NCBI taxonomy): domain Eukaryota; kingdom Metazoa; phylum Mollusca; class Gastropoda; order Neomphalida; family Peltospiridae; genus Gigantopelta; species Gigantopelta aegis. Next base: position 95,007,996 of record NC_054704.1, on the reverse strand, counting down.
CTACCCATTGAGCCATGCCTCGACTGGGATCAGAACCCAGTACCTACCAGCCTGTAGACCGATGGCCTACCACGACGCCACCGAGGCCGGTACAAAGTCATGAACAAAATGTTTGGTTTGAAAAACCTGGTATGTGCTATCCTGTCCCTGGGATGGTGCATATAAAAGATCCCTTGCTACTATATGTAAAAATTACCAAATGTTTGACATCCAAAAGCCGATGATTAACAAATCAATGTGCTCTGGAGGTGTCGTTAAACAAAACAAACTTTAAAAAAAAAAAAAAACGATGTAAAATAAAGATGGTAGTAAGAATTACACTATTGATATGGTAAATCAACTTTTTATTTCACATTCTTGGTTGGTCCACTAATGCAATAAAAATACAGTTTTGCCTATTAAAAATGGCTAGTGAATGATCAATTGATCTCCACAGTTTTACTGGGTTTACAGTGCTGCTGACTTGTCTGCAGCTAAGATGACTGTGGGATCAACAGTAGTAGATTAATATATTAACATACAAAAATAGTTGAGATATTTGGTATAGCCTCATTTTGTTTCACTATGTTATATATTTTCTTGTCGCCATGTAACATAGCTTATAGACAATATAGCTCTCCCCACCCCTCCCCCTCCTCCCCCCTCCCATATAAAATCCTGACTGAGATATAACCCAAAAGCTGCCACTATAGCAGTTTATGTCTACATGGTTTTTTCTTCAATAAACATTAACATTTGCTCATTCAGCATTACGTCATTTCATTAATTTTAAACATAAAGAAAACTGCTGAAATAATCTATTTACTTTTTTAAGCATTGCTGAAAGTCATGCAAAAGTGATGTTTATGCAGCTATGAACTTCGGTTTTCTAAGTCACACGATATCATTTGGACCAGTCCAAGCATTCATATAAAAAGAGTGCTTACTGATTGGTATTTTTTAACATAGTTTTAAACTTTTTAACAATGATTTCAGCTTTTATTTTTAAATGGGTCTTTACAACCTACACGTACAACATCATATGCATCCTGTTACGTAAGTGTTCCTCTTTATGGGGAAGTATATGATTAACCCAAAATCCTTTGCTGCTATTTGTAGCAGAGGGTTTCGTCTCACTTGATTGCATTTCAAAATAACCATGTTAACCACCAACTAACTAGGGTTTAAAATGTGCTGAGGAGTTCGACAGACATTCCTTTTCTTGATATAATGCTAAATTATCTCAGTTCATTGTGAGCTTTACATATCATATAGTAAATGAAGGCAGTGCTTTTAAAATATTAAAAGATATGACCCTAGGCCTAAATCTGTTTTGCTACTATTTGTATTTAATTGGAAGTGATCAGATGCTTGTACCTAAGGTGGTCATTCAAAGACATTAAAACCAGTCTACATCAAAACCAGCCTTCATGTATTTAATTATGAATTGTAATGAATTGAGGCAGTATGGTGCATACACAGATCTGTCTGAGATGTAACATTGTAAATATAATTATGATTGCCACGTGGTACGACTTGTGTCAACAAGTAAAATACTTCTGTTTCAGGGTACCATTGAAATAAAGTTTGAAATATTTCTTCTTTGACATTTGTTTTCTTTTTGATAAATCATCATACATGTATTAACATTTTAAGCAATGACCTTAGTTGTAACTTTTTTTGTAATTGTTTTTACTGAAAGAATCTAAGTTTAAAAAAAAAGTTTTTTTCATTGCCTATATGCTGTGTGAAATGGGCAGGCACTGCATCGGTGTCACTGTCTTGTGATTTAAAAAAACCACAAATATTTTGAAGGCTGCATTAACTACAAGTTTGTGGCAGGTATTACATTACCAGTGAAACAGGAATTGATTATTTTATTTTATTTTGAAATAACGTTTTCTGCATTATGATTAGTGCACATTGTGCAGAATTAGTTTATAAATGAAAATGCTGAATTATTATACTATTGGTTTAGTTGTTTAATTAATATACTTGATTTTGAGTTAATTTATTCATAACGGCAACCATATAAAATCTGGAAAAAGAGGTGCATAAATATGCATTTTGTAGTTTCAGTCCCATTCTGACTGTCTTCCTTCTGCTGTGTTTATCTTTTCAGGCAATTGTTATCACACAGTGCTACTAATGAAAAAGTAGTGATTTCCCGTAAAACTATGTCAAAATTACCAAATGTTTCTCATGTAATAGCCAATGATTAATAAATCAATATACTCTAGTGGTGTCATTCAACAAAACAAACTTAAACTTCAACCATAGTGTAATTAATATTAGAAGAAATGTTCAGTATCTACTGTAACAATCAATCATATAATTTTATTACATTATATTATATATTATATTGCATTATAATAATATATTGATGAACAAAAAAAGATCTCAAAAACACTGACAGCAGAGATGGGGGTCGGGAAGTTGCTCACAATTAATGGCATTCATTCCCACAGGAGTGGGATGTAGCCCAGTGATAAAGAACTTTCTTGATGAGTGGTCGGTTTGGGATTGATCCCAGTCGGTGGGCCCATTGAGCTATATCTCGTTCTAGCTAGTGCAACACGACTGGTATATCAAAAGCTGTGGTATGTCAGGGCTTCTAGATTATGGTAGCTCCACTCCCATGGCTAGTGATATTCAGTGTTGGGCTATAAATAACTACTATTGCCATGCCCGACAGGGCTTCTAGATTATGGTAGCTCCACTCCCATGGCTAGTGATATTCAGTGTTGGGCTATAAATAACTACTATTGCCATGCCCGACAGGGCTTCTAGATTATGGTAGCTCCACTCCCATGGCTAGTGATATTCAGTGTTGGGCTATAAATAACTACTATTGCCATGCCCGACAGGGCTTCTAGATTATGGTAGCTCCACTCCCATGGCTAGTGATATTCAGTGTTGGGCTATAAATAACTACTATTGCCATGCCAGACAGGGCTTCTAGATTATGGTAGCTCCACTCCCATGGCTAGTGATATTCAGTGTTGGGCTATAAATAACTACTATTGCCATGCCAGACAGGGCTTCTAGATTATGGTAGCTCCACTCCCATGGCTAGTGATATTCAGTGTTGGGCTATAAATAACTACTATTGCCATGCCCGACAGCTAGTGATTTTTGTTTGACAAATGTTAAGAGTTACGTCTATTTGTAAATATGAATATCCTGACCCCACCCCAACCCTCCATTGTTAGTGGTTTTAAGCTCTATCTCCCTCTTTAGGAGTCCTATGTGATTATTACTGTCATTTAGTAAAATTGTATTAACTTAAAGTAAAGTAGGGCTAGTGAATTTGTAATCGTGGCTAGTAAATTTTTTAAATCACTGATCCCATGGTTAGTGGATTTTATAAAAATTCTAGAAGCCTTGGGTATGTACTATCCTGTCTGTGGGATGATGTATATAAACATACCTTGCTACTAATGGAAAAATGAAGTGGGTTTCCTCTAAGACGATATGTTAAAATTACCAAATGTTTGACATCCAATAACCAAGGATTAATAAATCATGTGCTTTAAACAGCCTTTAGTATTGTCGTTAAAAAAAACTTTTTTCCAATCCCACAATGCATCTGTATTATATACATACATTAATTACTATGCTAGTAGTGAATTAAATTTGGGATGGTGCATACAAACGGTTCCTTGCTGCTAACTGAAAAGAATAGCCCTTGCATTGACAGCAGTAGGTTTCCTCTCTCTTTGTGTGCTTCTTAACCATTTATGTCTGGAGCCATAACTAGAAATTAAAATGTGTTGAGTGCATAGTTAAGGAAAAAAATAATCTTCCTTTTATTCAACTCCAATATGTATTACAGAAGTCTCATGCAAAGAACATTCATGGAATGGGTCTTAATAAGTCTACGGTGAATGATCAATAAATCAATGTGCTCTAGTAGTGTCATCAAACAAAAGAAACTAACCAAGGTAAAGATCATTTATAAAAAATAAAAAACGTATTTAGGAGGGCAAGTGCATAGATTTTTTTTTTATATTATTATTATACACAACCATTGGAAAGAACACTGGAAATTTTGTACTAATAGTGATATCACACAAACCAGTCTGACATGGATTGTCTAGAACACTTTTTATCTCCAAAACGTTTTTATTGTATATTTTTGGATTGTTAGTTAATGAAAAAACAAGTAATTAGCAATGTGTTGTTAATTTTATTTATTTTAACACAGTATCTTTTAAATGTCCATTTGAAATATTTTTATTTTTAAAACAATTTTATATTATAATAATACATTACATGTAAAGCTAGCCTATTATAAACTTTAAAATGTGTTCTGCTAAGGCAGAATGTTAAAAGGTACTCTCTGCTACGGCATTGTTATTTATATCCAAAACCATTTCACTGTAAGAATTAAGTTGACAATATATATAAATAATATACATAACTTATTGCAATACAATATGGAATTATATAGATCTTGTTTGCTTTTATCAGCAGTATTTCAGAGCCCTTTTCTTTTAATTATTGATCCTCAACAGAACCTCTGGTGAGTTGTCTGCCCTTCCCACCGAACAAAGATTTTTAACAACATAAGTTACACAGTGTTTTGGTGATGATGTAGCTAGCAAACCAGTAGTCAAAGGTAAATGGTTTTCAATGTACTTGTTAATGCTCCATAATCAGATTATTCATTAATTAGGCATTATAATGGCTGCTTGTGGGTTTTGTTTGTTCAGTGTGACATAACATTAGTCTTAGAGGCTATTTGGGAGTCTAGTCTGCAGCTGTGAGTGACGTATCTGGGTCGAGGAAACAACTATACATGTATGTTTCTGCTTGACTGCATCTTTGCAGTTTCTAACAGGTCATACAGGGCTATGTGTTGTTTACAAATGTCTTTTCGATTAGGCTGTCATTTGCTATCGAATTTATACCTATAATTGGTCTTCTCTAAATGTATATATTGTTGTAATATGACATAAGCAAAAAGAGTTCAAATTCTGTAAAAATTAAAAATGCTCTTTATCAAGGCTCATATATTATTCATACTTGGCTCTTTTTTTTTAGGACTGAACAGTTTTGTTTTTAAACTTAACTTAAAATGTCAAAAATATCACTAACAGTTGTTAGGAAGAGATGCAAGCTAGAATGTACAAGGTTGTGACTTTTTACAATTTTTTTGGTACAAAAAAAGTATATTTTCACAAGTAGGTAGGATTTGGAATGTCAAAGATTCTGGTATGTGCTATCCTGTCTATGGAATGGTGCATATAATGGTTTCATCTCTAAGGCTACATGTCAGAATTACCAAATGTTTGACATCTAATAGCCAATGATTAATAAATCAATCTGCTCTTGTGGTGTCGTTAAACAAAACAAAGTTTAAAACACTGTATGGTGTAGTGGTTTTTTGTGGGGCAGGACGTAACCCAGTGGTAAAGCGCTCGCTCGATGCGCAGTTGGTCTGGGATCGATCCCCGTCGGTGGGCCCATTGGGTTATTTCTCGTTTCAGCCAGTGCACCACGACTGGTATATCAAAAGCCGTGGTATGTACTACCCTGTCTGTGGGATGGTGCATATAAAAGATCCCTTGCTGCTAATCGAAAAGAGTAGCCCATGAAGTGACGACTGCGGGTTTCCTCTCAATATCTGTAAACCGTAAATAAAATGTTTTGAGTGCATCCTTAAATAAAACATTTCTTTCTTTTTTTTTCTTTTTGTTTTTAAAGTATTTTATTAGCTTTTTGTTTTAAAATGGTATCACATCTCTGTACATTAGGTACACATACATAATGTACATGTATATTAGAATTACATTTACGCTTTACATACTGTATTAACAACAAGCAGGTGTTAATGTCCCAAATTGTCATCTGAAGCATGGCACAAACATCACAGTGTTGTTTTATCCAATATCCTGTGTGGAAAGTAGAACTTCCTGTATTTCAGGCTGGGCAACATCATCAAAGAATATGTACATGCAACATGGAAGGTTGTGATCAACAAAACATATAGTTGGCAGTAAAATGCTTATAATTAAAATGCTTGTAGCAAAATCAACATTTTGACACTTATAGTATTATACACTAACAATTAATGGCCATCACAATGTCATAAGATGTAAAGTAATTTTGAACATGTTTATCTTTACAAGCCTTGAAGTACCTGGTGCTTTAACACTAACAGGTACTAGAAATATCTGTATCCAAAATGAAGGGATGTTCCCAAGCTGCCATTTGTAAGGCCTGCTAATGGTACTATATAGCATCAATTAAAAGTTTATTTCTAATGCTTTGACGTGGAAAGTGCATACTGAAAAAAATAATCATAACTGGTGGTGTGGTAGGTATTATTAAAACTTGTCTTGTAAATATGTTGTAGGACTGGATTGAATTACACCATTATTTATGCATTATATATAGATTCAATCTTGTACAACACCGATTTTGTTATTTTTGAAAATAATACACGGATCAGTATTTGTAGCTGGGGAAAGAAAGAAATGTTTTATTTAACGATGCACTCAGCACATTTTATTTACGGTTATATGGCGTCAGACATGGTTAAGGACCACACAGATTTGGAAAGGAAACCCGCTGTCGCCACTACATGGGATACTCTTTCCAATTAGCAGCAAGGGATCTTTTATTTGCTCTTCCAACAGGCAGGATAGCACAAACCATGGCCTTTGTTGAACCAGTTATGGATCACTGGTTGGTGCAAGTGGTTTACACCTACCCATTGAGCCTTGCGGAACACTCACTCAGGGTTTGGAGTCTGTATCTGGATTAAAAATCCCATGCCTCGACTGGGATCCGAACCCATCAAAGTCAGATATCCATCCATCCATCCATCCATCCGTCCATCCATCCATTCAACCAACCAACCAACCATCCAACCATCAATCAATCCATCCATCCATCCATTCAACCAACCATCAATCCATCCATCCATCCATCCATCCAACCATCAATCCATCTATCCATCTTTACATTAATCCATCATCTTCCTTCCATTCGCCTGTCCGTCTGTCCATACATCCATGCTCCATCCACTTACCAACACTAAATTGTCCCTCACCCACACATCTGCATTCATAACACCAGCCCACCCTTTGAAATGGTATCACATATCTGTTTGTATTCGCTTCCATTAACAATTATGTAATGCTCTATCTGGCAGGAGATATAATGGGATGAATTACAAAATGCAGTGGGAGAGGGATCAGGGTGTTTGTCAGGGGTTACATAACATTTTCAAAAGAATGGTCTCTCTGGTATTTATAAATCAGTTTGATCTAGTGATGTCGTTAAACCAAAAGAAAATTTTAAAACGTTTTTGTATTTATAAAGTAAAGTGCAGTCAGTCATTGCTGTTCAAATTATATTTTTATCTAGTATTTATTGCAAAAACAAAACCTAAAATATTATTTAGTAGTTATTACAAAATCAAACAGACATAAATACTGACAAAAATAATCCAATAATATTGGTCAAATGACATCACAATGACAATGACACATATAACAGTACAAGGGGGGAGGGGGACAGAGGGTATAAAAATGGCACATTTCTCTTACTTAAAGTTAGATCCACAGTTACTTTGTGTGACTTGCTTGCCCCGGAGTCGGTCACTGGCATAGTCAGAGGCTGAATCCGGGGTGGGCGTGCCTGAACCCTTGTGGATAGGGGCACGTAAAAAGAGTTTCCCTGTTTCCCTGACTTGCTTGCCGTTTTGAGGTGTGGGTGGGAGTGGATAATATATGTCAATATTATTAGTATCAAAGCAGATAATTTCACCCACTCTATGGGTGTGTGTGTGGTTTTCTGTTCTTTAGCTCATTCATATTAACTGCAGTGGTGGCCGTACCACTTTGTTTTTGGGGTGTGTGTTATATTTGTTGTATGTGTGAAAATCTCCATCACAGGTGAATTTGAAATGAGAGTCTGGCAACTTCAAGTAGTACCACTATTTTTTACACTGTGACACCCATGAATTGTCATTCTTATTTATGATAAATGTGTTTTGCCTTTATGAATTATAGTTATGGCACACAGGCAGTTTACTTGTAAATTTTGCTATACATTTTCAGTATGCATTTATCTAGGACATTTCAATTTGTTCAAACTGGAAAATGTGACAGGGCCTGCTGAGTGTATTTGAAAATGCTACAAGTTATTATAATTGCTTCTCTGTTGTATATTACATTTTAACAACATGCTGCACCCACTGGGAGCTGTGAGTGCTTGCTGTTTGGAGTATATTTGGGTCATTATTCAAGTTCGGTGTAACACAGATGGGTTTGTCATTAGAAATATTTTCACTGGAGAGACTGTTAAGAGTAGGAACACTGGGGGCTGTCATTCTTTTGTTGGATCATTCCATTGCCTGGTGACAGACTGAATTTCAAGGAGTGATCCCATGTGTGTAGGCAGATGACCTGGTTTGACATTGTTCAGTCAGCCATATCAGGACTCAGTCTGAAAAGTTGTTTGTGTTTAACGACACCTGTAGAGCACATTTATGTATTTATCATCAGTACTGGATGTCAAACATTTGGTAATAGACCTCTTTCATATTCCCATTGCACATGTGCGCGAAGAGTACCGTCCCTTGCTGAATTGGACAGTATCGAGGCTATATACAAATTGGGGGCATGATTGACAGTTGTCATGAGCATCATTAGTAGCTTCGTAGGAGCTGTGAATCTCTAGTGACTAACGTACATATTTCGTATAACATGTTAAAATGGCTGCAAAAAATGGTCTACTAAAGTTTACATCGGAATGGTTTAAGACCAAAAGCAGTGAAACCTTAACTTAGACAAAGTCTCTGGAGTCACCTGTCAAGGGTATTATAAGAATGCAAAATTAAAAGATTAATACAATAAAATTAACTTTAGTGGAATGTGTTTGCTACTTTTAACAATTAGAATTATAGTTAAATATTCACGCAGATTTACCAATGATGTATCAGTATTTAAAATTTAATAAAATATGCCTCCCCTTCCTCATACAAAAACAAAACCCCTAACTCACATAGACCTTTATCACAGCTCTATTTTCCCCTTATCGTTTCATTAAAAAACAGACAGTCGTACAACTACTAATCAATGTTAAATGTCTATCCACAAATTATTTATTTTTGTATTTATTTATTTATTTACTTATTTATTTATCTTATTTTATTTATTATTTTATTTTATTTTATTTCCACTATCATTAATATCAGATACATACAACTTCACTTAAATAAATAGAGGATACTCCCAGAGTGTCTTGTGATATTTATAGGATATTAAACGAGCTTCCATTTCGTATCATGTTTATGTCCCGAGTGAAATAAACATGATACGAAATGGCCTTGCAAGGCTTGTAGGACTGAGAGAGCATCTGTGAGGAAGACAACTTGTTGACAGTCTTCTTTTGCATCCTTGATCATTGTAGCAGCCTGAATAAGTGCATGGGTTTCTGCATTGTAGTTGGAACTGTGGGTGCCGGTTGGTACTTTTGCAGTTAGGGTATTTCTTGAAGGGAGCTTGATAAATATGCCTGCCCCTCCATTGGCCACAGCATTTGTTGACGATCCATCAGTGTATGCATGGATCCAAGATTCTTCTGGGTACCGGTCACTGATCATAGCCATTGCCAGTGACCGTTTGACCAGGTCGTTTTGGGAGTCTGCTGAAGCTAATTGTGGGACAGACATGCTGATCTGTAGATTGGCTTGTTCATCATTCCATGGTTGTGGAAGATCTGTTGGGCAAAATGGAAGTGTCTTTGGTAACGGGTTAGCTTGGTGTTCTCTAGTAAGTCTTCTGCTTTGGTGGATGAAACTGCTACATTTGAGACGATTCTTTGTCAGACCATCCATTCTTTGTTTCATTGGATGATTGGGCAGGTACCTGAATTTCTCTGCCTGGATCATGATCTTGGCATCTCTCCTCTCACCAAGGGGTTGTATTGCTGCAGTTTTTTCCATGTCTTTAATGGGTGTAGACTTCATGGATCCCGTTATGATTCGCAGAGCTTGGTTTTGAACCTTGTCTAAAGCTTGCTGGTTGGTCTTTGCAGTGGTTGACCAGGCTGATGAACCGTATTCAAGATGCGGCCGTACAGTTCCTTGATATACTCTCTTGAGAATTGTCTCATTTGCTCCCCAGCTAGTTCCTGCTAGTTTCCGCATGATGGCTAATTTGCATCTGGCTTTTGTCTCTGCCTTTTGAATATGTGGTTTCCAAGTTTGTTTCTTGTCGAAGGTGACCCCAAGGTATGTTACTTCATCTGCATGTCTCAGTGGAGTGTTCCCAATTTTGATTGTTCCTGCTTTTTTCTTTGGTGATAGAGTGAAGAGTGTGGTAGAAGACTTGTCTGATGCCATATAACCGTAAAATAAAAAGTGTTGAGATCCATCATTAAATAAAACATTTCCTTCTTCAGGCAAATGCTCTACAAACTAAGCTATAGATCCCACCCCAGAAATGAAAACTTAACACTGAGCTAAATAATAGGTTGATGCTGTTGTCGTGGCCCAGACAAAAGTATATATCTTAAATTCTTTAAAAAAAAATTAACTTATGTTTTTTAAGACAAATAATATAGGGATTGCAATTTTTTGTTTGTTTTTAATGTACTTGCCTAATGTGCATTGTCATAGACTTTTTAAAAACAAAACTGAGTTGAACAGACGCAGTTTGCAAATGACCCAGTTTCATTCAAAACTGGAAGTAACATTCCAGCCTCCTCCACACATCCCAAAACCCCCAGGTAATACATTTTGGAAAGGTGTTGGATCAGATTGGGTTAATCTGGTTATAGCAGATTTATGGATTAGCCAGGTGCCAAAGTATATTTGTATATCTACTCATATGCATGTATGTAGATGTTCACTTGTACATCATACTGTATTCATATGTATGTATGTACAGAAATTACATCTACAAAAAAGCATTCTGATAATTTAATGTGGGTTTCCTTTGTTTTTAAATGTACACACTTTGTAAGTGTATAGCAATATCTTGATATCTTTTGTTTGTAAATATTTCTCTTTTACTATCAGCTGCCACTTTACATACTAGTACATATACATCCTTTAGGAGGCCTCAAGCATGTGTATGGGAGAAGCCGGTTGGTAAACTATTTATATCTTCACTGCTTCTCCCAACTTGATTCAGAAAGGTCACAGCTTGGGGTCATTGGGCCATATTTGGCTGTGAAACCCTATCTGGCCACTGCTATAAGCATGGAGGCTGAAAGTGTGTGATGAACAAGGGGGGTGAGAGTTGCATGAAGTTTGGTTTAAACTGTGGATTACTTTTCTCTCCCGTTACATGCTCTTGTCACAAGGTAGGTCAAGTCTGACATGTGTAGACTCTCTAGTGTTCTGTTTGACTAATCCTTGCTGTTTGTTGGTAGTGGGGTTCTGACATTTTGCCGCTGTACTTGTTTATCACAGAGGAATTTCCTATGAATCAGGGATGGGAACTTGTTTGGTGAGTGTCTACTTTTCAAACTTGTCTATGAGTTGGACTGGCTATACCTGGATACATGTATCGAGAAGTCGGACTGAATTGGTGTGGCATCTGAAATCATTTTTGTTTGTCGGTAAAGTGATTGAATTTTTCTAACAGTAAATAGATCTAAGTTTAAATATTCAATATTGTGTTACCATGATGTAGCAGGTGCTACCAGTGGTTGTTTCACATTCTGCTTGAGGAATTTTACAGGAATTACTTTGGAAATTACTAACGTTTGGTGAATCTGATTTTCATGTTGATTAATTTATTTATCGTAGTCAGTATCAAGGTAAGCAGAAGGGGCGATACCAGATTTTGTGAAAGTATAGGATAAGATGTGTTGACTGGAATATTGATACTAAATATTTAAGTGATGACCAACAGGAATGGTTGATAGGGTACAGTTGCTGCCAAATAGGGATGTTAAAGTGGTATTCAGAATGAACATGGTGTGAGCAAGATGGTTTAAGCAACCATCAAAAGTGGTATCAAAAAGTTGTTTTTTAATAATTACAAATTCTAATTTCTCTGCTGGTAGAAATGGGAATTCTAATATGCTGATAGAATTTCAAATTCTACCAATTCCATTTTCTAGTCATGAAGAGTCATTCACATGTTCACATGTTTGCTGTACGGAGTTAAGAAAAGCATTGAAGACTTGTATTATTGTTCAAGATCTTGCACCATAATCATTTTACAGTTTTAATGGTTTATACATTTTATACAATTCACTTACAAGTACTTGTAAATTAATCTCTATATACGCCATTATGTTTGTATAGCCATGACTCATGAACCAGTACCCCACAACTGGTACAACAAAGGCTGTAGTACACATGTAAGTATGTACAGTCCTATCTATGACAAAGTGCATATAAAAGATCCCTTGCTGCTTAGTCTGTGGCAGCAGTGGGGTTTCCTCTGTAAAATTCTTTCAACCAAGAATTGAAATATGATGGATAACATATAACTGTAGTTTACAATGTGCTGAAGTGTCATTAAACAAATATTACTTGAAATCCATTCTATAACTAACCAGTACATGTAAATCTTTTAATCATCCATTTACATAGTATTAAAAAATATGCATGTATGTATTCGTAAAATACATACATGTATACACACAGATCTAATAGTAGTTTATTAAATACCTGTAATGTCATTAGATAACCATTGATATCAGCCGTTTTTCTCTTCTCAACATTTACATAGTATTAAAAAATAAACATGTATGTATTCGTAAAATACATACATGTATACACACAGATCTAATAGTAGTTTATTAAATACCTGTAATGTCATTAGATAACCATTGATATCAGCCGTTTTTCTCTTCTCAACATTTACATAGTATTAAAAAATAAACATGTATGTATTCGTAAAATACATACATGTATACACACAGATCTAATAGTAGTTTATTAAATACCTGTAATGTCATTAGATAACCATTGATATCAGCCGTTTTTCTCTTCTCAACATTTACATAGTATTAAAAAATAAACATGTATGTATTCGTAAAATACATACATGTATACACACAGATCTAATAGTAGTTTATTAAATACCTGTAATGTCATTAGATAACCATTGATATCTCTTCCCAACATTTTTATTATTATCTTTTTTTTTCTTTTCTTTTTTAACACACAACCCCTTTATTTGAAACTACACCCACCCCGATTATGATCACTATGTGGTGGAGTGAGGCCCTGCTACTGTGAGCTGTCACTGAACAAGTGTTTATTTAAGTGCTTTAATTACATTATACTCGTTTCCCCTGCATTACTGTTTTACTCTGTAAGCATGAATCATCTAATAGATACAATCTGCAGTGCTTGGCAGGTTTCTGGCCGCCTCCCACCACATGTACAATCTCACCTCGTCTCTATATATTAACTCTATTCTTAGTGCAAAGTGAATACTTGTAATTAAAAACAGAGCTGCTTCCAAGTTGTCAAATCTGTTAAACCTCAAGAAAAGCCAGATGTGTACATGCATAAGCTTGTAAAATGTGTGAGCAGTCAAACTTGTACATGGTATACTAAGCTGCTAACTAAAAAGTACTTGGCCTCTTATGGCAAGTGGCTACTTACAGGTGCTACTATACAACTGGTGTAACAAAAGTTGTGGTATGTACTGTCCTGTCTGTGTGGGAGGTTGGATATAAAAGACACATTGCTGCTAATCCGAAAGAGTGACCCATTGTGTAGTGGCAGCGGGTTACATCTCTCATTATCTGTGTGGTCCTTAACTATATTTCTAATGCAATATAAGTGTAATTAAAATGTGTTGAATGTGTACTTAAATAAAATATTCCTTCATTCTTAAAGGCGTTATATGCTTTGAAATGTAAACATTATACCATCAACTACATGCCCATAAAAATTACAACCGATTAAACTAATTTACTAGTAGAAAACACATTTTTTTATCAGTAAATGTTTAGTTGATGACAAATGGAATTGGGTGTGTTCATTTGAGGTGAAAACTCCATAACATTATGCAGGCAATGTTGCCAGCACGTTCACTGCCTTTGTAGAAAACAAGTCATTGGTCCATTGGTCTATTTCGCGTTCCAGCCAGTGCACTATGACTGGTATATCAAAGGCTGTGGTATGTTCTATCCTGTCTGTGGGATGGTACATATAAAGGATACCTTGCTGCGAATGGAAAAAATGTGGCAGGTTTCATCTCTAAGACTATATGTTAAAATTACCAAATGTTTGACATCCAATAGCCGATGAATAATAAATCAATGTGCTCTAGTGGTGTTGTTAAATAAAACAAAATGTTTGTAGAAAACAACTGTTTCTGATCATCCTATTTGGTTTCCAACAGTCAACTTGCCAGATTTTGTGACTTGATTTTCATAAGAATCTAGTCATGCTGAACACAGCTCTTTTTACACTGTATTCCAAGCACATTACAAGTTTGACATGCCTGAGTTATGTATGCAAAAATTATTTGTGGGACCAATTAATATGTACTTATTTATAACAATAAAATATAAAAATAGTAAAATATGGCACTTGTAATACGTTCTATGATATAGCATCTTTAATATAAGGGGCAATATTTAGCTCAAGAGGTGCTTGTGTTGCAGGATCGAACCACCTTGGCAGATCCATTCAACTGATTGTTTTTTTTCCTGTTCCACTCAGTGCACAATAAATTGCTATGGTATGTGCTTTCTGTCTGTGGGAAAATGCATATAAAAGATCCTTTGCTACATTAGGTAAAATGTAGTGGGTTTCCTCTGGTGACTACATGTTAGAATTACCAAATGTTTGACATCCAACAGCCCATGGTGAATTAATCAATGTGTCGTTAAACAAAACCAATTTCTTCTTGTCACACCCTGTTGTCCACAATACAAAACAGCCAATGTTCATCTCGCATGTTAAATTGTTAATCGGTGGCGTAGCATGGTTTGCCAGCGCCTGGGGCAAGGCAAGTATTGCGCCCCCTAACCAGTGGACCATTGGCACTCCCAAGTCCCTTCCACCAGTCCAGAATTTTGCTCCCAGGGCAACTGCCCCGGTGGCCCCGCCCACGCTACGCCACTGGTTAACTGGTGACATTATGTGTATCAATCTGCCTGTTTGATATTGTAAAGTTTGAGCTATGTATCTTAAACAACAAAAAAGTTACAAGCTCCCAGACATGTAACTTTTAGCCGAATATCCTTGCCAGTGTCTATTTGAGAGAAAAGAGCTTGACAAAACAAACAGTTTAATATAAGTTGATGGGTTTTTTACTTAGAAGAATGATGAGTGGTCTATTTAAGATGGGATGGGATGGAATTCAATGATAATGGGCTTGCTTGAGGTGTGATGAGTTGAGTTGTAGGATTGACTTAACTCAATGTAATACAGGTTTTCCACATCCAAACCCGGGATTGGGGGTGGGTGGGTGGGTGGATGCAGGATGTAGCTCAGTAGTAAAGCACTTGCCTGATTCACAGTTGGTCTAGGATTGATCCCTGTCAATAGACCCATTGAGCTATTTCTAGTTCCAGTCACTGCTCCACAACTGGTATAACAAAGGCTGTGGTATGTACTATCCTGTCTGTGGGATGCAGCTTATAAAAGATCACTTACTGATAATTGGATAGAGTTCATTGTGTGGCTTCCTCTCATTATTTTTGTGGTCCTTAAAGGGACAGACCCTAGTGTTTAAACACTAAGGCATATTTTTCACTATTAGAGCCGTTTATGATCACTGAAATCAAACATTACTTGTATTTTATTGTTTAGATTGTCCATTTCTGTACAACGGAAGTGTTGCTGCTCACCCTGGTGTTTCTAATACCACAAAATGCAGTTTTCATATTTTTTTAAAAATGCACATGTGTCTGAGAAGTAATGATTATGGAGTCGCGTTTTTGTCTATTTGTAAGGGCATTTCAATGTCACAGACTCTTGTTTCACTCTGTTGTATCCAAATTTGTTTAAGGTTTGTAAATTAAATAAACTTAGTGTCCATTTTTACGGGTTGAAACTAGGGACTATGTGAAAAATGCCTTAGTGTTTAAAAACTAAGGTTTGCCCCTTTAACCATATATCTGACACCATATAACCGTAATTAACGTGTTGTGTGCACCATTAAGTAAAACATTCCTTCCTTCCCATCCCAACCAGTGCCTGACAACTGGTACATCAAAGGCCATAGTATATTATACTGTCTTGTGTAGTGTACTAGTATATTATGAAAGATCCCTTTCAACTATTTGTTAGGAGTAGCAGGTTTAGTAGAATATCCAGTCTATTTTAAAATGCCACATATCACACATTATCAGTTTACTCAGAAATTGTTCTTTGTAATACCTGTAATTAGTTTTAAAAACTTCAGTATGAGCCATGACGTGACATTTTGTCTAGTTTTGGTATATACAGTGAAACCTTTCTAAACTGGACACCCACGGGAAGAAGTACAAAGTCTGATTTTAAGAGGTATCCAGTTTAAATAGGTTCTGCTCTATACTAATATTTAAAAAGGGTTTGTGAAAAACATCTTATTTTGAAGGAATTCCTGTTTACAGTGTCCGATTTTGAGAGTTTTCACTGTATATTATGTACACTGTTCTATGGAGTATATATTATGAAGGATCTCTTTCAGCTATTTATTAGGAGTAGCAGGTTTTCTTGTGTTCTAAACTCTCTAGGCATGTTTAGCAGGGCTGGCTGGGTTTTTTACACCTAATTTTAGATGGAATTTGTTATGACAGAAGACACCAGCTAGTACCAGTCAAATTGTTTTCAAGTCCTCCGTCATTCTAAACATGCCACAGGGTAAAATGTTTGATGTGAACTGTCATTCTGTTTGTTCATTGTGCAAACTGCTAATCATTTCTGTTGTTAAATGGTCTGAAACTTGAAATAAAAATAATTTGACAAAGTATGAAAGAAACTTACAATTGGCTATGTTAAGCAAATATTATTAATATGTACTCAAACAGTTGGCTACAGTAAAAAAACACACCCAAAAAACAACAAAATATTGACACCAAATAGTCATGTTTTAAAACGAACAGAAGTATCATTAAAAACAATTCCTTTCTTTTTATTTTCCCCTTAAATTTCTAAATTCCAATTTTATACCTGGAATAAAGTTATTGTATTAAAAGATGATAAAATTATACACGTTTTCAAATCAGAACTGGTTTTATTTAGGACTTACGGTAGCATTAGGAAATAACTCTACAGAGTTTTAACATTTGTGGGTCATATTGTCTATCTGATGCCCACAAATGTAATTTTTGACCAAAATGGTTAGCCTGAGGTAGAAAATGAAACATCAAATAGGCAATAACTCATCTAAAACTCCATACGGTTATCGTCATTGTAAACTGAAATGTTGTTTTTTCATGCAAGCAGCTGAATGATTCATATTTTAAAAAAGAAATTTGTCATGACGTCACTTTGTAATGACGTCACTTTGTAATGACGTCACTTTGTAATTTGTAATTACGTCACTTTGTAATGACGTCACTTTGTAATTACGTCACTTTGTAATGATGTCACTTTGATATTACGTCTAATCATCATTAGCTTTGTGGATGTTACTGTCTATTTTATCAGGATAAAAAATGTAATTAACCAATCATATTACAAATCATATTCACCATAAGTTTACAAGTTCATTTAAATCTTGTATCTGGGCATGTCGTAGCCCAGTGGTAAAGCCCTCGCCTGGTGCACAATCAGTTTGGGATCGATCTCTATGTACCGATAATGTACATTTGTACTCACTACATATATATACACTGTAACACATACATGTTACATGTCTATTGATTGTGAGTGTATGTAAATTACCTGTACCTGAGTCAGCTGTAGGTGTGCATCACCTATTAACATGATTAACCAGAGAAAACTGTTCTGTATGTATCTAGTCCCAAAATAGCATCCTTCTTTAGCTCTGTGGAAGTGGCATCTGTAACAAGGTACAGACATATGTTTCTTTTTCTGCCAAACCTACATGTATCATCTAGGATCAGCTACATAGCTTTTGAGGGGTGGGGGGTTGCTTAACAACACCACTGGAGCACATTGATTTATTAATCATCGGTTATTGGATGTTATTTTTGAAAAGTAGTCTTAAAGGAAATCTGCAACATTTTTCCACTAAAAAGAGATCTTTTATATGTACTTGCCTACAGACAGGATAGCACATACCATAGCCTTTGCTATACCAATTGTGGTGCACTGGTTGGAATGGAAAATAGCCTAAAGGGCTCACCAATAGGGATCGATCTCAAACCGACCGCAGTCATTTTACCACTGGGCTACATCCCGCCAATATGAAAGGAATGCTAAAGCAAGGCTTTTGGACTGGTGTGCATATTCAACGATACATAATGCACATTATTGCTTAGTATCAACAAGTATACTCATATAGTTAATTAATAAAACGGTTAAATGTGATGGCTATTATATATAACGGGTGCAGCCATTTTGTACCATCCCAGTGAATACGCCCTCTGGCGAGCTGGTGGTTACGTAATACATAACGTGTCACGTCAGGAATTAGTCTTCGAACTGAAGAAACAAAACATACCTGATTTTTGCAGATGCATCGCAATGTTCTGTAATAATATTCATCCCAGAAGCACAGCAACGTGTATATGACAATATGTGGTTTATTTTTCAATACAAAATAAACACCATTGTCAAAGTGTTGAAATAACTATTATATTTTGTATATAAATTAACCCACGTACTGAAATAATAGTCGGAGTGTTTTCTTGCTTAATTGGTTTTTCTTTCCGTGGCCTGTACCTGTGGTTCTTGATTGGCAGGTGTATACTTAGACGGTCCCTAGACACTGTGTCTAGACAAACTAAAAAGACGTGCCTCTTTTATGAAGATCACAGGGTATTATGTGATAACCTCAAATCGTAATGGACTTTAATTACCAGCTTTATTACTGTAAGTAATTCTGTAAAACCCGTGATTAAGTAGACTTTCCCATCTAAAATCACAAAGCTGACCAATTACGTAGTCCCAGAGAAAAGAAAAGTATCACTTGGGTATCGTGAGTGGTCGTTTTTGCTCGAACGTATTTTACCAATAGGCCTAATAATATGCTCTTTTTTTATGGATTAAAAAAAAAGAAGATATATATATAACTGCATTTCGTTATATTGATGCAAATTGAAATATATTTAGTTAAATAGTTTATTATACTATCAAGTCATTTATGTTGTTTTACAAGTCAGGTTGATGAAAGTGAAGCGCCTTGTCGTAAATTAGAGCATTTGTTTACACTGTGCATAATAGAGAAGTTGGACCTGAGCTGACGTCACTTCGCCCCAAGCTATACCACCGGACGTCACAAAAACAAAACAAAATGGCTGCCCCCAGTTAGCAGGAATAATCACAGTTTTTTATTAATTCTAAAATTACGCGTTTTTCATTTGTTAAAGTGTCAGTATGTCTTGGTGGTCCGGGTATGCATCTTTCCAACACATAAGGCTCTTGTTGGAGTTTAGTCTACCTTTAATATAACGACAGTTGCAGACTTGACCCTTTTCACATATGAATGTTATTATTAGACAAAGGCAGAAACAATTTTGATTCCTTTATTTGTTAATGGCAGAATGAAATCCTTTGTTCTGTACATTTTTAACGTGATAGAGGTGTGAAATAATATACAAAATGACAATATTTGTTTTGTACTATGGCAAAAATGAGATCTTTGTTTAGTATAAGCATGAACCAGCAAACTGGATCTCATAGACAACAATGGTAATATGGGGCTATATGCAACCTTTTGTTCAAGGTGTACATCAAACATCTAAATAGTACAGCACCTCATTGATAAAATAAATCAAAGAAAGTGGGAGTGTATGTTGCTCATTTCATATATAACAGGAAAAATTTGACTATCCTATCTCTGCATATGTATTTACCTACATGTATGTGTATTCTAATGTTAATTTATGTGGGACCCACCCCATATTAAGCACACTGCTGCCATACTAAGGCAAAAGATAGTAAGTTGTAACTGAGTAAAAAAAAAAAAAAAAAAAAAAAATGTTAACGTATGAATCATGGTATTTTAAATTGTATAGTTGTAACAAAGGGTTAACTGCCATGCCTATTTGTGTGCCAGTGGAGAGATGTTAGTTGTAACAAAGGGTTAACTGCCATGCCTATTTGAAGGTTTGCCAGTGGAAAGATTCTTGTTTCCTGTTTATATGGTTCAAAGAACAATCTGTGGAAGAAAGGAGAGAGGGGATACTTCTGCATGTGTACATTTGCCATCTGGTTAACAATAACAGACACATGTTTCTTGTCAGACGTCAGCCAGCTGAGGTTAAACAAACAATTCATGATGAAAATATTTTAAAATATTTCTAAATACAAGAAATAACATCATTACATTAAGATT
This sequence comes from Gigantopelta aegis, assembly GCF_016097555.1. Classification (NCBI taxonomy): domain Eukaryota; kingdom Metazoa; phylum Mollusca; class Gastropoda; order Neomphalida; family Peltospiridae; genus Gigantopelta; species Gigantopelta aegis. The sequence goes on along the minus strand of NC_054704.1, from coordinate 94,987,624 downwards.
ATATTACAATCACCTTGTAAATTAACATTTACCTATCTACAGGTAGTTACATGTACATTGATTATAGATATATACTGACATAGTGTATTACTTGTGATGTAGTTGCCTCTCAGAAAGCTAATTTTGGGATCAAACCAGTTTACCGAGTACTTACCGATTAACTGCTTTTTGAGACATTGCACAATCTGTTCAATATGGTGTGCTCAGGACAGCATGCTTTGTATCTTAATCTGAGATAAATATGGAAATTACCTAAAAGTATATTAATGGAAAGGTGTAAGGCCATAAAACTGACTTCACTAACAACTAACAACTAATAATTAACCACTAACCACTGTCCTGGACATCCAACCCTAACAGAGAGTTGTGTGTGTCCAGGTCAATGTCTTTGATAGAAGCACGGAAATCAAGAAAGGAACTAATAAAATAAATAGAAACACATTACAATAGATAAGTGAATTAGCCATGTCCTTACAAAAATCAGCAACAGTGTGCAAATGTTACTTTCTTTTCAGTTTTGTACTTTGTATTTGTGCTATAACTTACCCATAATATTTGTGTCATAAACCCATTGATATTTAGCATTTTTAACCTGGTTAATATTTTTTTTGCTGTCAATGGGTCATTTGTTTACAAGCCAAAACATGTACCGTACCTGAGCACAATGTTTTGATGTGATTTAGTTAAAGTGCATGGCATCAAACTACATTTGTGCTAATAGTGATAACATCATATTACCAATAAAATGTTATTTTAGTAGTGTTGTAGGATACATATACTCTTCAAAAAAAGAAACGCAAAAGGGTACAAATGGGTTATAACTCCGATTTTATGTTTCCTACCGGTTCATGCTTTGTGAATATAAGGTCATTGCATGTCCCAACAACATTCCCACGGTTACATTCGATAAAACGCAGCTACTGTACAATAAAGTTCCAAAATGTGAATATTCGCAAAAACGCAGCCACGTGCAAACCATGTCATCACTGCACGTGCGTTGTCTGCACGTGCAACATGAACACCAACAGTATAAAAGTGCAGGGTGTTCGCTTGCCTGGACTCTGTATCTGGCCGACAGTTGACAATCCAGGACATGCCACATCTCAGTGAACCGCAGAGAAACAATGCCATCGGCCGACTAGACGCAGGCGAATCCAGAACGGCATTCCATGTGTCCCCAAGCACCATCTCCAGACTGTGGGACCGTTACCAGCAACATGGATCAACACGTGACCTCCCTAGATCCGGTCGACCACGGGTCACTACCCCCGGGCAGGACCGCTACATCCGGGTACGCCACCTTCGGGAACGATTGACTACTGCCACCTCCACAGCCGCAGCAATACCAGGTTTGCGCAGGATATCCGACCAGACCGTACGGAACCGCCTACGTGAGGTAGGAATTCGTGCCAGACGTCCAGTTCGAGGTGTCATCTTAACACCACAACACTGTCGACTCCGACTGTAGTGGTGCCAGATTCATCGACAATGGCCTCAACTGCGATGGAGACAGGTGTGGTTCAGTGACGAGTCCCGATTTCTGCTCCGACGTCATGATGGAAGATGTCGCGTGTATAGGCGTCGTGGTGAACGTTATGCGGCAAACTGCGTGCAGGAAGTGGACAGATTCGGCGGGGGTAGTGTCATGGTGTGGGCAGCCATCTCACACACTACCGATTAACTGAACTGACCTGGTCCACATGCAGGGCAACCTGAATGCACAGGGCTACATTGACCAGATCCTCCGGCCACACATCGTTCCAGTTATGGCCAACGCCAACGCAATGTTCCAACATGACAACGCCAGGCCTCACACAGCACGTCTCACAACGGCTTTCCTACAGAACAACAACATTAATGTCCTTCCTTGGCCATCGATATCACCGGATTTGAACCCAATTGAGCATCTATGGGACGAGTTGGACCGACGCCTCCGACAGCGACAACCACAGCCCCAGACCCTGCCCGAGCTGGCAGCAGCCTTGCAGGCCGAGTGGGCCACCATCCCCCGGGACGTCATCCGTACTCTGGTTGCTTTAATGGGCAGGCGGTGCCAGGCAGTTGTCAACACACACGGAGGCCACACCCGGTATTGACTCCAAATGACCTTGACCTTGGTGGTGTGTCCTATCACTTACTCACAATGGACTAGAGTGAATTGTGAACAATCCTGCAACATTTGGTAATTATCGGACTCACCATTCAATAATTAAATCAATTCTCCAAATGTTACTACAATGTGGTTTTGCGTTTCTTCTTTTGAAGAGTATATGTTAATTTAGAAGTGTTGTAGGATAAATAGAATTTGCGACTCATGTTTTATAATATGTAAATTATCAACAGTGTCTAGTTAATCAGTATTTGTCTGGGCAGAGCCTCGACAAATACCCCCCCAAAAGGTCAATTTTCTTTTGTTTAACAACACTAGAGCACATTGATTTATTAATGGTGTCAAACATAATCTTAGAGAGGAATGCCGCTACATTTTGCCATTAGTAGCAAGGGATCTTTTATATTCACCATTCCACAGACAGGATAGCAGATCCCATGTCCTTTGATATACCAGTCGTGGTGCACTGGCTGAAACAAGAAATAGCCCAATGGGCCAACTGATGGCACATCAGACGAGCACTTTACCACTGGGCTATATCCCACCCCAACAAATACCAATTTACACAAGATATTTTCCTTATTAAAAACACTAGTGATGAATCCTCTATCCCTCTAACATGGATATTTCTTTACTTTACAGACTTGTTTAGAAAGCCAGTAGACGTCGACGATGATCCTGGCACGGATCCTCTATATATCTAACATGGATATTTCTTTACTTTACAGACTTGTTTAGAAAGCCAGTAGACATCGACGATGATCCTGGCACAGATCCTCTATCTATCTAACATGGATATTTCTTTACTTTACAGACTTGTTACGTCGACGATGATCCTGGCACAGATCCTCTATATATCTAACATGGATATTTCTTTACTTTACAGAATTGTTTAGAAAGCCAGTAGACACCGACGATGATCCCGGCACAGATCCTCTATATATCTAACATGGATATTCTTTACTTTACAGACTTGTTTAGAAAACCAGTAGACGTCGACGATGATCCCGGCACAGATCTTGGTGTCTGTGCTGCTGTCTGTGGTGCAGCTGGCAGTGTCGTACAACCCGGTGGAGGACACAACCAGCTGCTGTAAGTGTCTCGACCTCCTGCCCGACAACGTCCCTGACAACGTCAAGCCTCAGGTCATCCCGTCACCATTCAAAATTGTCGTCTCCAGGCAGGACTATGTGCCCAATGAAGAGGTTAAAAGTATGTAACTGTTAACTGTTTTGTTTTTTAATAGGTACATATTATTATTAGAGTAAAACCTGTCTAAACTGGACCCTGAACAAACCAGAATCCTGTCAAAACAGGATTAGTATCATGATCCTGAATTTTTAATATTCTGAATCAAGACGCTCTAAACACTGGCTCCTGTCTAAATCAAATGAATGTTATGTCCCCAGTGTGATCTGGTTTAAACAGGTTTCACTGTTGTGATCAGGTAACTATAATACATTTTATTATTATAAAATATATTGTACAAATATAAGTACACTTCTGTTAAAGTAGAACATTTTTGCTATCAGTGGGTATCATCAGACTCACATCAGATGGCATCATCATTTGTAACATCAAGCAAATTCCATTTGTTTTATTTGTAACTGGTATTATCTCAGACATGGCATCACGTACATGCGTGTGGCACTGGGACACCCCCCCCCCCCCCCCCCCCCCCGGTCCACTGAGATCAGTCCTATCACTGAGCTACAGCCTTCCCCTTGTGTCACAACTGGAGATGTTTTCTTTTGTTTAATGACACCACTAGAGCACATTGATTTGTTAATCAATGGCTACTGGATGTCAAACATTTGGTAACTCTAACACAGTCTTCAGACTAAACTTGCTACATTTCCCCATTAGTATTGATCAAGGAATGTTTTGTTTGCAATTTGCAGGGTTTCTAGAATATTTATAAAATCAACTAGCCATGGGATCAGTTATTTTTAAAATTAGCTAGCCAGGATTAAAAATTCACTAACCCTAACTTTACTTTAAGTTAATACAATTTTACTAAATAATAGTCAAAATCGGATATGCCACCTAAAGAGAGAGATATAGCTTAAAAACACTCACATTGGGGGGGATGGGGATGGGGGACAGGATATTCATATTTACATATTACCCCAGTAGACTTTAACTGCAACATTTGACAAAAAAAAATTCATTAGCCATCGGGCATGGCAACAGTAGTTATTTATTAGCCTAACATTGAATATCAGTAGTCATGGGAGTGGGGCTACCATAATCTAGAAACCCTGCAATTTGTCAGATAGAAAAGCACATGTATACCACAACCTTTGATATACCAGTTGTGGGACACTGGTTGGATGGGTGGGGAACCAGTCAGAGAAAGGGTTCACTGAGGAGGTTTGATCCTATGACTCAAACACCTCAAACTAATGTTTTACCAACTGAGCTAAATCCCTTCCCCGGAGATACACATGTACATATTTAACACGCTGCATAAACATTCCACTGAGATGTCACTAATCAACTACAGTCGAACCTGCTCAGTCTGCCTCCTCTATTAAGCAGACATCTGTCTTAACAGACCACATTTTGATGCTGCCATTAATCGCACTGATTAACACAAGTTACACTGTATTCCTGTCTTGTTGTATGTAAGACATTCCAAATGTAACTATTTTGCGTTTCAGTTAATTTGACAACTGTCGATGACCAGGCTTTCCGCTCGTTCATGATCATAGCATGGAGCTACGACACAAACTCGCAGAAACTCAAGCCGGTTGCCGTGGGCCACTTCACAGCTGTCGATGGAACTCCTGTTGCTAAGGACTGTCTCAGTGAAAATGGAGTAAGTAACATTTGTGTCGAGGAGCAAACGCTTTAAAAATATCTCAGCAGGTTCTGTTGTTGTAATGGATTGTTGATGCGCAGATCTATTACTTGTGTCTTCTTCTTTTTCTTTTACTGATGTCTGAAACATTAAAATTCTGTTCACATTGGTGGATCCAAAGATAGGGAGTCACGTGACCCCACCCCCACCTGTTTGAAGTGTCGTTTTCAATGACTTTAAAAAAATTAATTAAATTCATCATGCACAATATACAACACTAAACTGTCCTGAAAACATGTCTCTGGGCATCTAAAAAATTAATGTTCTCTAGTGGTGTTGTTAAAGAAAACTAATTTTTTAAGATTTTCTAGGAAGCATGCCCCCAAACTCATCCACAGATATTTGGGAGCTTGCCTCATTTGCCTTCAACAAACGTAAATTGTTCGTTTTAGAATTTTGTGGGCCGTCCCTTTACCAAATCATAGATCAACCCCTGGTTCATATGACATTTTCCAAAATTTTCTTGTCTAAAAATTATTGATGTGAAAAATATGTAAGTAAACATTTTGTAATTTATCTTCCATAGTACTGAACACCATCAACCAATTTTCAGATGTGTATGTTGAAGTTTATTCTGATAGAAAAACAGGCAGTATTACTTCAACTAGTAAAAAAAGAAAGATATACAATATGAGCATAATTTTAAAAATGTATATCAATGAATTAACTAATTTTATTCCAACAGTCCTAAATAATGTGATATTCAGCATATTTGCGTTTTTGACCGAGTTCTATTGATTTATATGTAATAATGTTATTGGAATCAGTTTTGCACTGCTTGAACCACTGGTCATATTTCTCCCATTGTTTTTAATATTTGATGACTGTATCAACAGTTTCCAAACCTTTAATAGATTCAGAATATTTTTTTGTTAATTTATTCTGTTTTTGCCATTTGTAACACAAGGATCCTTGTTTTAATAAGTGTGTTTGTTTTTGTAGCATGCTTTACGTAGTGTCGACCAGTCACCCAAGAGACTAGTAAAACTGGTCTGGACTTCTCCACGATTCCTGGGACATGTGCAGTTCAGGTAAGACATTAGTGTGTAGTTAATTCTATAAACCAAGTTGAAACACCTGATGTCAAGAAGTTATTACTGTACACTACAGGTTGTACAACACCATTCATTTTGTTTTTCATTTATTTAATAAATTTAGCTGTTTTAAAAATGTTTATTGCAAGAATTATTTGAAATTTATTTATATTACTAAGCATACTATGGTATACATGTGATAAATCCAGGACATGCCAGCATACAGAATGTCAGCATAGGCCGTTGAGGGCATTAAAACCAAGACACCTCTAGGGCCCGTGACCTTTTAAACTAAGGACCGCTACATTACGCCACCTAAAACTACTCAACAGCAGAGGATACTACGGAACCGCCTACGTGAGGTAGGAATTCGTGCCAGACGTCCAGTTTAACCTAACTGCAGTGGTGCCACTACTAATGTGTCGCTATACCGTGGTGAACATTATGCGGCACTAGGAAGTGGACAATTCGGCGGGGGTAGTGTCAGGCACAGTGCAGGGCAACTTGAATGCACAGGGCTACATCAGATTATCGTTCCAGTTAACGCCAACGCAGTGTTCCATTCACACAGCACGTCTCACAACGGCTGTGATCGTATCACCGGATCAAAGCGACAACCACAGCCCCAGACCCTGCCCGAGCTGGCATCAACATGAAGCAATGTCAGGCTTTGTTAGTGTTTGTATGGTAACATCAAAACTAAGGATTAAATAATAGTATAAATTTTCTAGTCTTATAGAAAACAATGACTGGAGAGTGGCAAAATGCTATCAGCTTAATTCTGTTCATACCAAACAGTGAGCTCATGAACATAACAACAGAGTTATCTCCCTTCTGTGAAGCCTAACCACATGGCATACATCTGTCACAGGGATCACTCACATGAGTTCATTTGATTTGGCCTTTTGCAGGAATTAGAGAGAGAAAAAAAGAACTTTATTTAAAAGGGATTAACTCTATAGTTAGTTATGAGCTTAGCTTTCAGCCTGAATAGGATCTAGTATCATTGATCTGTTCTTGTTATATTGTAATCCAGTTGCCCTATCCCATTTCTCTGTGCCACAGTCAAATTACTTTGCTAAACAAAGTATTTACATTTAAATAAATTTAGATTTGCTTGTTTATTAATCTGTGAACTTTTTTTTTTTTGCAGAGCTACGTTCATTGTGGATGATGACACGTTTTGGGCACGAGAAAAATCCATCAACATCATTGATCCTCAAGCAAAGCCACTTGTTACTCCTATGCCCATGCCAAAGGTTTGTTAACATTTTGTCATCCTTTCTAAAATACAGTTCAGACATTTTTAAAATACTTTTTTTGTTAATTAAAAACACATTTACTATTGAGAAAAAATAACCACCAGTCATCACTTATCTGGGTGAAAGGAAAAGAATGTTTGTTTAATTATACTTTACCATCCCAACCAGAGCCCCACTGCTGGTTTATCAAAGGCTGTGGTATGTGTTGGCCAGTCTGTAGCAAAGTGCATATAAAATATCTGTTGTGACTGATTGGAAAAATGTAGCATGTTTCCTCTCTGAAGAATTTGACATCCAATAGCTGACAATTAATTACCGTAATCACCACCTCGGGTGTATTTTTTCTATCCCACATGGCTGCATAAGATGGATTCTTACACTTTTTAATATACTTGGGCATAATGACAGATATGTAAAATACATTACAAAAAGTGTATTTTCAGTGATTCTCTTTAATGTTCACATACACTGGGTTTTTTTTTACTGATTGTTACAAACCTCTTTGATATTATTTTGTGCAGACTTCCAAATATGGAAGGTATACATGCAATAAAATATATCATATTTTATTGTACCTAAACCATTTTCAGGTGATTGATCCCATCAACACGGCGTCGTGTGGTAAGACGAAGGGCTGCTACCGTGAGCCGGAGGGTTGCTGGGAGTTACACTGCGAGTACATCGTCACATGGCAGGACCTCGGCACACAGATCCGCTGGGAGATCGGCGGGATGACCGACGGAGCGGACGACAGATACATCGCGGTCGGCCTCTCCAATGACACCTACATGGTACGTTTCTCACTAGATCAACAGCTGGAACATCCCTTACCTGGGATGGTGGTACGAAAGTGTGTCTTTTTATCCACTGCCAACAAAGAGATTCTGCTGCCAAGTCTGCTTTGCATTTGCCTCATGTTCAGGGTTGGGGCAGGATGTAGCCCAATGGTACAGCGCTCGCTCGATGCGCGGTCGGTGTGGGATCGATCCCCATCAGTGGGTCCATTGAGCTATGGTATGTGCTATCCTGTCTATGGGATGGTGCATATAAAAGATCCCTTGCTGCTAATCGAAAAGAGTAGCCATGAAGTGGCGACAGTGGGTTTTCTCCCTCAATATCTGCGTGGGGCTTAACCATATGTCCGATACCATATAGCCATAAATAAAATGTGTTAAGTGTGTTATTAAATAAACATTTTCCTTTCATTTCCTTCCATTGCTAACGAAAAGATTTTGCTGCCAAGTCTACTTAGGATTTGCCTCATTTTCAGGGTTGGTGTGCTTTACCAATATTAATCAATATATGTTGTCAACTTAGCAAGATAATTGGAATGGTGCAGTTGCGAACAAGCTTCATTTTGACAAGCCAAGTCCTAGGAAAGTGGCAGTCCTCCTGTAGGCAGTGCAGGAAGAATGAAATAGCCTTTTGTTGTGCTTGCATTGGTCATACAACCCCTGTAATTAAGAAAATGTCTATGGCTAAAAACATGCTGTGGAAAAAACATTGACTGTAATTGCTGTGGAGAATTAAAACCTCCATGGCAACCTCCATGGCATTGCTCATTGCTGTGAAGCAATTTCAGGAGTTATCATACACACTGGACATATTCATTTATTCTAAGAAAGGATCTTCCACCTCAGTGAGAGCATTTAAAGTGACAGATGCTAGTTTTTAAACACACTGGCATATTTTTTACTATTAGATACATTTTTAATAATTGAAATTACATAGATTTTATTTGTTTAGAATATCCATATCTGTGTATCCAAAGTGTTTATGGTCATCCTTGTGTTTTTGATACCACCAAATGCATTTTTTTTAATTTTTAAAAACTTAAATATCTTTGTTATGGAGACGAGCTCTAGTTTATTTTTTAAGGGCATTTCCCTGTTTCAACATCACAGTCTTGTTTCACCCTCTTTATTCAAATGTGTTACAGGTTTGTAGATTAACCATATTTAGTTTCCATTTTCATGGGTTAAACAAGAGTCTGTGACATTAAGTAGTTTAGCAGTGAGGCCAATGTTCATGTAAAGAGAACATTATAGTTTCTATATTTGTTAAATAGAGGATATACTCTCCGAGTGTCAAGTGATATCATAATTTATCAGCACGAGTTGATAAAAGTATGAAATTTGAGGCTTGCCATAACGAGTGCTGATAAATTATGATATCACAAGACATGAGGGGGGTATTCTTTTTATCATCCATTATCATTCTTTTCATTTGCAACAATTGTAAACAATGTCAGTAATGAGGGTTGAATGTCACTATATTTGGTAGCGGTAGACTCGTAGTGGTGTGTGACATCACTAATGATAGGTTTAGCACTGAAACATACACAGTGACATAACAAAATAATGTCTTGTGATTACATTTTTACCAATCAAGAGTAGAAGAAGCGATATCTCCTAAGAGAATATCGCGGAGATATCGCAAATTATCACAATATCTCCTACAAAAGCCTTTAATGGATGATGTTTTATATAGAGGTATTGCAGGGAGATAACTCTGTATTATTTACTGGCTGATGTACAAAGAGATTAATCATTGTTATAGTTACATGTACTTGTATCGCGATGTTGTAGAAGTATATTTCTGTTTCAGGGAGATGACATGGTTATGGAGTGTGTACACAGCTCAGAGTTTGACCAGACAAGAGTCTACCTCTCTCGAAACATTGGTTTGTCTAACCACAGGCTGCATGAGGTAAAAATACACAAGTAATATAGTCTTTAAGACCAATTTTCATTGTTCTCCAACTGTTAAACATTAACTTTATAATAAAATTATTAATTATGAGCTACATGGTTTAAATCTCTTTTACTTTGTGTTCCTAATAACAAGTAAAAAGTGTTTTTTTAATGTCGCTTTCATGAAAACATTGCAAATCATCTTACAAAACACCTTGACTAAATGTTCCAAACTTTATTTGAAAACAAAGATGTCATCGTAATTCTTATACAAACACATTCGAGAATATTTTTAGTACAGCTGCAGTCAGGAAAAATCCGCACAAATTATGTCACTATTTCTAGGGTAATTTTTCCTTTTAGTCAAAAAAGAAATTTTAATACAGGATTTTGAATAATTGTTAGAAAACTGAATTAGCCTTTTGGGGAAATAAAAACATACATGTCATCTAATATTTGACTACAACTTGGCAAAACTATAGCCAATACATTTTTCATGCTGGGGTGTCGTTAAAAATTCATCATACCATGCCACTAACTAAAAGGTTTTGACCAGCTAGGATTGGCATGTAGTATATAGATATTATTATACAAGCTTGTGTGTTGTACTGATTTTATGAAATGAGTCAGGATTTTTATATTGCCCGAGTGAGAGCGAGGATAATACATGAATCCTGACACAAGTTTTGTAAAATCAGTACGACTCGCACACGAATGTAATAATTTCTTTATTATCCATATTATTATTGTTGTTTTCTTTATGAATAACAAGACCCAACTCAAAATGTTTCATCCACAACTAGAAGGAGACGACGAAATGACGTCATATTTCAAATGATCAGTCTGATCTAGGACTGGAGAAGCAACTTCATGTTATGACGTCACTCCCCATAATTACGTCATTACACTTGTTATTACACATGTGCTTTGTATGATTGTTATTAACTCGGTTATGTTGAACCATATGGATAATAAAATCTGTTAAGTGATTTTATTGTTGTCTTTCAGAGTCTGATCCAGAAGGCCATCGTGGACCAGGAGGGTTCGTACTACAGTGGACGGCTGCGGTGTCGCTTCCTGATGGACAAGTACCCCAAGGACCGATACCGGAGACTGTCCACGCTGTCCGGCAACGTCTGGCACCTGCTGATGGCTAGAGGACACGCTGAGCAAGGTGAGACAACTCTCACTAGGTTTGATCATTCAGACAAACTGTTATCAGTAGACTGAATTCCATTGGAAGTGTGGCACCCAATTTTCAGTATACTGAATTCCATTGGAAGTGTGGCACCCAATTTTCAGTATACTGAATTCCATTGGAAGTGTGACACCCAATTTTCAGGGGCGAGATGTAGCCCAGTGGTAAAGCACTCGCTTGATGCACGGTCGGTTTGGGATCGATCCCCGTCAGTGAGCCCATTGCAGGGCTCAGCCTGGATCAAAAATACCTGTAGCCATAATATTAGCCAAATGGAATTTTTATTAGCCATATTGAAAATGCCTTAGCCAAAATTGTTTTACGCAGTAATGTATAGAGTATTTATATATGAATATGAAAATGCATCTTTTTCAGCTAATTGTGTACAAACTGGAATAAATCTGAATAACAAAACCATATTATCTGATCAGAATCAAAGACAGCAATGGAGGTAGGGGCAGTTAATATATGACTTCGATTTTTCAGCAGGGGAGGTGGTGGTAATGCATTATCTTCAGAGCTGGAAGCCAGTACCCCATACACCCACCCCCACTTCTAAGGCCTATGACATTAAATTAACAGACATACAGAAATATGGGGGTGGGTGGATGTTTATAGAGGGTGTTGTGTTTTTCTTTCTTCCTTTTTTCCCCAAATAAACATTTGAGAGCTTTTTTTTAATATAGATCTCATTATTTCTTTAAATAGCAATCTTTATGTTAGTTTGAATTGCTTGTTTTTTTTTTTTTTACTCTTTTTTTTTTTAAAGTAACCCAACAATTCCCCACCCACAACAATTTCATAATTTTGTTTGTAAAAATTAGCCAATGGCTAATTTGGCTACTGACAGCACGAGCCCTGCATTGGGCTCTTTCTCGCTACGGCCACTGCACCACAACTGCTACATCAAAGACCATGGTATGTGCTATTCTGTCTATGGGATGATGCATATAAAAGATTCCATGAAGTGGCGACAGCGGGTTTCTTCCCTCAATATCTGTGTGGTGCTTAACCATATGTCTCATGCCATAAAACCGTAAATGAAATGTGTTGAGTGTGTCATTAAATAAAACATTTCCTTCCTTCCCAATTTTCAATTGTGATTGCATATGTTAAATTCCTATAAAACATACAATAACCCAAACCCTTGAATACAATTTTTTTCTAGCTATTTTTTGCCTACCAGAATACTTCCACTTACACAAAATCAGTTAATATAAATGTTTTTTTTATATTATTCTCATATCTTTTTTACAGCTACAAATCTGAGTGGTGCATTTTCAGTGAAGTTCAGTATAAAATGTAATATAACAGTAAAATAAGCTGTAATAGCTGAAAATATTTTACACTAATAACTTTAGCCATTGCCTTTAATAGTTTTGATTTTAAAATATTCATACAATACATTTCTTTACTTTTGCATTACATTTTGAGTCATATTGTACTTTTATACACTGATATAGATGCACACATTTGTTAAATGTGATATGAGATTAAAATAAAAAGTTTGTGTTTTTAGGCAGAATCCATCGTCATGGCCTGGAGGTGCGAGACTTCCCTCTAGTGTCTCCTGGTAAAATCAGCCTCCAGCGGAATGCAGACGTCAGTGGCCGTGCGTCATACCCTCTCGTCAAGGCACATGGTGAGTAAATCTCAATGACAAAACAGTTAACATTTTTGTAATCATATCTCTGCACAAAACAGTGTCAAAAGATGTTTTTACAACGACATGACTGCTCCCATGAGAGACTCTAGAGTGCTTCAACATAAGAGGATTGTGCATCCTTATTACTTTGTCTGTCACTCTGAAAACTGATTAGACAAAGTAAGACAGTTAGTTTTAAAAAGCTAATTGATATTTTTTTAAACATGCACAACCTGCATTATATATTGAGTCAGCAGTAACCTGGACCACATTACAAGTGTTATGTTACTGTGTTATTCCAGTTCTGTCCAGTGCTCCACAGCTGCCTTATTAAAGTCCTCTTTATTTATATTTTGGAAAGTGAATATAAAACAATTCCTTCAGGTTACTTTTCAAATACTCTGTACTCCAACAGCAGATGCACAATAATTGGTCATCTTCCTCAGAAATACAGAGCTGACCACAATAATTACAACTATCATAGTAAAAATAAATAAATTCATTACATGTGTATACTGTGTTAGATATCTAGTAATGCTAACTGAAGCATGTGCTAATTACTAACTGAAGAATGTGTTTGGGTATACACGTACAAACATTGAGTTTTTTCTTTGTACTTTGTATGTTGTATTCTACACAATCTGTGTGTGTGTGTATGTTTTCAGCCTGCTTGATGATCATGGCGTGGATCTTCTGTGCCTCCATTGGTCTGCTGCTGACCAAGTACTACAAACCCATGTGGCCCAACAAGAGGTTCTACGACACCAGATACTGGTTCCTGGTGAGTTCACCACATACACCTGGCTTGTTGTCTTGGCTTGTGGTCTTACATACACCTGGCTTGTGGTCTTACATACACCTGGCTTGTGGTCTTACATACACCTGGCTTGTGGTCTTAATACACCTGGCTTGTGGTCTTACATACACCTGGCTTGTGGTCTTACATACACCTGGCTTGTTATCTTACATACACCTGGCTTGTGGTCTTAATACACCTGGCTTGTGGTCTTACATATGCCTGGCTTGTGGTCTTACATATGCCTGGCTTGTGGTCTTACATACACCTGGCTTGTGGTCTTACATATGCCTGGCTTGTGGTCTTACATACACCTGGCTTGTGGTCTTACATACACCTGGCTTGTGGTTTTACATACACCTAGCTTGTGGTCTTACGTACACCTGGCTTGTGGTCTTATGTACACCTGGCTTGTGGTCTTATGTACACCTGGCTTGTGGTCTTATGTACACCTGGCTTGTGGTCTTAATACACCTGGCTTGTGGTCTTATGTACACCTGGCTTGTGGTCTTAATACACCTGGCTTGTGGTCTTAATACACCTGGCTTGTGGTCTTACATACACCTGGCTTGTGGTCTTACATACACCTGGCTTGTGGTCTTAATACACCTGGCTTGTGGTCTTACATACACCTGGCTTGTGGTCTTACATACACCTGGCTTGTTATCTTACATACACCTGGCTTGTGGTCTTAATACACCTGGCTTGTGGTCTTACATACACCTGGCTTGTGGTCTTATGCACATCTGGCTTGTGGTCTTACTACATCTGGCTTGTGGTCTTACATACACCTGGCTTGTGGTCTTACATACATCTGGCTTGTGGTCTTACATACACCTAGCTTGTGGTCTTATGCACATCTGGCTTGTGGTCTTGCATACATCTAGCTTGTGGTCTTGCATACACCTGGCTTGTGGTCTTGCATACATCTGGCTTGTGGTCTTACAGGGCACCTTACTGTGATGGGGCACACCTGGCAGGGAGATCAGCCCCAAGTTCAGCCAGCATACGTTTCGCTAACATTCACAAACTATTTGATTGGTTCCCGACGTGGCCATTTTATTTAGCGTGAAGCTCATAAACCAGTCTAGTAGACGTTTTTCTGCTCAGTCTATCTGAACTCAGCCCTGATGTTTTCTGTGTCTAAGAATTAATTTTTTTTTTTAATTATTTGGAGTAAACCCTATATTATTGTTTAGATTCTTTTTAATGCTAATTTATGTATATAAAAAGGTGACATTAATACTCATTGAAATTTTTTAATAAAAAGTTTTCAACTATTCTCTTCTTATTTTTGTCATCATTATATAAAAAAATAAACATCATCTATTTGTTTGTTTGTTTGTTTGGTGTGTTTATTGTATTGGTGATTGTGTATTTTCAGGGTCATTTCAACCTAATGGCGTTCTGCTTCCTGCTGGTTGTTATTGCATTCATCCTCATCTTCATTGAGGCAGGAGGATACAGTAATGTATGTACACTTAACTGTTCTATAACCATTTTCTAAAATTTAAACTATTAATGTAAATGTCTAGTACACATACATGATTTTGCTGGTGGGCCATCAGTGGCTTTATCATTTTAGCAGGCAGCTAACACCAATGCAACTCCTGCAATTAAGCAAACGTCCACGGCAAAAAACATGGCGTTGAAACAAAAATTGAATATAGTTTAAGGCAAAAAAAGAGCAGTAAAGAATTAAAAACTCTGCGGGGTTGAGAATGAAACATTCCTTTAAGACAGCATCACAACATGCTTTGGACTTTACATTTCAAATCATTTTCATTGGATCATTTGGTTGTTAATCTTATTTCAAGGGAAAAAACTTCGCTGATGTTGTTCCATCACATCCTAAAAATCTGCTAATACTTTCTATAAAACTAATCTTGTGTATATTTTCCAGGCTCCTGATCTTCCACAAAAGGCTCATCCAATTCTGGGAATCATCATCTTTGTCTGCATTCTAATTAATGTGAGTATCATCTATGTTACAGATTGTATAAATGTGTTAATTACATATTTTCGCTTTTCTATAATTAGCATATTCATAAAATGTTTATGACAGGAGGTGTGGAGAAAATTTTAATCAGTAGAAAATCCTAACAAAACTGATATCAAACATTAAAACGTATGATTAAAGACTCAAAATCCAGTCTGTTTAAGATCTTAAATTCAGTTTGGTTCAGCTTAGTCTTGTTTATTAAAAAAAAAAAAACTTTTAACAAAAACTACTTTTATGTATATTTTCAGGGGTTTTAGCTTCTACATAATGTATTATATAACTGATGTATATGTTAGTAAATTGTACGTTCTTCGTTGCAGCCAATTATAGCTTTAATACGGCCGTCTGAAGACCACAAGTGCAGGCCGGTGTTCAACTGGTTCCACTGGGCGTTTGGAACCATTGCCAACGTTCTAGCCAGTAAGTCAATCGGGACAGCCATCAAATATGTATTCATAAATTTTGATTTTAATGGATTAATCCAGCTTAATATTGTAACATGAGGGTTTTTTTTCTCGCAAATATGTACCATAGTACATGTTCCTGAATGACTGCACATCAGGTATGTGCTTTACCACTGGGCTACATCCTGCCCTATTGCATTTACTAATGAAAACCACAGAGAAATAGTAGACAGCAATTTAGCCAGTTATTGGTTGAAATTAGACATGTGGGACTGTAATATGTGCAAATCATTTGTCTATGGACAGATGAACAGACTTTGTTTTATTTTAATGAATTAAAACATTCATTACTGTAAACTGAGAATCAAACATGTGCATATAAATTTCACATCATTTGCAACCAACCTCAAGTCGCAAAATTGATATGCATGCATTATTTTCATTGCAGACATGCACTGCAGATACTAATAAGTGTTTGCAAAAAGTACACATCTGGGATCAATCCCCACTGGTGGCCCATTGGGCTATTTCTGCTCCAGTCATGTATTATCTTGTCTGTGGGATGGTGCTTATAAAATTTCACTTGTTACTAAAAGGAAAAATGTAATGGGTTTCCTCTCTAAGACTGTTTGTCAGAATTATCAAATGTTTGACATCCAATAGCTGATGATTAATAAAATCAGTGTGCTTTAATGGTGTTGTTAATCAAAACAAACCTTTTTTTCAACTTTAGTAAATACACATTTACACAAAAGGTATGCCTACTACTTTTAGTACTTTGTTTGACACCTAGTTTACAATAAAACAGTCAGTTAATAACACGGTCTAATCAAATGGTTTTAAAATTGTCTTTATAATGTTTTAACCAGAACTACAAATATTTCTTATGTTGTTGTTTTTTCAGTTCCAACAATTTTTATTGGTATGGATTTTGGAAAACCGAATGTCCCATGGTGGGCTACTTGGATTTTGGTGATCTGGTTCATCTTCCATCTAGTCATCGAGATCTCACTGGAGGTACACCAGTGCTGCACTCACAAGAAGAACAAGGGTAGGTGGATCTACTGACATTTGTATTAAAGACTTTGTCCTAAGTGCACTGGTGTATGAAGTGAGCATGTGGCCCCCCTCTTTGTAGCAGCAGCGATGGTTTTAATCAATTTTTACATATATTTATGTGTGTGTGTGACCCTCCCCACACTGTTTGGCACCTTCCTATGCCCGTGAAAATGCTGCTATTGTATCATGCTTCCAACAAATGGAGCCTTTTAATTGACTAACATTATCTAGCAGAGTTAGTATAGAAGGGTCGAAGGATAAAATCCCTTCACCTTGGAGAACTCATTCTCTATTTGGGGTTTTTTCAAGTCCCAACCAGTGCACCATGGCTGTCTGTGGGATGGTCCATATAAAAGATCCCTTGCTGCTAATGGAAAAATGTTGTGTTTTTCTGTGAACACTATGTGTTAAAATTACCAAATGTTTGACATCCAGTAACTGATGATTAATTAATCAGTGTGCTCTAGTGGTGTCATTAAACAAAACAAAACAAACTTTAACTTTATTTCAATTCATATTTATGGGTTCAGTTCACATATATGAGACTAGAGAACCAACCATTTATCAGGATAAATCACAGAATTGTTTTAGGGCAGATTTCTTTGTTTTTAATTGCTTTAGGTGGGTTAATTGCTTTCTATAATATATGAATGAACCACAGTGTGAGATAAGAAAACAGTTGGGGATTGATTTCTCTCATACGACAATAAATAAAATAAACACTGAGGGTTCAGTTTTTATAGCATAACAGTACTATAAAAGTAAAAATCCCCACTATAATATTTTCTTTTCAACATTACCTGTCCTCAAACAAGTACACTCCCTCACCCCCTATGACTAGTAATCTGGTCCAAACAAACCAAAAGCCAATGGGATGGCCTAAATTATTCTACTGTATGCTCTCTCTAGTTCTGGTCATGTGACTGTAACTTCCTTCTTTTTTCCTTCGCTGTTTGGTTCAGACGTCTTTTTATTTGGCTCTGATTTATTTGGAGTCTTTTTCGGTTTTCTCCAGTTTTTAAATATACAATATCTACAATATACACTATCCCAGTGTGCTTGTTTTTTTGCATACGTCTGGCTTATTACTAAACAAATTCCAGTTATCTTGTTTATGGTCTATAAAATACTGTGGATGATGTGTCATTGAGTATCACAGTCTTTGACTCTAATGTATTGACTGGTTTTTACAGAGAGGAGGAAGAAGTACGAAATGCAGAGACGAGAGAACCCCAAGCTTCATATCCCAGAACCGGAACCAGCTGTAAGGAAATCACTTTCGTTTAAGTTGTTTAGTACAACACAGTTCAGCAGTTAATAATGAGTTATCTTTGTGCATGATGTGTTGCCTGAAATAGATACCAACAACTTGTAAATGTATGATGCTTAACCCTAAGATTCAATTGATTTGGGGTCTAATTCACCAAACTCGACAACTTTGCAATCTTACAGTACAGTGAAAAAAGTATTGCAATGATAATGCGATTTAGCTTGAGAATATTTTTGTGAATTAGGCTTCAGATGTGCTGTGAAATTACCTTATTTAAATTTGGTATAGGCTTTTCAGCTTTTAAAGATAATTTCTGGGGGTTTTCTCCAAGGGGTGTCACATCCCTATAGTATGTTGAATATTTGACAACTAAAAGTATTAATCTTCAAAATATAACATTTCAATATATATACTACTCAAAAGAATTTAAGGGTCAAAAATTTATAACCAAATAAGTTTCAGAGTGTATTAGATTGATGATGTAAACTACACCAAAAATTTAATTTATTGTTCCATATTTACAAAAAACCACAAATAAACGTCACTGTATACAAGAAAGTCACATGACATGCTGTCAAAGTTGAAGGTTGTCAAACATGGATTTTATACATTAGAACATTCGTTTAATAGTGTGTGAATCCACCCCTGGCGCGAATACACTTGACACATCGTTGCCTCATGCTGTTGGGGAATGGCCTGCCACTCTGCCATAAGAAGTTGACCCAGATCATGAAGGATGGCCGGAGGGGCATGGTTATCCCGAACTCTCCTGCCTAATTCGTCCCAGGCGTGCTCTATTGGGGCCAAGTCAGGTGAATATGCTGGCCAATCCATCCTGGCGATACCTTGTTGTCTGAGAAAGTCCGTTACCACCCTGGCACGGTGGGGTCTGGCATTATCATCCTGCAGAACTGCCCCACCGCCAATCTGCTAAAGGCCTGGGAGAACCAACGGCCGGATAATCTCATTCAGATAGCAGATTCCATTCAGATTGCCATCCACCACATAGAGGGGGGTCCTGTGGTGGATAGAGATGCCGCCCCACACCATGACGCTGCCACCACCGAACCGGTGACGTTGTCTAACGTTAACGTCAGCGAAGCGCTCCCCAGGACATCTGTAGACATGAACCCGACCGTCGTTGAACTGGAGACTAAACCTGGACTCATCAGTGAACATCACTCGACCCCACTGAACACGTTGCCACCGCAGATGAAGCGTGCACCAGTGACGTCTGGCCATTCTGTGACGTGGTAGGAGTGGTGGTCGAACAGCCTGGCAACGGCAGCGTAGATTATTGGCTCTCAGATGATTGCGTATGGTTTGATCAGACACTCGAGTTCCAGTCGCAGTCCGCAGATTGTCACGTAATCGGCGTGCAGTGGTTGTGCGTTGACGTAGAGCCATATTGGTGATGTAGCGGTCCTCTCTATTTGTAGTGCTTCGGGGTCTTCCCGAACGTGGACGATTTCGAACAGAATTCGTTGCTTGGTACCGTTGCCACAGTCGGCCAACGACACTCTGACTGACACCAAGTCTCAGAGCAACATTTCTTTGTGTATTGCCATCCTGAAGCCAAGCAATAGCCCTTCCTCGATCTTCGATAGTCAGTTGAAGTCGTACCATTGTCGAATTTGGAGTGTGCACCGTACACGAACGCAAGCTCCAATTATATGGAAATTCAGCATTGGGAACATGGAATACACGAGTAAAGCGTGCAAATGAAGCGCTTTGTGAAAAAGCAAGTTATGGGCACTTAGACCTTTCGCTTTCGCCCTAATTTACGTGCAAATGTAAGCATGTTTTCGCCATTAGAACTAGTCGACAGTGTCAATGACAGTGGATTTTAATTCATTTATGGGTTGCTTAGACCCACTTTCGTCAAAATGGAACAATACCATGCGTGACATTATGGTCTAGCTAATATAATTGACATTCAGAAAATAATGTCGAAAATATCGTCTGACCCTTAAATTCTTTTGAGTAGTATATATATATGCTAATTAGATTTTAAATAGCTGGTTACCAAATTAAAATTACGATTGAAGTTAAGAAATATATTGCATAATAAATTTGCTTAAAAAGTAATTTATGAATTGTTGTGTATAATTAGCCATTTTTATGTGGTATACATTAGTAACTATGGCAATAGGATATTAAAGAATGACATGTGATGGTAAAAGAAAATTAATATGGATGATCTGTTCTAAGTGACTACATAATAACAGCTATGATGTAATAACAACAGGTACTTAGAACACAATAGCTATGATACAATAACAACTAATATGATTTGATACAGTAGATATGAATAATTAACAAAAGCTATGATTAAATAACAACATATATGATTTAATAACAAAAGCTATAATTAAATAAAGATATGATTAAATGACAACAGATATGATAAAACAAAAACAGATATGATTGAATAACAACATATATGATTTATAGCAACAGATATGATATAGAACAAAATATATGATTTATAGCAACAGATATGATATATAACAAAATATATGATTGAATAACATGATTAAATAACAACATGATTGAGTAACAACAGATATGATTTAATAACAACATAAATGATTAAATAACAACAGATATGATTTAATAACAACAGATATGATTTAATAACAACAGATATGATTTAATAACAACAGATATGATTAAATAACAACAGATATGATTTAATAACAACAGATATGATTTAATAACAACAAATATGATTAAATAATGATAGATATGATTAAATAACAACAGATATGATTTAATAATGATAGATATGATTTAATAATGACAGATATGATTTAATAACAACAGATATGATTTAATAACAACAAATATGATTAAATAATGACATATGATTAAATAACAACAGATATGATTTAATAATGATAGATATGATTTAATAATGACAGATATGATTTAATAATGACAGATATGATTGAATAACAGATATGATTTAATAGTGATAGATATGATTTAATAATGACAGATATGATTTAATAACAACAGATATGATTTAATAACAACAAATATGATTAAATAATGACATATATGATTAAATAACAACAGATATGATTTAATAATGATAGATATGATTTAATAATGACAGATATGATTTAATAATGACAGATATGATTGAATAACAGATATGATTTAATAGTGATAGATATGATTTAATAATGACAGATATGATTTAATAACAACAGATATGATTTAATAACAACAAATATGATTAAATAATGACATATATGATTAAATAACAACAGATATGATTTAATAATGATAGATATGATTTAATAATGACAGATATGATTTAATAATGACAGATATGATTGAATAACAGATATGATTTAATAGTGACAGGTATGATTTAATAACAACAGATATGATTTAATAACAACAAATATTATTAAATAATGACATATATGATTAAATAACAACAGATATGATTTAATAATGATAGATATGATTTAATAATGACAGATATGATTTAATAATGACAGATATGATTGAATAACA
The DNA here is from genome assembly GCF_016097555.1 of Gigantopelta aegis. Taxonomy (NCBI): domain Eukaryota; kingdom Metazoa; phylum Mollusca; class Gastropoda; order Neomphalida; family Peltospiridae; genus Gigantopelta; species Gigantopelta aegis. The sequence continues at coordinate 94,965,757 of NC_054704.1, read as the reverse complement.
GATATGATTTAATAGTGATATATATGATTTAATAATGACAGATATGATTTAATAACAGATATGATTTAATAACAACAAATATGATTAAATAATGACATATATGATTAAATAACAACAGATATGATTTAATAATGATAGATATGATTTAATAATGACAGATATGATTTAATAATGACAGATATGATTGAATAACAGATATGATTTAATAGTGATAGATATGATTTAATAATGACAGATATGATTTAATAACAACAGATATGATTTAATAACAACAAATATGATTAAATAATGACATATATGATTAAATAACAACAGATATGATTTAATAATGATAGATATGATTTAATAATGACAGATATGATTTAATAATGACAGATATGATTGAGTAACAGATATGATTTAATAATGATAGATATGATTTAATAATGACAGATATGATTTAATAACAACAGATATGATTTAATAACAACAAATATGATTAAATAATGACATATATGATTAAATAACAACAGATATGATTTAATAATGATAGATATGATTTAATAATGACAGATATGATTTAATAATGACAGATATGATTGAATAACAGATATGATTTAATAGTGATAGATATGATTTAATAATGACAGATATGATTTAATAACAACAGATATGATTTAATAACAACAAATATGATTAAATAATGACATATATGATTAAATAACAACAGATATGATTTAATAATGATAGATATGATTTAATAATGACAGATATGATTTAATAATGACAGATATGATTGAATAACAGATATGATTTAATAGTGATAGATATGATTTAATAATGACAGATATGATTTAATAATGATAGATATGATTAAATGACAGATATGATTAAATAATAACAGATATGCTTGAGACTGCTGTTTTAATGTACTGAATGTTTGTTCTGCTGCAGGGTCGGCGATTCAAGCGGTTCATGCTGTTCCTGCACGTTGTCGTGACGTCCGTGATCACCCTCATCATGGTGATCATCATCGCAGTCTCGTAACCTAGTAACAGACGACCAGCACCTAGCACACTTACTACTCACTACTGCTTGCAGGAATACTGAACACTGTGGTCTTTTGCAGGAATCTGCCGAGTTGGTTTTAACAATTGTGTATCAGGCCCGTAGGAATTAAATGTTAATGTGAGAGTGAAGAGACCAATTTTAGAGTCATTGGCGGATTCAGGGCATTCACAGGGGACTTATGGACCCCCCCCCCCCCTCCCACACCTGTTGAAAGTGCCCTTTTTATATCTACAAGGTACACCACTAAATTACAATGTGTCTGAGCATCTTTATTTCAAAGCGTTCTAGCAGCATGCTGTGCGGCAAACTCATACTTGCCCTTTTTAACATTTTGTGATGCCCCCTTTTACAAAATCCTGGATCCGTCCCTGAGATTTATGAAATTTGTGTCACTAAATGGTCTCAAATGCAATTTCTTTTCAACATTACCTGTCCTCAACCTGTTGGGATATTTGGACCAGACCACTTGTGTGGTTGAGGACAGGTAATATATCTATAAAAGAGAAAACACTCCAGTTTCAACTATCTGCAACCACCTAGCAATGTTTTGATGACACATTTTGGCTGTTCACAAGGTTATTGGTTTTTTTTATTTAGTATTAATAAAAACCTTCAAAGATATATATCCTGAAGTGTGCAGGTAGGGAGAGCCCCACATAATTCCTATGGGTCTGTGTATTCCTTCTGTCAGATCATATAATTATATATATATATATTATAACATTGTGTTATCAGTGATATAGTGTTTTACTCACAGTTATGAATATGCTTTGTGATTTTTGTTTCTATTGATGAAAGATCTCATCCTGTGTTTAGGTGGACAACACTAAAAATTAAATACAATTGGAGATGTATTACATAGGTTGAGAACAAGAAGTATTGCAGATGGCACCTTTTTCTTCTCAACCAATGACAATTGTTTTTTTAAAATTTATGCAGTCATAAAATAAAAAGATACAAAATTGATTACAACAGCTGTGAAATTATTGGTGCTCAAATAAAACATTTCTGTATGCAGTGATTACAACAATAAAAAAACCTTTGCTCTCTACATCTGTATATATGTGGTTGTATGTGTGCAATGAAAAACATTGTTGGATATGTGCAATGACATTTCTGCCATACCACTTCATAGATCAGTACACAGTCAAGACTGGCATTTATATTAAGAAGCATAATTGCAATGCCTTTTAAGGTAATTAGTTGTTTTATCATTTTATTTTTACATAATAACAGGAGAAAAAAGAAAAAACCTTAAAAGAATACTACAAAACCAAAATTTAGTTTTTTGTTTATGTACATACCCATATATATATATATATATATATATATATATATATATATATATATATATATATATATATATATATACCTGCATATTATAATGGCATTAAATTATATGACGTGCATAATTATGTTTGGGCAATCTTTTGAGTTGCCCACATCAGACCATAATACTCAGTCTGCTTTATGCGTATATTCTGATGTAAATATAGACTTATACATGTATGTACAAACATATGTATTGAACATATACAATCTGTATTGAACATATACAATCTGTATTGAACATATACAATATGTCTTGTAAACATGGGAACATCAAACATATAATAAGAAGTACATATATATTATTTGCTTTTCATGTTTATATTATTCCTTGAAGCCATTTCAGTATCCAGAATAGTTGCTTTTTACCTGTGTTTCTATGTTAGTGCTATAATGGTATTTAACAGTTTGTGTGTAGTGTTAAATCATGTAGGTTGTGTTTGTAAAATAATCTCTTTTTTGTGATTTGTTACGATAAGTTTACTGTTGTTTTCTACTTTGATTGATAGATCATAGATAAGTGTTTAAGAGTCTGAATCTCAGTGGTCTTTTGTAATAATATATTATTTTATTAGTTTCCTATCTGTCTCAAAAAATAAAATTAAAATGCTTTGGAATGTTTTTCATATTGAAATATTCTATATCCAATCAACCAAAGTCTTATTGCAAACAACTCTTTGACCCATCTTGTGTTTTGCATTTACTCAATACAACTTATCCAGATAGTAATATGAAGTTGTTTTTTGTTTTGTTTCTTCTTTTAATATTATTAAGGATGTTCTGTTAAATTGAAAGAAGATCACTTTTTCTAAGAGTTATTGAAACAAAATATGGCTGAGCCATTTTAGTCTCCCAGTGCCTACATGCCTGAATTTACTCCTATTTGTGAGATTTTTTATATTGATTACTGCTTGTAAAATATATATATATATATATAGTGTTGTACTGCATTTAGTATATAGCACAGATACCTGTTCGTTATGATTAGCTTTTTATTAACTTATAACACAGTAATGTAGTTTAGGAATAGCAGGGTCTATGTAGTTGAATAGTAGCTCGGTCCAATGGGTTAAATCATGTATAAAATATGTATTAATTAACATGTAATTTATTAACATGTAATTTGGTGATTGTCTGTTTGTAACTGCTTACATGCATTTTTTATTGTTAGTAGATCATGTTTTCTTTTAATATGTATTTTAAATTCATCATGCCATCTTAATCTATTTATTACTTCAATTGTTTTTTTTTCAATCAATGACAACGAAAATCCAGGTTTACTTGTAAATAATGTAATCGGTAAAGTAAACCCTGTTTCCTTCTTATTTGAAATATGTCTTATTAGGTTTTTTTAGAAATTATATAATGGATTTGAATTACTAAAATGTCAAACATTTTAAATAAGATTTTTATTTCCATGTTTAAGACATAAATTATTCAAAGAAGCAAAACTAAATTTAAGACCTGTATTTTTTTTTGTTTAATCATTTAATCATATCTATTTTCAAGAAATATTAATCCTTAGAGGGATTTGAGCAAAACCGAACAATTATTCTTTATGATTATTTATTTATTTACTTTTAATACCCTTGTATTTTTTAATCACATCATAATCTTCATGATGTTTTTGATTGATGTAAATATTGTTTGTCAGTAACACGTTTTGCTAACACTTACAAAGCATTTAGGTTAATGTATATTGTAAATATGTTATTCATTTGTATATACTTATGTAGTGTGTATTATATATATTAGTATATAACTGTTTTTAGATCTTTTTTGTTTACTTTCATCTTGGTGCTACTGTTGTTTTATTTTTAACTAAACATATTTTCTTCACAGTGTTGGTTATGTGCCCTGTCTTGAACAGCAATCTCACAGTAGAAAACTGTTCACTCAATAAGTTGTTTTTTTTAGATAATTTTTAATATTTGTAAAACAAATTATAGATATAAAAAATAGTACCAAACAATTAGTGTTAAAACATATTCTTACATTTTGCTAACTGAATTACCCTCATTAAATAAATAATTTATTATTATTATTATTATTATTTATTTAGAATACATTACCAACCCTGGCAATTAACCACAGGAATTCCATGTAGATTGCCATGTTTTCAAATTTCTGTGACATTTATTTTGTTATGGAACTTTCAGTTTTCTAAATCACTTTTCTTTTTTTTCTTTTTCTTTTTCATAATACTGACAAATTAAACTTGTCTTATACATTAATCACAAAACTGCCAAGGAAAATGCCATGGAGACTAATTTTCCATTTTTTAATTGCCAGGATTGTATTACCAGTTAATGTGACAATAATGATTAAACTCCTTTGAGTCATTTTGAAATTGTCCACATACCAACTATGTGTTTCTTGATGCCAGCATTGCTAGGAAGCATTTGTTTAGTCTCAGGTGTGGCTATTTGAAAATTCAAATAATTTATTTGTTTTATGCTTTAAAAAAAAAAAAATCATTGTGTATGATTCTCAACGAGTACTTTGACCATACATGTGTGATTTTGAATTGTTAAATGTGAATATAAGAATAAGTAGTAAATTTACTCATCCTTTTTTTCTTCTTTTTTTATGTATGAAAAATTAAAAACAAGCTTAAAACATTTAAATATATTATTGTCAAATTAACATAATTTTTAATATTCACATCCTTTTTTTTTTTTTTTTTGATCTTTTATCCCTGTCTCCCTCCTAATTACCCCTTTATTTGTTGTCCACTCTCTGTTAGAAAGAAAACTAGTGCCATTTAACTTGTTAATATGTTATAAATGTTAAGTGCCAATTGTAAATACAATCAGATCCATAGCCAGTATGACAAATATGACAAAAAATAATCTGTAAACTCAGTGCCATGTATGTGGGTTAAATTAATAATAATATATATATAATTTATTTGTGATGATTACATTTAATAACGGATAAAAAGTTATTTGTGCTGTTACATAACTGAGTAATTTATTTCCCCGACTGATATTTTAATAGGGCTAAATATCATACCTAAAAATTCAGCAACCTAAAAATGTAATACAAAGTGTCCACACTTTAAGATAAAAGCAACCCACCTTTTTATCTTGGCTTGCTATGGACCTGAAGTAGTTAGATTTTTAAAGATTAATCATCTTCTGTGAGCTTATTATAACGTGTATGGTTATTGCTTTATTAACTCTACCACTGTCATACATCTGTCCAGTGGCGTAGCGTGGGCGGGGCCACCGGGGCGGTTGCCGTGGGCAGAAAATTCTGGACTGGTGGAAGGGACTTGCAGAGTGCTAACGGTCCACTGGTTAGGGGGTGCAATACTTGCCTTGCCCTGGGCGCTGGCAATCCACGCTACGCCACTGCATCTGTCTCTGTAACCAGTCTATTTGCTGTATCAGGTATTTGCTGTAACCAGTTACTCATTGTAACCAATTATGTCCTGTATTTGACGATATCGGTGTGGCCTCAGCTATGTCACCAAACACTAATGTACTGAGTGAGCAATAAACACGGCATATTAATTAATACACAGGCTTTCTTTTGTTATTTTTTATATTTCATTATTGACTGAGATTCTTAATTTGGTTAATCATGAAAAATAGTACACATATATCAGGCCTCACGCGAGGTCCAAATCATAGAGCAAAGTCACTTCTCTCTCAGACTTTAGTGAGGGTGAAGTTTTTAACAGCAGGGAGACTTCAATTTTTAATTTAAAAAAACTAAAAAAAGAAGTTATCTTAACTTTTACAATCTGTATTTTAATTATTATTTTTTAAATTTACCGTCTGTACTGCTAATTGATGTATATGAGATTGTGCTCTATAATTTTTTTTTAAATCACCTTTCCACATGTCGCCTTCTTTAGAAACTGGCCTCGGTGACATTGTGGTTAGGCCATCGGTCTACAGACTGGTTGGTACTGGGTTCGGATCTCAGTCAAGGCAATGGATTTTTAATCCAGATACTGACTCCAAACCCCGAGTGAGTGCTCCGCAAGGCTCAATGGGTAGGTGTAAACCACTTGCACTGACCAGTGATCCATAACTGGTTCAACAAAGGCCATGGTTTGTGTTATCCTGCCTGTAGGAAGCGCAAATAAAAGATCGCTTGCTGCTAATCAGAAAGAGTAGCCCATGTAGTGGCGACAGCGGGTTTCCTCTCAAAATCTGTGTGGTCCATAACCATATGTCTGACACCATATAACCGTAAATAAAATGTGTTGAGTGCGTTGTTAAATAAAACATTTCTTTCTGTCCTTTAGAAATAATGAAATGTAATTGAAAATCACTAATTTAACCGTTTAGAATTCATTATCTCACAGGTTTGTCTTCTCATTTCATTTAATAACTAGTCCATGCAGAGTATTGTCCTAGTAGATTAATCTACCATGGTCAAGCTTAGATTACCCAAAGGCAATTATAAATGCGTTCCACAGTGACTGTGTAGTTGTCAGACTGAATAGGTACTAGTATCAGTGAAGATGTGAACATTACTTCTCTGCTGCACCTTGTCACTGTTGTTTAAAAAAATTTTATATAGAATTTACAGTGGCCACTTAACACGGGCACTTTAGCGACTTTGGATCCAGTTTAAGTGGCCGCTGGGTGTGTAGGTCAGGTCAGTTTAAGTGGCCGCTGGGTGTGTAGGACAGGTCAGTTTAAGTAGCTGCTGGGTGTGTATGACAGGTCAGTTTAAGTAGCCGCTGTGTATGTAGGACAGGTCAGTTTAAGTGGCCGCTGGGTGTGTATGACAGGTCAGTTTAAGTAGCCGCTGGGTATGTAGGACAGGTCAGTTTAAGTGGCCTCTGGGTGTGTATGACAGGTCAGTTTAAGTGGCCGCTGGGTATGTAGGACAGGTCACCGCTTATTATTATTAAAAATCTGCTAGGACATTTGTTTTGTAGTTTGAAATTTTTCATTATGACAAAGTCTACGTAAAACTAGTTAATTACTCCCCACATTTTTTTCACGTCGAGATCTGGTGCTCCAAACGAATATGTTTTGTCAATGTATTACCCAAACTCCCTAAAAAATTCACTCAACATAGTCTAGATCCCAAACCCTTGTACAATTTCCTGCACATTCGCCTGACAATATGCTTCAACAGTTAGTAGTATGTGTGGGCCAACTATTAGTGCCAGACACGGGTGTTGTCTAAGCTAGACTGTCTGTCTGTGAGCCTGTCGCCAATTTTGTGGCGCCAATTTCTCTTCAAACACTCAGACACTTCACACTTAATTATTATCTATGAATAGGTGTTCCTCAAGTTCTTCACCATTCATCCGTGATGTGTACCTTGCAAGTGATGACCATTTTTAAAAAGGTGACACAGATGTCCCCTTACAGTGACTGGCACAACGAAGTCAGGCTGGTCAGAGCAAAGTTTGGGCTCACTTTGCCCGGTCGCGTGAGCCCTGATATATATCTGTGTGTGTGTATGTGTGTGTATGTATGTATGTATGTATTTATATATATATATATATATATATATATATATATATGTGTGTGTGTGTGTATGTATGTATGTATGTATGTATGTATGTATATATATATATATATATGTGTGTGTGTGTGTGTGTATGTGTGTGTATGTGTGTATGTATGTATGTATGTATGTATATATATATATATAAACTAATATTTTGGTAGGAATATATCCAGGGGTAGGTTTTGGAGAGAGGCACCTCCACCCCCATCATGATCCAAATATTCTGTTTCACAAATCTATACATGTATAATGTATTGTTTGTCTTGGTAGGTGTAGACCTACATAAAATATTGTTGTCCGGCTGGATATTACTTGTGTTGTTTTTACTTTAGAAGTATGAGTGTATGTGGGGTGTTTTGATCAAAATAATGATTTTATTACTGGAACCTAACTTCATAATGAGGTGAGATGTAGGCAAGTCGTAGAGGAGAATACTTTTCTGACGAGGTCTGAGGTGGTGTCCATGACAGGCATGCTTGTACTGTTTTCTGATGGAAGCATGCCAAAAATTACCCATAGCTATATTTGACATCAGGTTTTCCTCTCACTATAGACTATATTACCATATGAAACATAAAGAAAATCACCAGAGGGAAGACAAAAACCCCACCTATTTTAATAAAAAACAAAATTGATTCAGTATTTCTGGCATTATAATGGTATGAATTATTAATTAACATAATTATAAGGCTGACATTTCATTAGCACCTCCACTCCCCCCACCCCCATCACCATCACCCACCTTCCATTTCACACAATCCTAACTCTTATTACTAATGACTGCAGAAAGCTAATTAAGCTGTGCATCTACTAGACTATCTGAGATTTGTTTACAGTCATCAATATCTTGTTATTTGAAACACACAGGCAAGAAATGACCTTCACTCAAAATAGTCAATTTTCATTTTCTCTTCTTTGTTCACCTGAGATTGAAGTTTTTCCTTTATTCATCGAAATTGGAATAAAACATGCAAAGAACTCATAAATATTGTTTGGGTAGTTCTAGTCAAAGTAAGATGATCATTAGTTTCTTTTTGTAATGTAGGAAAAAAGAATTTGAGAAATTAATGACTATATCAAATGTATTTCTATTTTCGACTCACATACAATGCATAATGGGAGTTTGTAGACTGATAATTAAGATTTAAACTACTGAAGTTTGATACTAAATTAAAAACAATAAACCCGGTAGTTTTACATGTGGGTGCACACACACACACACACACACACACACACACACACACACACACACACATATCTGAGGATCTAATGACTTTTGAGAGTGCACTTTTAAATAATGAAAAATATACTTGACAGAAGCTTTAAATAATTAAAATATACTTGAGAAAGCAGTTTTAAATAATAAAAATATATTTGACAGAGCAGTTTTAAATAATAAAAATATTCTTGAGAGAGCAGCTTTAAATAATAAAAATATACTTGAGAGAGCAGCTTTAAATAATTAAAATATACTTGAGAGAGCAGCTTTAAATAATAAAAATATTCTTGAGAGAGCAGCTTTAAATAATTAAAATATACTTGAGAGCAGCTTTAAATAATAAAAATATATTTGACAGAGCAGTTTTAAATAATTAAAATATTCTTGAGAGAGCAGTTTTAAATAATTAAAATATACTTGAGAGAGCAGTTTTAAATAATTAAAATATACTTGAGAGAGCAACTTTAAATAATTATAATATACTTGAAGAGAGCAGTTTTAAATAATTAAAATATAATTGACAGCAGTTTTAAATAATTAAAATATAATTGAGAGCAGCTTTAAATAATAAAAATATACTTGAGAGAGCAGCTTTAAATAATAAAAATATACTTGAGAGAGCAGCTTTAAATAATAAAAATATACTTGAGAGAGCAGTTTTAAATAATTAAAATATACTTGAGAGAGCAACTTTAAATAATAAAAATATACTTGAGAAAGCAGTTTTAAATAATTAAAATATACTTGATAGAGCAATTTTAAATAATTAAAATATTCTTGAGAGAGCAGCTTTAAATAATAAAAATATACTTGAGAGAGCAGCTTTAAATAATAAAAATATACTTGAGAGCAACTTTAAATAATAAAAATATACTTGAGAGAACAGTTTTAAATAATTAAAATATACTTGAGAGAGCAGATTTAAATAATAAAAATATTCTTGAGAGAGCAGCTTTAAATAATTAAAATATACTTGAGAGCAGCTTTAAATAATTAAAATATACTCGAGAATGCAGTTTTAAATAATAAAAATATACTTGAGAAAGCAGCTTTAAATAATTAAAATATACTTGAGAGCAGCTTTAAATAATTAAAATATACTTGAGAGAGCAGTTTTAAATAATTAAAATATACTTGAGAAAGCAGTTTTAAATAATAAAAATATACTTGAGAGAGCAGCTTTAAATAATAAAAATATACTTGAGAGCAGCTTTAAATAATTAAAATATACTTGAGAGAGCAGCTTTAAATAATAAAAATATACTTGAGAGAGCAGCTTTAAATAATAAAAATATTCTTGAGAGAGCAGCTTTAAATAATTAAAATATACTTGAGAGCAGCTTTAAATAATAAAAATATTCTTGAGAGCAGTTTTAAATAATTAAAATATACTTGAGAGAGCAGCTTTAAATAATAAAAATACCTTTTTAATAATACCAAATTAGTTTTTATCTAAATCCCCTCAACAAAATATGTTTTTGTACAAATTAATATTTATTATTCAAAACCTCATAATGAAAACAATTTTATTTTCAATATTAATTTTATATAGGCATTCCTGTACTCAATAAACCACCTGCAGGATTGAATTACTTCCCCTTGTTTTACTGTGTCAACCAGAAAACAAACTAGACATTTATATGATTTTGTTTATATACAAATCATAATCTGTATTATAAAAATTTGCAGTTCATAAACTAGTTCAATTTGCTACCAACCAAGGGTATTATTATTATTATTTTGCATGAAACACATTTGATCTGTCAAGTGTCAACGGAATAATAAAATATCAGACACGGTATATCGCCTGTCACCCCTTCGCATTGTAATCGACTCTCCCAATGTCAGTTGACGTGAGATGTGTATTTGCTCACTACTATCAAAACGGGAATGGAGGCACGCGACGTCGTGTTTGACGTTAAGAAAGTGCGATCATAAAGCTACTTAATTATTTAATTAATCATCTGCTAATGAGGATGTACCCAGGACGAGAATAACTTTGTGCGGACGATATTCTTCTATTCCGGGTGATATTGATATTAAAGTGGAGCACTCGAAAATGGCGACATCATCTGAGAAGACACTATCTGGTCTCTGTGTTGTGCTCCTTTTGATCACTACCCTGGCAGTGTTATGCGAATCTAAACACCCAGAGAAAATTGTTGCTTTCTTTCAAGGTGAGAATATTAAATATATCAACGTGCATTTTTGGGTGAACCAGTTTTGGTGAGCATAAGCATTCAGTTCTAAAACATATATATATATATATATATATATATATATATATATATATATATATATATATATATATATATATATATATATATCAATATTTATACACAGTTATTATCCAAATAGTTACCTTTTTATTAGTATTTCTAGCTTTAAATGAGCACTAAACTGGACGCTATGTAGAAAGGTTTACCGCACGTACGTCAGATAGCATGCATCAGTCGCAATTATTGTTTAACTACTTTAGGCTACCTGTTTCGGTGAGTGAAACGTTTAGTGGTATACTAGCTTACAGCAAAAACTTTCCAGCACAAACCTTTCAGTATTTGATCAAATCATGTATGTTGTTCAATAAAATGTACTTATAATAATTTATAAAAATGATTTTAAATATTTTAAGGCAAATTACAAAATGGAGTCCTGGAGAACCAATGTTAACAGACAACATTTTTGGAAAAGGAATATAACAATTCTGATGTCTTGCAATTGTGTTATAAATAAGTTTAGCAGATGAATGGTTATAATAGAAAAATTGTTGGGTTAAAAATATAAGCTGTATTCTGAATTTTAATAAACATATAAACAGACATCCAGAAAGATATTTATGCTAAAAGACCATATATTTTTAGCAAATATCTGTAAAGCAGGGCTTCTAGATTATAGTAGCCCCATATCCATAGCTAGTGATATTCAATGTTGGGCTAGTAAATAATTGCTATTGCGATGTCTGATGGCTAGTGAAATATTTTTTTGTCAAATGTTGTAGTTAAGTTTATTTTATAAATATGAATATCCTGCCCCCACCCCAGCCTCCCAATATTAGTGTTTTTAAACTCTACATCTCCCTCTATAGGTGACATATCTGATTATTACTATTATTTAGTAAAATTGTATTAACTTAAAGTAAAATAAGGCTAGTGAATTTTAATCATGGCTATTAAATGTTTAAAATCACTGATCCCATAGCTAGTGGATTTTAAAAACATTCTAGAAGCCCTGTATAAAGAGAGTTTTGCCAGCAGACACCGTGACAATTATGTGACTTCAAGAAACTAGATACCACTACAGTTGAGGACAGACCATAGTTTTTAAAATTAAGTTGTCTTTCAAATGACAGTCTGAAAATCGTAGAAAAAAGGTATTAAGAAATACATGTGCCGTTTTTATTAGTGGGTCAAGTTCAGTCTTGCTTTCTTTGCTTGTTTTAACTTTATTTTTATGACTGTGACAGAGATTTTTTACTTTCCCCATGCAAAAATCAACGTCAGAAATCTTCAAATGTACATACTGTTATGCACAAATGACGCAACCACTGAAACAGGTCCACACACAGTAATTTATTACTAATGAACTTCAGTATCATTTCAACATGTTTATTTCAAGATAATTTTGTTAGCACACTTGGTACATCTTGTATAGGCCAAGGGTGATGGATGTGGTGTGTGTGTGTGTGTGTGTGTGTGTGTGTGGGGGGGGGGGTGATGAGCACCATCCCCCTATGCACAGTTTTTCTGCACCACCTGTTACGTATCTCATAGACAATGTAAATTTATGTATTATATGCAAACACACAAACATGATATGAATAGTTTAACAAATAACTAGCAAATATATATTTTATTGTAGTTTTTAGGGTTTATATATTTGTGCTACCTGTGGTGTATATTACAAAAAGGATGATATACAAAACTAAAACAATGTTTCAATGCTATGTCATAATACATGTACAACATGTAAAATGTTACACATTTTAATTTTTATTATACAATGTATAACATTGTACAACACACATTAGTACACTATGCAGGACTAATATGATGTTGATTAATTTGAAGTTATGTATTTATTATTGTATTATTGATTATCAGACCCTTGCTAGGGAATAAAGTTTTGAGATGTCAGATATATACAATACTAATAATTTAGCATTGTTTTCTTCTGAAGGTATAACCCCTGTGGGATATATTTTTTTATTAAAACTGGAATTTGTACTACAAATTCATGGCCATACCTAGCAGAAAAATGAAAAACCCCAATCCCAACCCCAAAACTTGTGCCATTTATAGTTGATAACCGTCCTGTCTTTATTGTTTTAGTGTTTTAGTGTTGCCCCATAACGTGTAAGAATGTGATTGCCCCCTCCATATTGGTGCCCCCCAGTATAAAATTCTGAACACACAAGTGATTGTTTTTGTCCAGCTGGAAAAGGCTAACCCCCCCCCCCCCCCAATCCCCCAGCTATTTTAGGCTTGATCTGACTCTGATGTATGATTTATCCCAAATAGGAAAGTACTAAGGCAGATCTTTAGTTTATAGGACAGGTGGTCTCTTTGGAGAGGTGGGGTGGGATGTAGTCCAGTGGTAAAGCACTCGCTTGATGTGTGGTCGGTCTGGGATCGATCCCTGTCATTGGGCTTATTGAGCTATTTCTCGTTCCTGCCAGTGCACCATGACAGGCACAAAGGCCACACGTCTGACATATAATATTATAAAAGATCTGTTGCATTAATGGAAAAGGCAGTGGATTTCCTCTCTATAAGACTATGTCAAAATTACATCCAGAACATTGATTAACAAATCACTCTAGTGACACACACAAACACACTATTTAAAATAGTGTATTTAAAACAGATTTACACACACACACAGACACACACACAGACACACACACACAGACACACTGGCACAAACACACGGACACACACACACACAGACAGACACACACAGACACACACACAGACACACACACACACACACACAGACACACACAGACACACACAGGACACACACACACACAGACATACACACACACACACATAGACACACACACACACACACACACACACAGACAGACAGACACACAGACACACACAGACGCACAAACACACGGACACACACACACAGACAGACACACACACACACACACACACACACAGACAGACACACACAGACACACATGCACAAACACACGGACACACACACACACACATACATACACATACACACACACACACAGACACACACAGACACACACACACACACACACACACACACACACAGATACACACACACACACAGACACACACACAGACACACACATACATACATACACACACACATTCCAGTGGCATCAGTACACATTCTGAATAAAACCATGGGCTGTGTATGGCTGTGATATATCAATGATCCCAGATGGGAAAGTACTAAGGCCAGCAGGTTTTTGGTATATAGGACAGGTGGCCCCTTAAGAGAGATGGCTGCATAATAGATATTATCATTTGAATAGATATTGCTGTTATGTACATGCACACTCACATATTCCAATGGTAGAGATACACATGTGCTGAATAAAATCAATCCACATAGAGATTAGACATACAGATTGGGATATCCTCAAGATGAACGGTGTTTGTTGCAATTAGTTTAGGCCCAACACTTCATGGCCAGATCACCCTGTGGCTGTCATTCTCTCTGTGACTGGAATGTAAATTATATTTGGTGTATATCAAGCCATGTGCATACTGATCAGGGCTGTACTTAGTCCTAGGGAGGAAGGACAGAAAAAGATAATAAGGACACTAAAACTTCTCCCAACAAAGAAAAACAGGGCACTTTTAAACTGAAAAGAACACTTTTTTCTGTGGGATAAATGTGCCCTACCCCCCACTGTGTATGACCCTGCTAATGAAGAGAGGGAGAGTGGGGGGGGGGGGGGGGGGGAGAGAGATGACACTGCTAATCAAGAGAGAGAGAAAGAAAGAGTAGGAATAGAAATAGACATTTAGAAAGAAAAAAGCATTTAAATTTAAAAAAAAAAAAAAAAGGTAAAGATGGCATGAATGTACATGTTTTAGATTTGTATATAACCTTAAGAGCTGGTTAGAAAAAACAGCACTAATTTGACATATGAGTATATTTAACTGTCAGATTAATGGGATCAGATGTCGGAATGTACTGTGTGGTCCTGGACACACACAAAAAAGACAGTTCTTTACATAGTGTATCCTGATAGTTCTCACACTGGTAAAGTTCACTCTTTGACTTAAGCCATTAGATATACTGACTGTGACTTGACAGATTACATTGTAAATTGGAGTCTGTCATGCAATTTAAGTGTTGATTTCATGATTGTTTTGAACATACACTGCACGGACACTATCCTTGTTAAATGCATGTACATGCATGTGGTAAAACAGGTATAATATAATCATGGTGTCTGTTTTAACCGTTACATAGTGTGGTGGCATGTGGTGCACTGTTAACTGAATTACGTAGTGGACAGGATGGCACATTGTGTGACAGTATTAGCTTGACATCATGGACAGGCTCAGTCATTGATGTCATTTCAGCAGAGACATGAACCAGTTAAAGTTTGTTTTGTTTAATGACACCTCTAGAGCATATTGATTTATTAATCATCAACTATTGGATCTCAAACAGTTGGTAATTTTGACATATAGTCTAAGAAAGGAAACCTTTTAATTTTTTCCATTAGTAGCAAGGGATCATTAATATGCACCATCCCAAGGACAGGATATCAACCTTTGATATATCAGTCATGGTGCACTGACTGGAACGAGAAATAGGCCAATGGGCCCACCGATGGGGATCGATCCCAGATCGACCACACATCAGGCGAGCACTTTACCACTGGACTATGTCCTGACCTGAAAAGGTTAAATATAATTCATTGCTTTTTTATGTCAAGAAAAATGGAAAGTGAGTATCATATATCTGTTAGGAGATCTGGCCAAATCCAGTGTGATCTTCTGTGTCCAGGTGACCTTTCACAATGAATTCATTGATGTGATTGGTGGCTTAATATCTGTCAACAACTTTTTACATTTGTAGGATGAACCTGTACTGTAAGATTTTACATAATATATAACAGTTGCAACCACTCGGTTTGCAAACTGAGAGAACAACACTACTATTGCTACATAGTATTTTTAATTATGAACTGTAAGAGGTGTTTTATGTGTCACAGACATTCCGTGGCCCACATTCCACTTATGGAGTAATGGATGTAAGGGGCAGTATGCTCGATTGATGGGTTTATCAACTAATAGGAATTGATCCTTTACAGGGGCTGCAGAACAGAGCCCCCCCCCCCCCCCCCCCCCCCCCCCCCCCCCCCCCCCCCCCCCCCCCCCCCCCCCACACACACACACTTTTCCCTATTATTGGGCTCAGAAAACTGGAAATGCTTTATTTTAACTATTGATTCAGTAAAATTAAAAATGTTCTTATGAGATACCTCAGGCCCTAAAATTTCCATCACCTAGACCGAGCCATCACTGTGGCAGTGCCACCCCCCACCCCCCCCCCACACACATTCAAATCCACTCCACATGCTCTGCTTTTAAACGCTGCACATGAGATGATAATTCTAACACCAACCTGTATTTTCCTTAGGCATCAATAAAGAAAGAGAAAAGGAATCCATGGAGTTGTTTAAGGGCATCTTTAATATTTTTAAACCATAACTGTTTGCCATAATATATGGATATTTGAACACTTCCTGCAACAAGAATACATGTATGTATAAACTACAGTGGCTGTAGTAATATGTATCACAGCTGTTTGTTGTGACAAGACAATCATGATACATACATGCACATGTATAAAGTCAGTAGCTCCTGAAAGTCAGGTTTGTGGCAATAGCCTTCTATGAGTTCAGCTACTGGCCACCATGCTAATAACCTCAACAGTTTTCTACCACTGTAAAATAACGTGACTATGACTAGTTTAGTGCCACTGAAAGAGCATTAAGGATGTCATTTGTTTTTTCGAACTTAAATGTTTTATGTGTAATAGCTTTAGGCTGGTGCATCTCTGGGTTTGTCCATCCATCCATCCGTCCATCCATCCATCTATCCATCCATCCATCCATCTAGCAATATATCAATTGATTTATCAATCTGTCCGTCCATCCATCCATCCATCCATCCATCCATCCATCCATCCATCCATCCATCCATCCATCCATCCATCCATCCATCCATCCAGCAATATATCAATCGATTTATCCATCCGTCCATCCATCCACCCATCCATCCAGCAATGTATCAATTGATTCATCCGTCCGTCCGTCCGTCCGTCCGTCCGTCCGTCCATCCATCCATCCATCCATCCATCAATATATCAGTCAATTGATTTATCCATCCATCCATCCATATTTGACCAATTGATTGAACTTAAATATGGATCTTGATGTCTTTATACTGCATATCAAGTGTCCAAATATCAGCTAGAAAAGTAAGTTAGCAACTTTTAATTTCAAAACACATGATTTACCACATAACCAATTGGTGGTTCATGTGAATTTGAAGGTGCATTTAACTGACATGCAAATAGAACAGTGGTTCTTACAAAATACTGTACCCTGTAACATAAACAATAAAATCACACTGGAACAAATTTTTATTTAGTCAATTTTCAGAAATGTAGAGTATTCTCTTGGAATTTATTTAAATGTGGTTATTTGGAGGAATATTTTATTGGCCAAAGGCTAAATTTTGTAGCCATTTTTTATAAAAATTAGCAATGGACTAATTTGACAATAGACAGGGTGAGCCCTGAAAATTATTGAATACCTGTTTGTTAGTACATTTTGTAATATGGGCATATGGACAGGTGAAGTAAAATAGTGGAAGAAAATATCCAATTACAGCCAATCAAATCGGCCTATTTGGATTTAACTATTGAAGAAAGCATTTTTTGAAATGCTCACTTTTGCCAGTTAAGCTTCTTTATTGAAGCAATTGTGAAGCTTATACCTTAAGGTTAATTGAAATAAGAGTGTGTTTCCATTATTTAGTGAAAAGCTGGACAGTTGATCTTGACCACTCAAAGTAGTGTTTGTTTTGAAAGTCAAACCAGAACACAAAAGCTGGCCGGTCCATTACCTAAGCCGGTTCCATGCACCGCCATTGATAATGTCACGCCTTCACTGAGCTGCTGTCATTTTGCTGTTTGCTTCTCCATGGTGAGGTACCAGTCGACTTCATTTCGTTTAATAAATTGATTAAACAGAGTGTTGCTCCAGCGATGGCTATTTCGGAATTTAATGCCATCTCTCGTGCCTCAAGTAACCACATCTATTTTTGTTAATATTTGTAATTTGTTCACCAACACTCATCACCACTTTACTGATTTTACTTCATGTGTTCATAATACATCATGCACTAGACTTGACTTGTAAATGTTTCTTTGATGTTTAACTTTAAAATTAGAATTTTAATGTTTTGTTAATATCAAAAATGTTTATAATCTTCTCTATGAAAAGGCTTGTGATTACTCCCATTCCTCTTCACATTTGACTAGAACATTTTGGGATTAACAAATTGATTGCCGTACAATAAATATTTTTATACATTTTATTTGAAACTTCATGTTTTGAGGATTAACAAATTGGTTGCCTTACAATAAATATTTTTATACATTTTATTTGAAACTTGATGTGATTGTTCACCTAACATTATTTTAGGAGAGTGATCTTCAGCTCGCCTTGATTTTGTTTATGGCAAAGACTGTTTAGATGGGTATTTATTTGATCTTGTTTTGTGGCTGTTAAAACATTATGACATGAGGTATGAGACAAATATTTTAGATACCATCCATCCACATGGAATAACACTTGATTAAAAACATGTATGGATGAGTAAAAAGATGCCCCATGTGTAGTAAATTCTGGAAGTGCCCTTATAGTAGAGAGCTGGGGCCTAATTCGCAAAGGTCTCTTAGGCTCTGCTAGACAACAAAGCATCCTCTTTGCAAATCTTTTAGCATTGCATTGGGAGATCGCAAAGTTGCATGAGTTTAATGATCTCTGTATTTGGCAGTCATGGCAGCAGTATCATTGGCAATCATGGTGATAGTCTCTCCCCTTCAGTTAAGGTCCAGCTTCAAGGATCCTTTTAAATCAGTCTTTCACACTCTCAACCAGTGTTCCATGGTATGGTCCTGTCTATGGAAAGGTCTCTTTGTTGGACTCTGCTTGGGATGGATGCCATGTTACACCAGTCATAGAACAAGAAATAGCCTAATCCTTGATCATTCACACATCAGGCAAGCATTTTACCAGTGGACTAATCTCACCCCTTCCGCTGATGTTGGTTGATCCTGAGATCCATGATTGCACTTCATGCAAGCATGTGTTATACCCTTAAGTTACAGCTCACCCTGTTTTAGGAAAAGATGCTCAGCTATTTAAAGCAGAGCACTGATATTGTAGAGGAATAATCCAGTACATAACTCTAGCTGTATTGAACTTAATTATTAAGTACTACACTTCAGTGAGACTTTTTTCAAATTAAAATTTTCACTGACACTGAGCTATTTTGGTAAAATGTTAAACCAGTTATTTTACTTAACACAATCACTGGTTAAACTACCATGAAGTACAAGCCATATAATTTGGGTGTCGTGATAGCCATTCCTTCACAAAACCACTCTCCTACAACATACCAACTTCCATGTGACACGACACCGGAGATTGAACACCTGCTAAATTAGCCTCTGTCCAGAGTGTGAAATGACCATACAGAAATGACCAACATTAATCAATATGGACGGGTCAATAAAGATGTGACCGTGGGTCAGTCTGGACCATCGATTGAATGTGGGACATGATATTTAATCAACTGGGGAGCGGTGTGTTTTTGATTTCCCGTCATTTGGCAGCACGGTCATCCTTGAAGGAAAGAGATCTGTAATATTGAGAGGGAGAGATGTCTTTCGATTAATGGCCACATCCAGTTGGACAAGCCGGCTGGATTAGGAAATACAATAAGAATTTGATCTGTGTGTGTGTAGCTAATGAAGCTATTCACTCCAGCACCCATCCCTGTTTAGCTGTGATAATCAATAGTGAAAAGGAATTAATTGGAATAGTGTTACACAGTACAATGCAGAACACACAAATGATATTCTAATAACAATTTTTTTTTTGCACTTTTTATTATTGGATTTATAGTAATTTAATTGATTTTTTTAATGGTATATTTTGTAAAGAATGCATAGATGATGCTTGGTATATATAGTTACAACACATGTTACATACTTTTGATTTAATCAAGAATTTTTAGCTACGAGAAACAAGAACATTTTTATTGCACAAAGATTATCACCACCTTTATTCCTACATGTAGGTTGCACACCGCAATTTGTTGTGATGTTGCTAATCAGGTCAGGTCAAAGGGTTTAACATGCACATTCAGAGCAAGCTGTTGTAGTGCACACCTGTGCCAGCTCATCTGTCCAGGACAGGAAAAATGTTTGAGGCAGGAGGAGGGACCGCCTGTACTGGCAGGTGCAAAAGAGCACCTGCAGCCCGACTGGGATCCATAGCAGGTGGGGCATTTGTGGTGCTATTGTATTTTGAATGTCCCATAAGATTAAGTTTAAACAAAAGGATTGTGCAGGTTTCATGGGGTAGTGTTGGCACATAATTTGGAACGGTTCATTGAAAAAAAAAAAAAATGGAGCTAATGAGTAATTTTGATTTAGTTTGCCGATTAGTAGCTCATATTGGAAACTTTACCTGTTGGGGGCTGTCGTTGTTGAACTCCCATGGTTGCCCCTTAATTTAGACCTTCGGTGGGCTTGATCAGTTGGGTGATTGTGATAAGCCTTTTGAAATCCTTCTTTGATGATTACAAGTAGGTTGACGTCTGTAGTATTTAAATAACACATTGCTTTGAAGTAACTTGTTACATTTAGTACTGATAACAACTGTATAAGTGGTATACTGCCACTTGTATTCTGATATGAGGGTAGTTAACTGAACATTTTTGTGGTCGACCTATTTTGATTTTCGATTTAGAACTAGTACCATAGGCATGTAACCCTGCAAGCAAAATTTAAGAACAAGCCTAATTCACTTAAACTCTTAACTGTACTACCCTGTCTATGGGATGGTGCATATAAAAGATCCCTTGCTGCTAATCGAAAAGAGTAGCCCATGAAGTGGTGAAAGCGGGTTTCCTGTCTCAATATCTGTGTGGTTCTTAAGCATATATCTGATGCCATATAACCATAAATAAAATGTGTTGAGTGCATTGTTAAATAAAACATTTCCTTCCTTCCTTCCTTCCTTCCACAAACGATGTAACAAAGGCCGTGGTATATACTATCCTGTCTGTGGGAGGGTGCATATAAAAGATCCCTTGCTGCTAATCGAAAAGAGTAGCCCATGAAGTGGAGACAGCGGGTTTCCTCTCTCAGTATCTGTGTGGTCCTTAACCCTATGTCTGATGCCATATAACCATAAAATGTGTTGAGTGCATCATTAAATAAAACATTTCCTTCCTTCCTTTAAAACACACCGTTGTGAATTAAACTCTTTAATTAATTATTTCTCACATTTTACCAAAATACCCACAAAAAACCTCCCAAAAGGTGACATGAGTTTTAGTAGGAAGTGAAATTGGTGCACATTGATGATGATCTCACTGAATACAGTCTGTAAAAGCATGTAGAATGAGATATTTAAAGAGTGGGATAAAGCTCACTGACACCAGAGCACCTGTACTATTGGTGGTCTCGTACAGGTATTTAAAGAGTGGGATAAAGCTCACTGACACTAGAGCACCTGTACTATTGGTGGTCTCGTACAGGTTTTTCTTCATCATGTACCTGTGGCGGGATGTTGCCCAATGGTAAAACGCTCGCTTGATGCACGGTCGGTTTGGGATCGATCCCCATTGGTGGGCCTATTGAGCTATTTCTTGTTCCAGCCAGTGCACCATAACTGGTATATCAAAGGCTGTGGTATGTGCTGTCCTGTTTGTGGGATGGTGCATATAAAAGATCTCTTGCAACTAATTGAAAAATATAGCAGGTTTCCTTTAAGACTATATGTCAGAATTACCAAATATTTGCCATCCAACAGCCGATGATTAATAAATCAATGTGCTCTAGTAGTGTCATTAAACAAAACAAACTTTTTATCATGTACCTGTATAATTATGTAGATCTATAAATCCTCAGTACTGAACAAACTTCCCCAACAATTACTGTAGACATTTTAAAACATAATTGTAATACATAGGACTCAATCTGAGTATAAATGAAACCAGAAATAACCCAGACTTATTACCTGCATCAGCCAAAAGGTCAGACAGTCTGGAAAATACACCGCAGGATTAGATTAAAGGACACAATGTAAAATTCATTTCACTGACTGGAAAAAGGAATTTATTGTGGAATCTGCATCTTGTAGACTGTAACTCTTTATATTTATAATCATTTATTATATGATTCACAAAGCTGGGCTGTCCACAAATAGCTTTTCACCAGCCGACTTGCTTTGAATGGGCAAGATGAAGCAGATAAAAGCTAGCCGGTCTTAAGAGTGGGGCTGATTCATCAAACATTCATACTGTTAACAGGTTGGATGGTGGTTCTATGGAAGTGTTAGTCCAAGACCACTGGAAGTAATGCCTGGTAATATGTCTTTGAGGAGGCGGCACAATTCAATTCTCTCACTTCTTGATGACCTTTTGAGACATGAACTTGTAAATGTTGTCATGGATTGAGAAAATCCTCTGGGATATGGAAGCTATTTATTGGAGGCTTCACAGACTTTGATTAGCATACTCGGTGGTGGTGGTCAAGCCGGGAATAAAGAACAGTTTCTCTGGCCTTCCCTTGATTGCTACATGTGTGATTTCAGTGATTATTCAAAATAGCCTATTTATATTTCCACTACAGCATGACCTGACTAATATTTGTGTAGTCCATGTCAGTAAGTGTCTGTTCAACAATGTGAATTAAAATCCATCGGCATTTGAAGCTTATGGCGTAAAAGTGGAGGCTGTGGCACAGCCCCCCACAATTTTTAAGATAATGCATTGCCCCCTCCCTCCCACTCCACACACTGCACCACTGAGGTTAATACAGTATTTATATTGATGGAAAGAAATAAAGGATTACACAGCTAGTAACAAGAAATAATGACTGCATCAAAAATCAATTGATATTGTCTGAAGTTGACTGGGAACATATAGGCAGCACATTCAACACTACAGACATTCAATCCCACATTATAACTTGGTATGAAATACAAACATTACTATGCTAGTAGTGAATTAAATTTGGTCTACAATTCGATGTGTTCCCTTATTTCTTTCCATCAGTGGTATAGAATGTGTGCACCTTTAAGTTGTAAATATAATTTGTTTTTCATTTTCATTAGTTCATCATTCAAAACTCCAGTATTCCACACCATTTAATTATTGCTTTAAAAGTCAAGTTCTGTTATTCTTTTGAAGAAAAAATTCCCAGTTTTAGATATCCAGTATTTTCTTTATTTTAAAGTAAAGCAAAATAATGTCTTGAGTTTTTGTCAGTAAAATTGTTACTTATTTTTATTTAGAGTTAAGAATAAGATTATTATCTTTTGTGAAATATGTGAACTGTTGATGATCAATTAATATTTATAAAAGGCGTCATACTGGTCTTAAAGTCTTTATGTCATGAAGTAATAGACATTATATTGACAGTTCTGGATTACAAAACTGTTTCTTTTTCCTGCAATCAATAGAAATAATTGTTCTGTGAATTTGCACTTGCAGTTTGGAGAAGAGTAATGATTTTGCTGCTGTGCCAGCACTTGGGTTGCACATTTTCATGTGATTGATATGCATGTTGGTGGCATTTGGATGTTGGTGAACATGGTATCTATTGATTCTTTGGGGAAATGTTCTGATTTATTAAAGAAAGAAAAACACTAAAGGCTTTGTGCATTTGAATAATGGTTATATCTTTACATGTGCATTTGAATTATGGTGATACCTTTTTTCATTAAAAATTAATAAAGATTAGGTCTAGATCAAAATTCTTTAAAATAACTAAAAATAACTACATGTGGTGAATAATTCTTATAGTTAAACAGTTAAAAATAACTAAAAATAACTACATGTGGTGAATAATTCTTAGAGTTAAACAGTTAAAAAGATGGTTTGTTTTGTTTTAAGACACCACTTAGGCATATTGATTAATTAATCATCAGGTATTGGATTTCAAACATGTAATGCAATAATTATGACATTGATCATGTTGCACAAATTTAAGATGTCCACAAGTTGTTTATCATGACATATATTTGGTATATCCCTAGCAAAGGTTGAGTATTGTATAAATAAACTAAATGTGATATATATATATATATATATATATATATATATATATATATATATATATATATATATATGGATAACTGTTTTAATGGACTATAAAATTTTGACATTCACATGTAAGCTAACATATAGTATCTATTGATTGTTTGAGAAAATCTTTTGATTTATTAAAGAATGAAGGACATTAAAGTTTTATGCTTTTGAATTAAGATCATACCATTTTTCAGTAAAACAAGAAGAATAATGATTATATATATATATATATATATATATATATATATATATATATATATATATATATATATATATATATATATATATATATATATATACTCTTCAAAAGAAGAAACACAAAACCACATTGTCGTAATATTTGGAGAATTGATTTAATTATTGAATGGTGAGTCCGATAATTACCAAATGTTGCAGGATTGTTCACAATTCACTCTAGTCCATTGTGAGTAAGTGATAGGACACACCACCAAGGTCAAGGTCATCTGGAGTCAATACCGGGTGTGGCCTCCACGTGTGTTGACAACTGCCTGGCACCGCCTGCCCATTGAAGCAACCAGAGTACGGATGACGTCCCAGGGGATGGTGGCCCACTCGGCCTGCAAGGCTGCTGCCAGCTCGGGCAGGGTCTGGGGCTGTGGTTGTCGCTGTCGGAGGCGTCGGTCCAACTCGTCCCATAGATGCTCAATTGGGTTCAAATCCGGTGATATCGATGGCCAAGGAAGGACATTAATGTTGCTGTTCTGTAGGAAAGCCGTTGTGAGACGTGCTGTGTGAGGCCTGGCGTTGTCATGTTGGAACACTGCGTTGGCGTTGGCCATAACTGGAACGATGTGTGGCCGGAGGATCTGGTCAATGTAGCCCTGTGCATTCAGGTTGCATGTGGACCAGGTCAGTTCTGCCAGTGTGTAAGATGGCTGCCCACACCATGACACTACCCCTGCCGAATCTGTCCACTTCCTGCACGCAGTTTGCCGCATAACGTTCACCACGACGCCTATACACGCGACATCTTCCATCATGACGTCGGATCAGAAATCGGAACTCGTCACTGAACCACACCTGTCTCCATCGCAGTTGAGGCCATTGTCGATGAATCTGGCACCACTGCAGTCGGAGTCGACGGTGTTGTGGTGTTAAGATGACACCTCGAACTGGACGTCTGGCACGAATTCCTACCTCACGTAGGCGGTTCCGTACGGTCTGGTCGGATATCCTGCGCAAACCTGGTATTGCTGCGGCTGTGGAGGTGGCAGTAGTCAATCGTTCCCGAAGGTGGCGTACCCGGATGTAGCGGTCCTGCCCGGGGGTAGTGACCCGTGGTCGACCGGATCTAGGGAGGTCACGTGTTGATCCATGTTGCTGGTAACGGTCCCACAGTCTGGAGATGGTGCTTGGGGACACATGGAATGCCCTGGCAACGGCCGTTCTGGATTCGCCTGCGTCTAGTCGGCCGATGGCATTGTTTCTCTGCGGTTCACTGAGACATGGCATGTCCTGGATTGTCAACTGTCGGCCAGATACAGAGGCCAGGCAAGCGAACACCCTGCACTTTTATACTGTCGGTGTTCATGTTGCACGTGCAGACAATGCACGTGCAGTGGTGACATGGTTTGCACATGGCTGCGTTTTTGCGAATATTCACATTTTGGAACTTTATTGTACAGTAGCTGCGTTTTATCGAATGTAACCGTGGGAATGTGTTTGGGACATGCATTGACCTTATATTCACAAAGCATGAACCGGTAGGAAACATAAAATCGGAGTTATAACCCATTTGTACCCTTTGCGTTTCTTTTTTTGAAGAGTATATATATATTGCTCTGGAATAACAATTCTTGTGAGCTAAATAATTTATGAGTAAAGTTGATGTATGTATTTTGTAGTGAATATGATACATGTTACATGTTGTAGAACTGTCAGGCTGTCAGAAAGTTCTGTCCGACAATATGATCGGATTTCGAAGTGAGATTGCCAAATTTATGAAATTCATTCATATCATATATTCCTTTTTGAAACATTAATCAAATATTGCCATTTATTATAGAAAGTAATATACTGTGAAGTGCATTTAAGGGAATAAAGATTCCATACTGCCATTTGATAGCTGTAGATGTGATATAGCAGCAGGTTTTTTTCTCTCACACAATCATGGCCAGACAGGGCTAGCTGTGGGTCAGCAGAACGGTTTGCTAAATTATCTACTAACCTTACAGAAACCCAGTTATTTTGTAACAAAATATCAATTATTTTAAATTATCTACTAACCTTACAGAAACCCAGTTATTTTGTAACAAAATATCAATTATTTTAAATTATCTACTAACCTTACAGAAACCCAGTTATTTTGTAACAAAATATCAATTATTTTAAATTATCTACTAACCTAACAGAAACCCAGTTATTTTGTAACAAAATATCAATTATTTTAAATTATCTACTAACCTTAGAAAAACCCAGTTATTTTGTAACAAAATATCAATTATTTTAAATTATCTACTAACCTTAGAGTAACCCAGTTATTTTGTAACAAAATATCAATTATTTTAAATTATCTACTAACCTTAGAGAAACCCAGTTATTTTGTAACAAAATATCAATTATTTTAAATTATTTACTAACCTTAGAGAAACCCAGTTATTTTGTAACAAAATATCAATTATTTTAAATTATCTACTAACCTTACAGAAACCCAGTTATTTTGTAACAAAATGTCAATTAATACTTTAAATTATTTCGCCAAATTAAAATAAAATTCACCAAGTGTTGTTAAAATTGTTGCTAAGTGCCAGAGTTAGCCCTGCCAGATGTGTAAATAACCCTATTTTAGACACCAAACAGCCAGAGTTAGCCCTGCCAGATGTGTAAATAACCCTGTTTTGGACACCAAACAGCCAGAGTTAGCCCTGCCAGATGTGTAAATAACCCTGTTTTGGACACCAAACAGCCATAGTTAGCCCTGCCAGATGTGTAAATAACCCTATTTTGGACACCAAACAGCCAGAGTTAGCCCTGCCAGATGTGTAAATAACCCTATTTTGGACACCAAACAGCCAGAGTTAGCCCTGCCAGATGTGTAAATAACCCTATTTCGGACACCAAACAGCCAGAGTTAGCCCTGCCAGATGTGTAAATAACCCTATTTCGGACACCAAACAGCCAGAGTTAGCCCTGCCAGATGTGTAAATAACCCTATTTTAGACACCAAACAGCCAGAGTTAGCCCTGCCAGATGTGTAAATAACCCTATTTTGGAGTTAGCCCTGCCAGATGTGTAAATAACCCTAAGACACCAAACAGCCAGAGTTAGCCCTGCCAGATGTGTAAATAACCCTATTTTAGACACCAAACAGCCAGAGTTAGCCCTGCCAGATGTGTAAATAACCCTATTTCGGACACCATTTTAGACAAACAGCCAGAGTTAGCCCTGCCAGATGTGTAAATAACCCTATTTTAGACACCAAACAGCCAGAGTTAGCCCTGCCAGATGTGTAAATAACCCTATTTTAGACACCAAACAGCCAGAGTTAGCCCTGCCAGATGTGTAAATAACCCTATTTTAGACACCAAACAGCCAGAGTTAGCCCTGCCAGTTGTGTAAATAACCCTATTTTAGACACCAAACAGCCATAGTTTCAAATGGGCTGAGGTGTTGTTAAAAAACCATTCCTTTCATTTTTGTAATATAGCTTGGCTAAGCCATTTTTTTATTATTACGGATATTGAAATAAGCATAATGCTTCGTAACCAATGTACAGGTTACCGTAAATTATGGGCGTGGTAACCTGTAGGTTACGACACATTTATGAAGTTTACAATTTCCATTATAATCCTTCATTTGTGTGCTGATACTTTGTTAATCACTCATATCAATGTTATCGTAGTACTGATATATCTGTTACTACCTGTTTACTTAGGTGTCTATAAAAGTACTTGTACACAGTACTTCCATTGTCATGACATGATGAGTGTAGAATTTATGTCTTGATACAAATCATAACTCATTGCATGGCCAATTAGATATTGTAATGATAAAACAAACTTATAATTAATTATGCATTAATAAATAAATTAGTATACATATAGCTGTATGTAAGATGCCAGTTTATAAAACACTTACATACAGCTATATGTGGCCCATGGGAATATATTGTCATTGCGTAGGTGAATCGGCAATGCCCTTAAACAAATACACAAGATCACAGTATAATCCAAAGGGCAATATGAAAGAGACCCAAGACATTTACAGATCAGAAACACAAGTAGAAACTCCACCTCAGTGCAAACTTCTTTATTAGGGCCGTCCATTTAATCTTGCCAATTATCTCCCAAGTCCTGTCTATGAAAATAGCCAAACTATCAGAAAATCATTTTAGTCTATGTCAAGGAGCAAGATCAAAGGGAGTGATGTGTGACATAAAAACATGTTCTTCAGCTTTGACACCTGAGTTGACACGGAGTGCGATTTATATTACCTGTCCCAGTCTTTACCTGGAACCACAGGTACGATGACGTGTTCAGTTGCGACAGTTACAAAGGATGGTTCATCCCAGAAGTGAAGCATACCTGTTAAAATTATGTACTGTTATTTATATACTACTCAGCTTTCATTAGGGATATCTGAAAAAAACCATATGTCAAGTAAAGTATTATGTTTGGGGGGGGGGGGGGGGGGGGATTTAGGTCAGTTGGTGCTTGTGTTGCAGAATCGAACCACCTCGTTGGATCCATTCAACTGATTGGTTTTATTTTTCTCGTTCCAACCAGTGCACCACAACAGGTCAAAGGCCTTTATGTGTTTTCCTGTCTGTGGGAATGTGCATATAAAAGATCCCTTGCTGCATTAGGAAAAGAGTCAAAATTACCAAATGTTTGACATCCAATAGCCGATGATTAATAAATTCAATGTGCTCTAGTGGTGGTGTTAAACAAAAGAAACTTTAATTTTATTGTGTTCGATAGAAGTGTAGTCTTGCAATTACTAACTACGATGATGTATGGAATATCCCAACTCTTTGATCACATGTTACACAAATTTAAGATGTACACAAATTGTCTGTCATGACATATATTTGATATACCACCAGCGAGGTCTGTTCCATCCTGAAACCCGATGGTTTAACCACTTCATCAGCTAGGTCTGTTCCATCCTGAAACCCGACGGTTCACCAGCGAGGTCTGTTCTATCCTGAAACCTGACAGTTCACCAGCGAGGTCTGTTCCATCCTGAAACCTAACAGTTCACCAGCGAGGTCTGTTCTATCCTGAAACCTGACAGTTCACCAGCGAGGTCTGTTCCATCCTGAAACCTGACAGTTCACCAGCGAGGTCTGTTCCATCCTGAAACCTGACAGTTCACCAGCGAGGTCTGTTCCATCCTGAAACCTGACAGTTCACCAACGAGGTCTGTTCCATCCTGAAACCCGACGGTTCACCAGCGAGGTCTGTTCCATCCTTAAACCTGACAGTTCACCAGCGAGGTCTGTTCCATCCTGAAACCCGATGGTTTAACCACTTCATCAGCTAGGTCTGTTCCATCCTAAAACCTGATGGTTCACCAGCGAGGTCTGTTCCATCCTGAAACCTGACAGTTCACCAGCAAGGTCTGTTCTATCCTGAAACCTACAGTTTTAACCACTTCACCAGCGAGGTCTGTTCCATCCTGAAACCCGACAGTTTAACTACTTCACCATCGAGGTCTGTTACATCCTTAAACTCTACAGTTTTAACCACTTCACCAGCGAGGTCTGTTCCATCCTGAAACCCGACAGTTTAACTACTTCACCATCGAGGTCTGTTACATCCTTAAACCCTACAGTTTTAACCACTTCACCAGCGAGGTCTGTTCCATCCTGAAACCCGACGGTTTAACCACATCACCAGTGAGGTCTGTTCCATCCTTAAACCTGACAGTTTAACCACTTCACCGGTGAGGTCTGTTCCATCCTTAAACCTGACGGTTCACCAGCGAGGTCTGTTCCATCCTTAAACCTGACGGTTTACCAGCGAGGTCTGTTCCATCCTTAAACCTGACAGTTCACCAGCGAGGTCTGTTCCATCCTGAAACCTACAGTTTTAACCACTTCACCAGCGAGGTCTGTTCCATCCTGAAACCCGACAGTTTAACTACTTCACCATCGAGGTCTGTTACATCCTTAAACCCTACAGTTTTAACCACTTCACCAGCGAGGTCTGTTCCATCCTGAAACCCGACGGTTTAACCACATCACCAGTGAGGTCTGTTCCATCCTTAAACCTGACAGTTTAACCACTTCACCGGTGAGGTCTGTTCCATCCTTAAACCTGACGGTTCACCAGCGAGGTCTGTTCCATCCTTAAACCTGACGATTTACCAGCGAGGTCTGTTCCATCCTTAAACCTGACAGTTCACCAGCGAGGTCTGTTCCATCCTGAAACCTGACGATTTTAATCACTTCACCAGCGAGGTTTCTTCCAATGATCAAACAAGGCAACGAATTGTCATTAAACAAAGAATCCTTTTTTCACTCAAATTTGGGGAACTCTTTGATTGGCTGAGACATTTAGACTCTTTAATTTCAGCGCAGTCATCCAAAGGACGGAACTGCTTAAACTGATCATGTTTTAACCCAAGTCTGATTTTTCAGTGTAAATATGTAAATATATACAAGGAAGATTAATGGAAACCACATCCATGCAGGCAGGCAGTTACACTTTTTGCGATAAATTGAATTGGTGGTGAAAGTTTTTTCACTTAATTTGCGTGCTCTCAATATCAGCATGCCTATTTTTGGCACAGCTTTTATCACCATGATTTGGCTGCAATTTAAATCTAAAGCCTGGATTGCTGGTAAATGAATTTGAAGCAGCCATCTTGATATCCACTAAAGGGTTGGCTCTTCAGTTGGTTTAAATGATAGTGTTTTATTTGATCATTAAACAAATCCAAGAATGATATGTCAGTGGTTCTTTTTTATGCACCATCCCACAATAGAAAGGATAGCACAAACTACGACCTTTGATATACATGTACCAGTTGTGGTACATGGTCTGGCATGAGAAATAGCCCAGTGGGCCCATAGAGGGGATCGATCCTAGATGGACCACACTTCATGTTACCACTGGGCTGACCGAACGAAGGCTTTAACTACATGCATTTGTGTCCACCTTCATATAATGAATTGATAATGTGCTAGGACACATTAGACCTCCGTTTATTTGTTAATAATTACATGTATGACCCCAGGGCTTCAATTAGCCATTATTTGAACATCACCCACCGACTAATGTACAAGCTGGGTGTCATCAAACACAATGCTTTTATCAAACCAGCATCTCAGAAGGTGATTGCAGGTGGCCCCATTTCCTGTACAATGTGAAACATCACAGCGGCCAGTTTGGGTCATAAAACGAACATAAACAGCTAGCATTACTATAGCTGGAGGAAGTGGGTTTCAAGTTATCAGTGTTAATCAGCATAAAACGCCATCATCAGATACATCTGAAAATTGTGACAGTAAACGGTGGATTGAGACCATGATGGTTATATATGTGCATGTCAACAGTGACCCATGTATACACTATATGTGGTGCACTGATTACATATTTATATAAAATATTTCTTGCTGCTAATCAAAATGTGTAACCCATGGCATTGCAGAACCGTGACTGGTCTCTCATTATGTCACAGACTTAACTACATGTCCAACAGCATATAACTACTAAAATGAAGGAAGGAAATGTTTTATTTAACGACACACTCAACACATTTTATTTATGGTTATACGGCGTCAGACATATGGTTAAGGACCACACAGATATTGAGAGAGGAAACCCGCTGTCACCACTTCATGGGCTACTTTTTTCAAGGGATCTTTTATATGCACCATCCCACAGACAGGATAACACATACCATGGCCTTTGATATACCAGTCGTGGTGTACTGGCTGGAGCGAGAAATAGCCCAATGGGCCCACCGACGGGGATCGATCCCAGGCTGACCGCACATCAAGCGAGCGCTTTACCACTTTTCCTTTTTTCTTAATTTACACATTTTTGCATATACATTACCACAAAATCAGTTCCTATAGATGACGATGGTAAAGGGCTAAACATGTAAATTTAAAAATCCTGTAAATTTGTTCTATTTTAAGTTCTATGGTTTGCACCCTCTCCCCATGCAAACTGCACTCAAATGCGAAATAACCACTAATCGTACACCCATATATACAGAGGTCAAAGATGACCCTATATGGAGAGGTGAACACCAAGTGTTTTTTGCTCATTTCATTTTCCAAAATCATGGAACCTGCTATTTCAAGATCTATCCTTTGGGCATGTGACAGCTGCTTTACAAACAAATGTTTAAACAGCAGACTACTATATAAACCATTAATATAATAACAACAGGAAAAGAAAGAAATGTTTTATGTAACAATGCACTCAACACATTTTAAGTACAGTTATATAGTGTTGGACATCGGTTGGCCACTCCAATAAAAAAGAAGAAGTTTGTTTTGTTTAGCGACATCATTAGAGCACATTGATTTATTAATCATCAGCTATTGGATGTCAAACATTTGGTAATTTTGACATATAGTCTATTAGTAGCAAGGGATCTTTTAAATGCACCATCCCATAGACAGGATAGCACATACCACTGCCTTTGATATACCAGTCATGGTGTACTGGCTGGAACGAGAAATAGCCCAATGAGACCACCGATGGGGATATATCCTAGACCAACTGCGCACCAAGCGGGTGCTTTACAACCAATAGTGAAAGAGGAAACCTGCTGCTGCCACACAATGGGTGACACTTTCAGTGTAGCAGCAATGGATCTTTTATATACAGTATCCCACAGTCAGGATAGTATATACAACGACCTTTGTTACATAATGCTCCAGCCAATGCACCATGACTGGTACATCAAAGGCCGTGGTATGTGCTATCCTGTCTATTGGATAGTGCATATTAAAAGAGTAACCCATGAAGTGACGACAGCAGGTTTCCTCCCTTAATATATGTGTGGTCTTTAACCATATGTCCGACACCATATAACTAAATAAAATGTGTTGAATGCATCGTTAAATAAAACATTTCCTTCCTTCCTTGTTACATAAGTTGTACTTAACCATATGTCTGATGCCATATAACTGTAAATAAAATGTGTTGAGTGTGTCGTTAAATAAAACATTTCATTCTTTCTTTGTTACATAAGTTGTGTAGCACTGGCTGGAATGACAAAATAGCCCAACAGCAGCAGCAATAATACACCTGCAATAATAGGTTTCTCATGAATTCTCATAAACTTTAATTACTGAAATCCATTTGGATTCTAGTAGTATTTGATGAAAAACAAGATGTGCCTAACTCATCTTGATTGAGCTGCTGTATTGCACTGTTATAGCATGATGCAAACAAAGTTCAGATGCTGGGGGTAAAACGTGACAGATGGTCTGTTGTGTTCTGGAGTATAATCCCCACCTGCCTTGAACACACATCAAAGTCACATATTGACTAACGGAGAGAGAAATCACGATCACATGTCTTAAAAAGCTGTAAACATCTGATGTTCGGTGGAAGCCATAATTGTGAAGACATGACTAAAGATCAATAGGAGATGGTGCAATGAATGATTGTCAAGTGAATTAACAAGTTCTAATTCTCCAGCTCTTTTCTCTGAAAATAGCAGGTTTAGATATGGTACATTGATAGATTGTCTCTTTCTCTCAAACCTGCAGGTTTACAGATGTGGCAGTGATAGAAATCAAGTGAATTTTAAATTGCCAAGCTCTTTTCTCTGAAACATGCAGGTTTAGAGATGTGGCATTGACAGAAGTCAAGTGAATTAACACGTTCAGCTCTTTTATCTTTTCTGGTTTATACACATAAAGTGGCCAGTTAACCATTTAACATGCCAGATGGACATTGGCTGTTTTGTATTGTGGACAATAGGGTGTGATAAAAACAAGTGCATTAACAAGTTACGGTTGAAATCTTTGCTTCAATGCAAGTCAAGCCACAGAAGCTAATTTTCATTTCACACGTGGAACACATGGACATTACATAGCCAATGTGCTTGCTGGACAGAATTTGTGACAAAGCCTAATTATTTAATGAAATGATCTTCTGGCAATACCAGTCCATACAAAAAGTGGAAAGTGACCCTTTAATGTGTATATTGCACATGTATGTGAAGGTATTATGTAACTACTGTAGTTCACATGCTGGACAGAATGAAAGTGGTTATTAATATCAAAAGACTTAAATTAATAGAAATTTCTAAACAAATATGTAATAGATTTACAGTTCACTCTAAAAAAACTAAAAATAAATAAATGTAGGATATATACCTGTATTTATTTAACGTGTTTTTGTATATGTGTTTTTGTGTGAATGAGTATGAGTGTGTGTGAATATGTGTGTGAATATCTGTGTGAGTATGTGTGTTGATGAATATGAGTGTGTGTGAATATGTGTGTGTGAGTATATGTGTGTGAATGAATATGAGTGTGTTAATATGTGTGTGTCCGTGTGAATGTGTGTGTGAGTGTTTATGTGAGCGAGTGTGAGTGTGTGTGAGTGAGTGTGTGTATGTGTGTGTGTGAATGTATGAATGTCTGTGTGAATGTATGAATGTGTGTGTGCATGCATGCATGAAACAAAGTAATCACTATTTTTATGTTCCTTATGTGACTGTTTAAATTATGGAAGGGAAAATGAGAACAAGAATAAACAGAAGGATATTCTCATGTGGAAATTACTTTTGATTCATGACACTTTAAGCCGGTTCCTGTTGGCTTCAGCTCATCCAGCCATACTTTCCGCCTTTGCCCTTCATTTACTCCCATTCAACGATGGTAATTAAAAAAACTCCCACATGCCAGTAAATGCTATTGTTGCTGTCTGTACAACCACATGCACACACCATTCTGTCTTGACCTCGGTGTAATTTACCTTTTATATTTTACAATAAATCCCATTGATTTTTCTAACTCAGCACTTGGATCTTGGGTCAGACTCATTTCTTAGTGTGATGGCACCTAATGCTATTCATTATTTTTACTTTAATGTGCCCCCAAAGGCAACTATAAGTCTTATATCAAAGAGAGAAGAGCTTTAACGTATATAATAACAGCATGGTCTTGAAGGAGGAGAGGGAATAATATGATGCCTGTAACCAAGGCTGATTGTGCGAGAGTTCATTTAGGATGATTCCAGCAACAGATCATTGCTGTCAGGACGTGTAACAGTGGCTGGTGAAAATCAATACTGCAAGTGAACCTGTCACGGAAATTGAAGGCTCCATTTTTTGCCGATACTGTACTTCCATGGGATGAATGATTTTTCTTTCGCGCTTGCTGAAGAAAAGCGTGAGGCATTGTCTGTGTTGATGGAAATTTTGCATTGCTTCATTTGATATGATTTTGGCCTAGGGGAAAATACTATTAAGACCTCTACTTACTGAGCAGTGCTTGCTGACTGTGGCTCAATTGGAACTTTTATGTCCAATTATATAATTGCAAACCAGATGCAATATGCACCATGAAAATGTTACATTATAATTATTATATTGAATATACTACCGTAACTTACACTAAAACAAATTTCAGTAGAAGAAAGGGATGTTTTTGAGTGGTAAAGTGCTTGTCTTAAACATAGTGATACCTGTCAGATCAGCATACTGATGTTAGAAGTGATTAACAGTACTGATGTCACAAGTAAATTGTTATAGTCTAATTCTATTAGTTCTTATTCCAAGCAACCTTTGCTGTACAGCTGGTATGGTAAAAGACAGTGTTATGTGATGTCTAATTTCAAGTAAAATTGTATACTGTAAATAAGACACAAGTGCCAAAATTATATATGTCCATCTACTTATGGCAAAAAGATGCCACCTAGAGGAATTCATACATAATGTCATTTTAAGTAATTAACACAAAAATAATTCAGTTTTGAAAATGAAGTAAACAATAGAAAACAATATCATTACTTTCTGCTTGCAAAAGACTTAAAAGCTACAAATATTCTGAAACCTGTAAATGTGCCCATCTGGAATCTCTGTCTCACAGCCACTGATTAATCACCCTTGTCATCCAATAGCCGAAGTGTATTCTTTGTGCTGGGGTGTTGTTAAACTTTCATTCATTCATTGAGATTAAAGTGTGCTGAGGTATCATTAAACCAACATTGATTGAGATTAAAGTGTGCTGAGGTATCATTAAACCAACATTGATTGAGATTAAAGTGTGCTGAGGTATCATTAAACCAACATTGATTGAGATTAAAGTGTGCTGAGGTATCATTAAACCAACAGTGATTGAGATTAAAGTGTGCTGAGGTATCATTAAACCAGCATTGATTGAGATTAAAGTGTGCTGAGGTATCATTAAACCAGCATTGATTGAGATTAAAGTGTGCTGAGGTATCATTAAACCAACATTGATTGAGATTAAAGTGTGCTGAGGTTTCATTAAACCAACATTGATTGAGATTAAAGTGTGCTGAGGTTTCATTAAACCAACATTGATTGAGATTAAAGTGTGCTGAGGTATCATTAAACCAACATTGGTATCATTAAACCAACATTGATTGAGATTAAAGTGTGCTGAGGTTTCATTAAACCAACATTGATTGAGATTAAAGTGTGCTGAGGTATCATTAAACCAGCATTGATTGAGATTAAAGTGTGCTGAGGTATCATTAAACCAACATTGATTGAGATTAAAGTGTGCTGAGGTTTCATTAAACCAACATTGATTGAGATTAAAGTGTGCTGAGGTATCATTAAACCAACATTGATTGAGATTAAAGTGTGCTGAGGTATCATTAAACCAACATTGATTGAGATTAAAGTGTGCTGAGGTATCATTAAACCAACATTGATTGAGATTAAAGTGTGCTGAGGTATCATTAAACCAACATTGATTGAGATTAAAGTGTGCTGAGGTATCATTAAACCAACATTGATTGAGATTAAAGTGTGCTGAGGTATCATTAAACCAACAGTGATTGAGATTAAAGTGTGCTGAGGTATCATTAAACCAGCATTGATTGAGATTAAAGTGTGCTGAGGTATCATTAAACCAGCATTGATTGAGATTAAAGTGTGCTGAGGTATCATTAAACCAACATTGATTGAGATTAAAGTGTGCTGAGGTTTCATTAAACCAACATTGATTGAGATTAAAGTGTGCTGAGGTTTCATTAAACCAACATTGATTGAGATTAAAGTGTGCTGAGGTATCATTAAACCAACATTGGTATCATTAAACCAACATTGATTGAGATTAAAGTGTGCTGAGGTTTCATTAAACCAACATTGATTGAGATTAAAGTGTGCTGAGGTATCATTAAACCAGCATTGATTGAGATTAAAGTGTGCTGAGGTATCATTAAACCAACATTGATTGAGATTAAAGTGTGCTGAGGTTTCATTAAACCAACATTGATTGAGATTAAAGTGTGCTGAGGTATCATTAAACCAACATTGATTGAGATTAAAGTGTGCTGAGGTATCATTAAACCAACATTGATTGAGATTAAAGTGTGCTGAGGTATCATTAAACCAACATTGATTGAGATTAAAGTGTGCTGAGGTATCATTAAACCAACATTCGGGGGCAGGACATAACCCAGTGTTAAAGCGTTCACTTGATGAGTGGTTGGTTTGAGATCGATCCCCATTGGTGGGCTGATTGGGCTATTTCTTGTTCCAGCGAGTGCACCACGACTGGTATATCAAAGGCTGTGGTATGTGCTATGCTGTCTGTGGCATGGCACATTAAAAAGATCCCTTACTACTAATGAAAAAAATGTTGCAGGTTTCCTCTCTAAACACTATATGTCAAAATTACAAAATGTTTGACATCCAATAGCTGATCATTAATAAATCAATGTGCTCTAGTGGTGTCATTAAACAAAACAAACATTTTGTTAAACATTCATTCATTCATTGTTTCATTCTGATTGAACAATGTGCTGAGGTGTCATGGAACTGACATTCCTTTCCTTGTCCCAGTTTAAACATTGTAGTGTTAACGATTGATTAGCTCGAGGTGTGTGAGACAAACTCTCTCCTTCGTCCTGGCTTCCTGGTAGAGACTGATGGATTGTTCTTCATTTCCTCGTGTAACGAGTGCACTCGGTCCATTATCTCTCTATTTGTCCCTGGCACATCTTTGACGAGTTCGTTTTGCTCCCATCACGATGACTGTGTCTGTAATTTGTGTTGATCATATAATTAACATGTTCTTGAGATGAGTGCTTAGAGCAGTGAATGACTTCACTTGAGGTATTCAAGAGTAAAAAAATTTAAAGGAAAGAGATGTTTGTTTAAAGTTAAAAACCCCATTTTTTTAATGACCCCACTAGCACACATTCATTAATCATGCCCATGATGATGTCATGGGTTAATGGATGTCAAACATTTAATAATTTTGACACATAAATTTCCATTAGCAATAAAGGATCTTTTAAATGCATTTTTCAACAGACGGGATGGTACATACCATGGCCTTTGATATACTAGTTATGGGCACTGGATGGGATGGGAAAACCCCAGTGGGTTCACAGACGAGGTCCAATCCTGTCACAGAATATTTTCATGTTATAAACAGTCTAATATATTGTACATGTCTTGATTGTGAAACACAAGCAACACCCCCAAACAACAAAAACAAAACAAAAACCCAACAACAACCGCACCTGATGCCGCATAAGATATTCATACCGCTTAAATGTCAAGTATCTATTCTATATATGCACGTAATGCACAAGCATTTTACATACATATACCATTCTTAAAGTAACTACCATGGCTTTGATATACCAGTCGTGGTGCACTGGCTGGAATGAGAAATAGCTCAGTGGACCCACGGATGGGCATCAATCCTAGACCAACCACACATCATGCGAGCAGAGCATCGTGTATAGTAATTAAATTAGGCTGTTGAACTCTTGATAATCCAGGTGTGTTTAATAAATCACATAAATTACTTGACACAGCCATGAACTTGGAGTAACATTTAGCTGACAGTGTCACTAACCTAAATAAACAGATAGAATACATGTCATAGGTCTGTAAATAAAAGCTTATGAAGTTTTTATTTACTCACTCTGCTATAATGTACCACATCATGTCAATGGAAATAAAATATAGAATGAAAAAAACATGTGTTTTGTTGAATGACACCACCATACATTGTTTGATTAGTAGCTGTTTGATATCAAACATGTATTAAAATTGCACAACCTTTCCTGGAGGTAGAGAGAAGCAACCTTGATGCCACTTTGCAAATATGCATTTCCGTTATATTTTGTTCATGGATATAAAGCATTACCACAGCCTTTTGATATAATAGTAGAAGATGGAATGGGAAAAATCCCCATGGACCCACAAAAAAATGAAATATGTAGAAAACAACGGTTTTATTAGAATGTACTGTTTTATGCCTACAGCTGTATCCTTGCATGTAATGTACATACGCTGCTGAGAAATGGACGTGGAATGCTGTAATAAAAGAAAATAGCATCTCCAAACATCTATCTGACTGTTAAACACGTGTTCGCAGAAAGTTACAATGGAAAAAATTGAATCTTCAGACATCTAGCATCCTTTTAAGTGTATTATCACATGAAAAAGTCAGTGTGTTATATAAATATGTCTCTCAGATGATAAAACACCACTAGAATGTTGTTTATACTGACAATGGTACAAGTACAGGTATGTGTGGGGGTGTACAGGGTTGAATTATGGTGTATATGGAAGAAGGAAACCCATCACCTTAGTATAAATGGATTACCAGTGAATTTATAACAAGTGCTGCTCATCTTCTCATGTAACCCAGTGGTAAAACGGTCGCTTTATGCGTGATCCATCTGGGATCGATCCCCGTCAGTGGGCCCATTGGGCTTTTCTCATTCCAGCCAGTGCACCACGACTGGTATATCAAAGGCCATGGTATGTGTTATCCTGTCTGTGAGATGGTGCATATAAAATATCCCTTGCTGCTAATCGAAAAGAGTAGCCCATGAAGTGGCGACAGCAGGTTTCCTCTCCCAATATCTGTGTGGTCCTTAACCATATGTCTGATGCCATATAACTGTAAATGAAATGTGTCGAGTGTGTCATTAAATAAAACATTTCCTTCCTTCCTATAGCTAAGTTACTGTGCTTGAGACTTTTTGTTTTTGATTATACCATATTTTAATTATACCTTTTCACAGACAAGATGTAGAATAATAGTTTCTGGCACGAGTCCTTTTGTAGATGGTGTTTCTGACATGATCTCGAGTCTCAAGAAAATTAAAGCTTGGAACCAGTTTGAGCAAGTTCCATGGATTGATTTGCTTAAAAAGAGTGTCAGAA
The DNA here is from genome assembly GCF_016097555.1 of Gigantopelta aegis. Taxonomy (NCBI): domain Eukaryota; kingdom Metazoa; phylum Mollusca; class Gastropoda; order Neomphalida; family Peltospiridae; genus Gigantopelta; species Gigantopelta aegis. The sequence goes on along the minus strand of NC_054704.1, from coordinate 94,924,936 downwards.
AAACCATCTACAAAAGGACGATTACCAGAAATATTTTCTAGTTCAATCATACTTATAATTTTAGTATAATTAATATAAAATTCACTGCATTTTATTTTTGTACTGTGACAAACACCACCCTGCTCTCAACTGATATCTATATATTACACCACTAGAAGGAATGCATGCAGTGAATGACTTAATGAACAGGTAGCACCCTGCTCTCAGCAGAAGGCATAGCATCACCACCCTGCTCTCAGTCCACAGAAAATTTCACCAAATTATCTTTCAAAACAGTTATTTTCTAACAAAATGTCAATTATTGCATGAAATTATTTCGCCAATTGTTTGTAAAATTTGCAGTTGGTGAATTTGGTGAATGGCAGAGCTAGCCCTGACTGGCTGTCTTACTTCCTAAATGACAAGACCAATTAACCAATGAAAAGGGCGCATTACCATCTAGGGGGCGTGTGCTAGATGTTTGTTCTAGCACAGCTTTCTGGCACCAGGCCCCTTTCTACCGGTTGATTGAACTAGAATGTGCAGACCCTTACCAGGAGTGCAATAGATAATATATTCTCCGATGAGAATTTAAAAGGTATTTTTTACCAACAGGTCAACTTTTTTTACTCAAGTGCTACTTGTAGAAAATTCTACAGGGATCTGTTGAGAAGTAACTTTTCTCCACTGTATTAAGCAGCCACCTGTCATAAAAAGGCCACGTTTTCACACTCCCTTGTGTGGCTGCATAAACACAGCCCCACAATGGAAAAAAAAGAAAGAAATGTTTTATTTAATGATGCACTCAACACATTTTATTTACGGTTATATGGCATCAGACATATGGTTACGGACCACACAGGGTTTGAGAGGAAACCCGCTGTCACCACTACATGGGCTACTCTTTCCGATTAGCAGCAAGGGATCTTTTATTTGCACTTCCCACAGGCAGGATAGCACAAACCATGGCCTTTGTTGAACCAGTTATGGATTACTGGTCGGTGCAAGTGGTTTATACCTACCCATTGAGTCTTGCGGAGCACTCACTCAGGGTTTGGAGTCGGTATCTGGATTAGAAATCCCATGCCTCGACTGGGATCCGAAGCCAGTACCTACCAGCCTGTAGACCGATGGCCTAATCACGACGCCACCGAGGCTGGTCCCCACAATGAATGCCCTGAACCTGTGAATTGGTTAATGACTAAAATAACACAGCTAGCCGCATTATCTAGGTATAATCCCATTCTCCAGGTTATCACTATCATGGAGAGCATCTGGCCTTTCTCCGCTTGATTACACCGGCTTAGATAAATTGGTCTAATCAATAAAATTAGTTACTTTGTCGTGGAACTAAGTTGATTGATTGTTTCCATTATTATTGACCCAGCCATGGAGACTACACGAGACCATGCAACTCCAGCAATCATGTAGTTACTGGACAAACCAGTGGTGACAGGTGCAACGTACACAGTGTTAGACAAGCTCTTCATGTATCGGTGCAATTACGATCTGTGATGACCAAATACATATTTATGTTATGTACCATATATCTATCAGTACTCTTGTGCAGGGGTGGGGTGGGGGCGAGACGTAGCACAGTCGGTGGGCCCATTGGGCTATTTCTTACGATGCACTCAACACATTTAACGACACACTCAACACATTTTCTTTACGGTTATATGGCGTCGGACATATGGTTAAGGACCACACAGATATTGAGAGAGGAAACCCGCTGTCGACACTTAATGGGCTACTCTTTTCGATTAGCGGCAAGGGATCTTTTATATGCACCATCCCACAAACAGGATAGCACATACCACAGCTTTTGATATACCAGTCGTGGTGCACTGGCTGGAGCAAAAAATAGCCCAATGGGCCCACTGATGGGGATCGATCCCAGACTGACCTCACATCAAGCGAACACTTTACCACTGGCCTACATCCCGCCCCACCAGAGTTGGCAATACCTGAACCTTCAGTGGATATGGTCATGTTCAAACATACCCCCCACTCTATCCGTCTTTATAATAACTCACTGACCATTTAACCAATGTCATGTGTTTAATTTATGACTGACATTATATTATGTGTAATATACATAATTGACAAAATATTGAATAACATACCAACTGTCATTCTGGGATTAATTAATATAGTGTTATAAATAAATCATATTTAGTAGTAATTAAAGGGCAAAGGTTCTCCATATTTTGATGAAGGAATTTAACTTAGTGGTAGGAAATATCTATCATTTCCCATGTAGCTTACTGGTAGTGCTTATTTGGGCAGTTGGAATTCAGTAAGAACTACATGTAATCATACAATTTTACGATTCAAACAAAACTGGAAGAGAAGTCCTATGTTGGTTGGTGATAATATCTCCATGTTTTTTTAGAGTCTTGCATCACGTGCATTCGTCAACGTCTGCCATCTTTGATTCTTCTCATGCATCTTACCTCATTATCATGAATTACCACCTCATTATTATGAATCCCACCTCATTATCATGAATCCCACCTCAATATCATGAATACCACCTCATTATCATGCATCCTACCTCATTATCATGAATACCACCTCATTATCATGAATACCATCTCATTATCATGCATCCTACCTCATCATGCATCCTACCTTATTATCATGAATACCACCTCATTATCATGCATCCTACCTCATTATGAATCCCACCTCATTATCGTGAATCCCACCTCATTATCGTGAATCCCACCTCATTATCATGAATACCACCTCATTATCATGAATACCACCTCATTATCATGCATCCTACCTCATTATCATGAATACCACCTCATTATCATGAATATCACCTCATTATCATGCATCCTACCTCATTATCAGGAATACCACCTCATGAGGAATCCCACCTCATCAGGAATACCACCTCAATATCAGGAATACCACCTCAATATCAGGAATACCACCTCATTATCAGGAATACCACCTCATTATCAGGAATACCACCTCATCAGGAATACCACCTCATTATCAGGAATACCACCTCAATATCAGGAATACCACCTCAATATCAGGAATACCACCTCATCAGGAATACCACATCAGAAATACCACCCCATTATCAGGAATACCACCTCATCAGGAATCCCACCTCAATATCAGGAATCCCACCTCAATATCAGGAATCCCACCTCAATATCAGGAATCCCACCTCAATATCAGGAATACCACCTCATTATCAGGAATACCACCTCATTATCAGGAATACCACATTAGGAATACCACCTCATTATCAGGAATACCACCTCATTATCAGGAATACCATCTCAGCATTAGGAATTATTGGAGTTCAGTTGGAACTGAATTCCGCATCACTTGTTTGGGATTCCAATTATTCCAATTTCACACACACCCCAATTTTTTTAAAAAATAAATAAAAATACAATTATGCCTTTACTCGATGGCAATAATTTGTCCATTGACAAAAAACCTGTCATCAGTAAAATCCCAGACTAAGCCATATAACAGCAACAGTAATTGCCGTAGGTGCCACCATTAATTTTAAGCCCTGCTGAGATGTCGTTACACACACATTCCTTTCCTTTCATGTTTCAAACAGAGGATTAGCAGAATGCATTTTACATACATGTAGTTTGGCCTCCATTCTAATTAGCATGTAATTGTTAGAACTATGGTAATTCCCATTACATCTGTGAATAGAAGATCTAGTAATGTTGTATAACTTCTTGTCACAAATACAGCTTGTATCCATGACAATGTGTACTAAATTATGTTTCCAGTCTGTAGTGTCATGTCTGTCTGACATTCTTTTAAAAAAGTATGTAAATAATTAAATAAACTCTGACATCCAAGGTGTCAAGACTTTGGTGAGAACAAACTCTACAGCAAGCAATGTATTGTACTTCTGCTCATTCAGCCATTGATGTGAACCAGCTGGTGGTTGTATTGAGTTTTGTTCTGATGAATACCGATCTGCCCTCTCTCACCCCACAATTATTAAACAGATAAACCTCACATTGATTATTACTGACAGCAATCATTACACATATCTGTAAATATGACGTCCGTGTGAACAGGTGAAAGAGAACAAATTGATTGTAATACCTCCAGGATGAAATGATCAAAGGCATGTGTAGTGCTATTACTGTGAAAAATAATTTGATTATTACAAAAGACTGGTTTCCTGTAGATATAAAAAAGTAATTCTGGTATTGATGACTTTAATATCATTTGGCAGCTAGTAACACCTGGTGTGGAATTTTATATTCATTAATACTAGATAAAATATATATTGGGTTTTAGGTTTTTAATTACACAATATTATTCAGACTTACATACATATATACATGTAATGTTTTTCATGTTATGGTTGAAAATACAAAGTTTCTAAATTTATGAATATCTTGTATTATACTAAATGTTATTCATTGTTTACAACAAGAACAGTATACATGTATGTATAATTTTAATTTGAGCAAGGTCATTATAAAAATTCTAAATATTTGTGTATTTAATACAAGCAATTCTTTTATTATTTAATGTACCTGTATATACTATATGTACTATAAGTACTATAGTACACACCTCATTTCAGTTTGTTATCTCTGCTCAGTTTACAGATGAGTGTAAAAGTTCTAACTTGTGAAGTATTTCGTTAACTTGCAGATGAGTGTAAAAGTTCTAACTTGTGAAGTATTTAGTTAACTTACTGCTCAACTTGTTTTTACAACTTACAGATGAGTGTAAAAGTTCTAACTTGTGAAGTATTTAGTTAACTTGAGTGTAAAAGTTCTAACTTGTGAAGTATTTAGTTAACTTACAGATGAGTGTAAAAGTTCTAACTTGTGAAGTATTTAGTTAACTTGCAGATGAGTGTAAAAGTTCTAACTTGTGAAGTATTTAGTTAACTTGCAGATGAGTGTAAAAGTTCTAACTTGTGAAGTATTTAGTTAACTTACAGATGAGTGTAAAAGTTCTAACTTGTGAAGTATTTCGTTAACTTACAGATGAGTGTAAAAGTTCTAACTTGTGAAGTATTCAGTTAACTTGCAGATGAGTGTAAAAGTTCTAACTTGTGAAGTATTTAGTTAACTTACAGATGAGTGTAAAAGTTCTAACTTGTGAAGTATTTCGTTAACTTACAGATGAGTGTAAAAGTTCTAACTTGTGAAGTATTTAGTTAACTTGCAGATGAGTGTAAATTCTAACTTGTGAAGTTTTAGTTAACTTACAGATTGTAAAAAACTTGTGAAGTATTTAGTTAACTCAGATGAGTGTAAAAGTTCAGCTTATTGCTAACTTGTGAAGTATGCAGATTAATATGCTCACAGACAAATGACCATTTCCTCAATTTGCACTTTTATTGAAATTAATTGTTAAAAAAAATCAACAGCTATTGCAGTGTTAATATTGACTTTACTAAAGGCTTGAAATTGACAGAGAGCAAGATTCAACTGCTATTCAAAATACACGAAAGGCCGAATTTATGAAGTCTGTTTTTCTAAAACACAGGTGTTTAAGCATTGTAAATGTATGTATCTACATGCGTGTAAGACGTAAACAGGTGTTTAAGCATTGTAACTGTATGTATCTACATGTGTGTAAGACGTAAACAGGTGTTTAAGCATTGTAACTGTATGTATCTACATGCGTGTAAGATGTAAACATAAACAGGTAACTGTTATCTACATGCGTGTAAGCATTGTAACATGTATGTATCTACATGTGTGTAAGACGTAAACAGGTGTTTAAGCATTGTAACTGTATGTATCTACATGCGTGTAAGATGTAAACAGGTGTTTAAGCATTGTAACTGTATGTATCTACATGCGTGTAAGACATAAACAGGTGTTTAAGCATTGTAACTGTATGTATCTACATGCGTGTAAGACATAAACAGGCTTTGTAAATTTAGGCCATTATATGTTTCTGATAATCAAGATCATGAACAGCTTTTGCTTTCCATCTTAAAGTATTAAACAGCTATAGAAGTTATATCAATACCTGTGTCCTAGAACTGTGTCTTAGTGTCAAGCTTTTACTTCAAGATTACAGTTTGAGAAGCAAAGATACATGTAGCTTCCCATTCCACAAAATGTATTCCGAGGCTTAGTTACCATAAGCCTTATTTTTAATATTATGCAGACAGTTGTAATGAAATCCTGGTTGTCTTTGGTTGTGTCTGGTAATCTGTTGGGGAAAATATACTGTTAAAAATTAAAAAAGGAATATTGTTGGTGAACAAGAATGCATTTAGAGAGAGATCCTTCATCAAATCTGTGTTAAACAGCCACCAAAGGAAGTATAAAAAAACCTGCCTTTGAAGACAGCTGGCTGCTTAATAATTGTCAGTTTACACTATATTAGATGATTTAGGTGAATAAAAATGTGGCCTCTTAACACAGGTAGCTGCTTAATATAGGTGACCACTGTAGCAGATTTTATTGTTTTTACACCATCCTCAAAATTTAATTTCTTGTAGAAACCCTGTTGTTTGTGTGAATATAAATAAATAGAAGTCTGATTTGCTGTGTTTGCAGGTCACTGTAAGAGCCCTAACAAGGAGTGCAGTCACAAGTGTCACGACATCCAGGACCTCGGCTACATCTGCTACTGCCAGGATGGATACAAGCTCAACAGTGACGGCTTTTCATGTTCAGGTACATTGCTTTGTGTCTCACCTGTACCAGGGGTGGGATTTAGCTCAGTCGGTCAAGTGCTCGCTTGAGGTGTTTGCGTTGCAGGATCGAACCACCTCGGTGGATCCATTCAGTTGATTGGGTTTTTTTCTCGTTCCAACTAGTGCACCACAAATGGACAAAGGATGCGGTATGTGTTTTCCTGTCTGTGGCAAAGTGCTTATAAAAGATCCCTTGCTGCGTTAGGAAAAATGTAGAGGCTTTCCCCTGATGACTACGAGTCAGAATAACCATATATTTGACGTCCAATAGCCGATGATTAATTAATCAATGTGCTCCAGTGGTGTCGGTAAACAAAACAAACACCTTTACCAAGTATTACTTTTCCAATGACGAAGAAATCTACTGAACTGCATTGATAAAACAGCACAACTTTTATTTGTTAGCTGAGGTTGGCTCAGGTTGCTGTAAAACACAATAACCGTAACCCTTGTATACAATTATTTATTGCCTACCAGAATATATCCAGTCATATAAAAAAGTTTGTTTTGTTTAATGACACCAATAGAGCACATTAATTATTAATCATCGGCTATTGGATGTCAAACATATGGTCATTTTGACACAGTCATAGAGAGAAAACCTGCTACATTTTTCCATTGGTAGCAAGGGATCTTTTATATGCACCATTCCACAGATAGGAGAACACATACCACAGCCTTTGATGTACACGTACCAGTCGTGGTGCACTGGCTGGAATGAGAAATGGCCCAGTGAGTCCACCAATGAGGAATGATCCTAAACCGATCGCACATAAAGCAAACGCTTCACCACTGGGCTGTTCCATCCCAATTATGAGAGAGGAGGCCCGCTTCTACCACTCCTTAGTCTACTTTCTTTCATTAGCAGCAAGAATCTTTTATATGCACCATCCCCCAGACAGCATAGTAGATACCATGGCCTTTGTTATACCATTTGTGGAGCACTTGCAGGAATGAAAAATATCCCATGCAATAGGCCCACCAATGTGTTAGGTGAGCATTTTACCCCTTGGTTAAATCAAGACATTTTCTTATGATGTCGGATGTCAAGGGATAATGAATAAATTCTAAGTTTATATATAATCCTCTCCATCTATTATAATGTCAGGTGCCATTTCTTCATGAATAAATTCTGAGTTTGTAAATAGCTATAAATTGTATACATATATGTATATGAGGTCCCATATGTGTATGACTTTCGGTATGTGTACCATATGTGTATGTGTATGTGTGTGTGTGTGTGTTTGTGTGTGTATGTATGTCTGTGTGTGTGTGTGTGTGTGTGTGTGTTAGTGTGTGTATGTTTTAGTGTGTGTGTGTGTTAGTGTGTGTGTGTGTATGTATGTCTGTGTGTGTGTGTGTGTGTGTGTGTGTGTTAGTGTGTGTGTGTTTTAGTGTGTGTGTGTTAGTGTGTTAGTGTGTGTGTGTTTGTGCGTCTGCGTCTGCGTCTGTGTCTGTGTCTGCGTCTGCATCTGTGTCTGTGTCTTTGTCTGTGCATGTGCAGGGTGGCAGGGGATCTCAGGACCCCTGTTACTGCCTCCAACAATGCTAGTAATGGACAGTACCTTTAAACTACAAATTAAACAAGTCATAGTTGCAGAAGATTGGGCAGACGTACATTTAATGGATTTACTATCGACATGGGATGAATGATGTTCTGACCACAGGTCATCGTCTTGGCTATATATCTTCCTCTTTTCAAACATGGTGACAACAATCTAATTTGGAGCTTTGCCTCTATACACCGTACACTTTCATCGTGTGTTCGCAGATATCAAGTGGACTTGATCCGTTAGTGTAAAAATCTGATGGCTGCTGGTATAACCAGAGACCATGATACCCTTAATCAGAAACAAGTCCAACAGGCTGAGCAGCTAACTTTAACCTTTTTAGATGCCACAGAATGTGATCCTGTATGTGTTGTGATGGATGATAAGCTAGACGAATGTAAAGGTTATAACGATAACTGAAATAACAAAATCAAGCATGTCATGAAAGCACAGCGACAAATTAATATTTTTAAAATAAAGAAAGTGTTGTCAAACATTCATTCATTCATTCATTCATTCATTCATTCAAATAAAGAAAGCATTCAAAACTGTTGTTTAGTATAATGACATTCTTTTCATTTTACTTTTGCCATCTTTGTATGGGACCTATTTAACAAGTAAGACTTATAGGATATTAAACAAGCTTCCATTTTGTATCATGTTTATATCCCTCGTGAAATAATTTTCAATTGTCATGAGTTTTAGCGAGTGACAATGAAAATTATTTCACGAGGGACATAAACATGATACGAAATGGTAGCGAGTTTAATAGCCTATTTATTACCCATAATCGATTTTAATTTATATCACTCAACTTGTTTGGTTGACGTTCCTGTAAGGTTGTAGTGCACCAATCGATGACGTCATCGTGTGACGTTCCTGTAAGGTTGTAGTGTGCCAATCGATGACGTCATCGTGTGATGTTGAAGTGTTGAAGTGTTATGTACCACTTGGCTTTCTATTGGGACGTATCACTTTGATATGTATCACAGTATTTTTAACCATATGGGTAATAAAAGCAAATACTTCTGTCTGTAACTGCAATACCACCCATGGTTTGTAATTAATCTTGGAATATACTCTGTATGATGTTTAACAGAACTGATCACATAACATGGCTGACTGGTGTTCAGAAGAGTGAACACTTGCAAGTGCTTGTCATCAACTCAGTATCATCATTTTAAACATGCTACTGCTTTAGTAGGTACTCTGGAAATCATTCACCTGTCTATAATGGAAATTTGAGATTTATCCATTTTGCAAAGAAACAGCTTTTTGGGTGGGACGTAGCCCAGTGGTAGGGTGCTCGCCTGATGCGTGATCGATCTAGGATTGATTCCCGTCTTGGCCCATTGGCCTATTTCTCATTCCAGCCAGTGCTCCATAACTGGTGTAACAAAGGCTGTGGTATGTACTATCCTGTCTGTGGGATGGTGCTTATAAAAGATCCCTTGCTGGTAATCAAAAAGAGTAGCTCATGAAGTGGCAACAGCAGGTTTCCTCTCTCAATATCTGTGTGTGGTCTGATGCCATATAACCGTAAATAAAATGTGTTGAGTGCATCGTTAAATAAAACATATCCTTCCTTTCTTCCTTGTTCTCCTTTATATAAAGACCATCAACTATTAAAGGTAGGGTCAACTCCAACAAGAGCCTTATGTGTTGGAAAGATGCATACCCGGACCACCAACACATACTGACACTTTAGCAAATGAAAAACGCGTAATTTTAGAGTTAATAAAAAATCATGATTATTCCTGCTAACTGGGGGCAGCCATTTTGTTTCGTTTTTGTGACGTCCGGTGGGATAGCTTGGGGCGAAGTGACATCAGCTCCTGACCATCTCCTGTATGTACAGTGTAAACAAAAGCAGTAATTTTCAACACGGCGCTTCTCTTTGATCAACCTGACTTGTAAAACAGCATAAATGACGTAATAATATAATAAACAATTTAACTAAATATATTTCAAGTTGCATTAACTGAACAAAATGGGGTTATAGTGTTTTTCTCTGTTTAATAATCCAAAAGGAAAAATGTACACTATTACGCCTATTGATATGCTACGTTGGAGCAAAAACGACAACCCACGATACCCAAGTGATAATTTTCTTTTCTTTGGGACTACGTAATTGGTCAGTTCTGTGGTTTTAGATGGAAAAGTCTACTTAATCAATAGTTTTACAGAACTATTTACAGTAATAAACCATGTCCATTAGAATTTTAGGGGCGACAGGTAATATTCCACAATACCGGTATGTATTTTTGTGTCTAGACAGCGTCAATTAATTGGCTCGTCTGGTTACCAATCAAATACACACCTGCCAATCAGGAATCAAAGGTAGAAGCAACTAACAGCATAGACCAATTAACTAAGAAAACACTCCGTGTATCATTTCAGTACGTAGGTTAATGCATGGGCAAAACATTGTTAATTGTTTCGACTTGTTGTGTAGCCACTTTGACAATGGTATTTTATTTTGTATTGAAAAATAATATATATAGTGCTGGATATACTTACTGTTGGCTTACTGGGATGTGTATTATTACAGAACATTGCAATGTATGACTATTTATCATCCTGCAAAAACCAGGTAGATTGTGTTTCTCTAGTTCTAAGGCTCATTCCTGACGTGACGCGTTAAGTATTACGTAACCACCAGCTCGCCAGAGGGCGTACTCACTGAGATGGTACAAAATGGCTGCGCCCGTTAGATATAATAGTCGTCACATTTAACCGTTTTATTAATTAACTATACGATTATACGTGTTGACATTAAGCAATAATGTTCATTATATATCGTTGAATATGCATACCAGGCCCAATGCCTTAATTGTCCTCTCCTTTAATGTTTTTTTTATAACCCATTAATTGGTATCACTGTACATGAAAACATGCTCCTAGGCATCAGAAGATATCAACAACCAGTTACATATTAATTCACTTTTTAACTTTAGTGTGGGGAGGTGGGGAGGGACAATATGTAATTGAAGTTGTCCCCAACCTTGTGATACCTATGTTGCTCAAGTGGCCACTTCCATTAATTTGTGTTAGACAGTCGCCTTCAGTTAATTTCAAATATTATTACACTTATAATTGAAAAACTTCTGACCTGTAATAAGCAGCCACCTTTCTTATTTGGCCCCTTTTTGTTAGTCACTTAAATGGATGCCATATTTAGGTTTGATTGAAACTTTATTAATACAGACCTATATAAATGGTTTGTTTGCCTTCTCCACATCTTTGTGCAAGAAAAACAAATGAGAACGGAAATGAGTATTCGGAGGAGATCGATTTCATTGCTGACCTTTTAATAGACATTAAGATTTCGTGAAAATTATTACTTCTTTGAGAAGATATAAATTGACTGGGTTGAGTCACTGACTGTGGGGAAAGATATAAGTCCACAGAATAGAAATAACCTTGTTTCCTGCATCAGAATAATCAATGTTGTATAATAAGATTTGTTCTGCGTCTATTGTCGCAGTCTTGGACCAAATGGACATCCTGGCTGTAAGAAATAAATCACGTCACATATATAGCCACTGGTCTCTGAAGAGGGCCGATAACGGTTTGATTATGGGTTCGTCTGCAGTGGAAATATTTCAAATCAAAGTCTTAGTCATAATTATCATTTATCAAGAATTTCTGACAGCTACAGAGAAAATAAAAACTTTGGAAAAGTGTTCTCAATTTTCCAGTCATTTGTTTTTCTCAAACAAATGGGTATTCAAATATAACCCATTAGTAGACTGTATGCCTGAACTGGAATGGGTCATGTAATGATGAACCCCCAGACTGTATGCCTGAACTGGAATGGGTCATGTAATGATGAACCCCCAGACTGTATGCCTGAACTGGAATGGGTCATGTAATGATGAACCCCTAGGCTGTATGCCTGAACTGGAATGGGTCATGTAATGATGAACCCCCAGACTGTATGCCTGAACTGGAATGGGTCATGTAATGATGAACCCCCAGACTGTATGCCTGAACTGGAATGGGTCATGTAATGATGAACCCCCAGACTGTATGCCTGAACTGGAATGGGTCATGTAATGATGAACCCCCAGGCTGTATGTTTACAGGAATGGCAAGCCCCCTTGGGATGTGAGATTCGCTAAAACGTTCTTCTTTATGGACCTTCAATCATCATGATTAGGTCAAATTCATGATCTTGGTAGGCATGTTGTAACGATTCACCACAATCTAAGGAAAATAGTGGTGATAGGATTGGTCTTCAGTTTTGGGCTTTCCCAATCCAACCAGTGCTCCATAACTAATATATGAAAGGCTATGGTATGTGCTACCTTGTCTTTGAAACAAAATGCATGCTAATTGATAAGGGTAGCCTGTGGTATGTGGCACAGGCTTATGAGAATTGAAAATTGGCATAATTAAACCATTATGGGTTATGTAAAAACAAGTTCATGAGACCCATTTTGTTTTTGATTAACCTTTCACGACCATGTAAATAATGTTGTAAATTTAATGCATGAATGAACAAAGGGTTATGCAAAACTTGACTTGTTAGAGCATCGCACAAATAAAACCATTCTTCTTGCAATGTTCAAAGGCCTGTGGCAGCAGTGGGTTTCATATTGTTCTTTTTTTAAAAAGAGATGTCAGGGTGCAATTTGTTTTTAAAATTTTGATTAGCAGTTTTTCCTACTGGATGGAGAATTGATTAGCAACTATTGGAATTTGATTAGCACTTTAATAAAATGAGTAAACATGAATAAAACACATTCTTTTCAATAATATTGCATATTTCTTATACATGTATCTGTATTGTGGGCTGCTTACCCCAAAATAAAACAAGTACAGAACAGTACATGTGAAGGGTCATCACTGTCACTTGTTTTCAAGGCCGTATCCTCCAGAGGTCAAGGGGGGCAGTTGCCTCCCCCCCTCCCCCTCCACACACACACCCAGAGAATCTCACTTTGGTTTTTTTTGGCTATATAGAAAATAGCATAGAAATATCAGGGTTTAATTTTTATAGTACAACATATTTCTGAATAATATTTGTCAATGGTTATGCTAAGCAGCTTGGTCATCTAACTTGTTCAAAGTGATTTTTTAGTCTTTCCTGAGTTGATTTGTATGTCTGATCCAAAGTGCGATTGAAGCCCGAGAAAAATTCCTCATTTGGCTGATCATTCCAATGTATTCGGTGTTCATTTTTGTTATGAAAATTGACAATTCTTAAACGATATATATACGTATTTTAGCGGAACATTATTTGCCGAGGCAATTCGAAATTAAAAACGCCAAGCTGTTAATTAGTCGATAATACCGTATGTATATGCAAACATTTTCGCAGCTAAAATAATTCGCGATCAAGCTTTCATTTTACATTTTCACGATAGTTTTTGCCAATAATAAAATAAAAACGACCAATATCAACTGAACTCCTTTCAATGACAGTTTCACGTACGATATAATTATACTCGAGACATTCTCGCTATGCGGTCCGCGTGCCGTTAGTCTTGTCCGCATGTATGTCTGATAATACATGATGCAGAAATCACAAACTAGACCAAATACTATTTATTAGTAGTATTCATAGGTTGCATTCAGGTTTACAAATAACGAAAGCCACAAGTATGTATCGAATATAAGAATAATCAGTGTAAAAACAACAAACTGAAATCTCGTAGTCATGAGATACCAGACGTGAGTTCAGCCAGCCGTTTGTCGCTAATGTTTGCCAGACTGTTTTTTACGTAACAAGTTAAACCGAACGACCACTTCGACAACCGGTCAAAATAATTATCAGATATTTTGACTACTGGCTATCGCTGAACGCAGATCATGCATAGCACCGAGTGTCACTTGTAGTGTAAAACCACATGGCAGATAATTTGACGATAAAAATAAAATGCATGCGATGCGCTATGTGTTTTGTATCTATAGGCATTATTCAAAGCTAAATCGGAAATAAGTTAATGCGTAATTAAATTTGCAGAGCTATCAGCATGTTCGCAATTTTCGCGGTATATTTAATTCGTGAACATAATATATTTGCATGCACGGTAAGCTACAAGTTCAGTGTACAATGTCATAGCTGCTTGCAAATTAGGTTACCACGATGACATAGCAACTAGTACGTTACGTCACTGTTCTTGTTAAAACGTCAAACATCCTTCGCGTATTCTGACAGTATTTTCTATTTGAAATACTAACACACGCGAGAAGGTTGTACACTGAGATAAATTTTTTAAATGTTTATCATTGGCGAATCAGTTACCTTGGCTGCGATCACGGAAAATCGACACCCCTAAGTGCGTTCTTCTCCCGCGATCTCAATTCAAAGATCAATTTGGTTACAAAAAACATGCATCGCAAACGGCTAGTCATTGTTACAATATTGCATCGCGATTGCAAGATTTTGCATCGCTTTTTGCGATGCAAACCCGGTAATTTTGCAGCCTGGATGTTGTTGCATCTATTCATACCAAACATGGACCGTACATGTACACCATACCATATCATTCATACCAAACATGGACCGTACATGTACATCTCACTGTATCTTATTGAACAAATTACTGGCCAGTTCATTAGGTTACTTAGGTTAATAGACATTTTCAAAACCAAGTACTGAATCAATACAAATAATAATTGAAAACACGATCTTGAAACATGGTTTAGAACAGCCAAAGGTATCCATATTTAATTAAGCCTAAAGTAAAATAGTAGACTAACCCAAGGTTAATATAACTATGCTTTAAACAATTGGGACCTAGTGTCATTAACTTGAATGTGTGCTTAGACTGTATTGTTATAGCATTACAATTGTTGATTATGACAATAAAATGTATCCAATTGAACTTCTAAATAAACAATCTTTTCTAAATATCCTGTAAAAATCCCAATTAATTACCACATTCGGCATTAATGTGTAAACAGGTTTTTTTTTACAGAAGCCAGGAGGTAACTTTGATTGATGACTTCTCTTATGTTCTGGTATTTGGGTTGTTTTGACCACAAGTCCCAATACATTGTCAACATTGTGAGTCATAAATTAGTCTTCATAACATTGCTGTTATTTTATCTTGTGTGTTATATGTGATGTTGAAAGTGACATACCAGTAGATGATACACATAATAAATAGCAAACCGATAGAAAGTTCCATTTCTATTGGCCTGTGGGATTAGTAGTTACTACTGTAGTCCTCATAAAAAATCACCAGTACACCACCATTATTTATTGGAGCCATATGACAGATATATATGCATGTGGCCAGCAACAGCATAGTAATCACTCTTGAATGTATCAAACTGGGATGGAAACACTTTGTTTTAAAAGTTTGATTACCAAAAGCTGTTATCCATTTCAAAATTGTTGCATTAGTCATACATACTTAACACATCCATTATTCTGAAGAAAGACCCTCCACCTCAGTGTGAGCACTGTCAGTCTACTCTGATGGTGCACCAAATTTTGGTGGAATGCAGTCATCATAAGCAAACTAGAAAAGATATATTTGGTAGAAGAAATATGATGGAATCGAAAATTGAATCTTGAAATTCTTAAGAGATGCCAAAATGGTATTCCAAATTTTAATTTTACTTAAGTGTGATATTTTAATTTTTAGCCTTTACAATGTGTTTATATTTAACTTTCAAATGTTTATATCAATTTTTTTTTTAATTTTTTTTTCATAAACATGTACTTACCTTTGTTTGACACTGAATACCCTATGTGTTTTTATAAGCCCATTTATGGCAAGGCATTATCTGTCCGTCCATAAACATTTTGTTTCTGGAGCATATCTTTTCTTATCAATCGCTCAGTTGATGCATGGTCAGTCCAGGATCGATTCCAGTCAGTGGGCCCATTGGGCTGTTTCTCCATCTAGCCAGTGCACCCTGACTGGTATATCAAGGACTATGGTATGTGCTATTCTGTCTGGTATGGTGCATTGCTACTAATGGAAAAATGTAGCAGGTTTTACAAGATAGTATGTCAGAATTATTCAATTTTTAATTGAACCAGTAGCTGATGATTAATAAATCAATGTGCTCTAGTAGTTTTGTTAAACAAAACAAACTAACTTTCTTATCAATTTATATAGTATCAACAAACCTTAAAGTACAACTTCTATAGTGGTGTGTTGTGTACCATAACTAGATCACTGTGACCTACTTTTGATGGGTGTATCATGTACCTCATGGGTATTCTTGTTCACGATGGAGTGTTGTTAAATATTCATTCATTTTTCATTTTATTTTAAGATTCATTATAGCAACTACTGTTTAATGTCTTGGACTTTTGCAACATGACACTCAACAAAGTGTTTCTTGGTCACTGGAGATCTAGTGTCATTTAAAATTATAGTATATACTCATTGGCAGGAATATCTGCTTGTCTGGAGCCAGTGTTTGAATGTTCGTTCCTGTCCCTGCCAAGAGACAAATGGGTCTGTTATCGACCAAGGAGATTCATTCTCTGACCCTTCACACCCCAGGCGAACAGTCTACCCCTGAGCTATGTTCACACTGCACTATTCACGTACATAATGTATAACGTATTTACATCACACACTATTCAAGTACATAATATATAACGTATCCATTAAGACAATGCTCTGAGGAGTAACCCACCTAGCTAACAACCGCGATCAGGATTTCTTTCCATAAAAATCGTAAGTGAAAACCAGTTTTATGCCATTAAGCCATACATTATTGAAGCCAGCTTGACCAAAAGGTGAATTATTTACAGGAGGTAAATTGGTTCTGCAAATTGGCCTGTGTGGAATGGCTGTGTTTGAAGATTCAATTAAGAAGCCCTGCATGTCGGGGATCTGAGGGTCATAGTGTTTATTGGAAGTCCTTCAAATAAATGAATTCTCTGCAGTCCCAACTTGATGCAATATGTTTTTGCTTCGGGGCTACCGTTTTCTCTACAGATTCAGATGTGTGGCACTGTCTCTTACTTGTGTGCATTTAGTTTGTAGTGGAAGTGAATGAGATGTTAAACAATGTGTGATTTAATATCTAAAGGTTACATAACCTGCATTAACCTTTGGCATATCATATAACAATGTATCTTTGTTTCTTTTACATTTCGTAGCTCAGTGGTAAAGCGCTCGTTTGATGTGTGGTCGGTTTGGGATTGATCCCAATTAGTGGTCCCATTGGGTGATTTCTCATTCCAGCAAGTGCACCACGACTGGGTATATCAAAGGATGTGGTATGTGTTATCCTGTTTGTGGGATGGTGCATATAAAAGATCCCTACTACTAATGGAAAAATGTAGCAGGTTTCTTTTCTGAGACTATTTCAAAATTACCAAATGTGTGACATCCAAGAGCCAGGCATTGGGCTATTTCTCGCTCCAGCCAGTGCACCACGACTTGTATATCAAAGCCGTGGTATGTATTATCCTGTCTGTGGGATGGTGCATATAAACAATCCCTTGCTGCTAATATAAAAGAGTAGCCCATGAAGTGGCGACAGTGGGCTTCCTTCATTCCAAGAGCCGATGATTAATAAACCAATGTTTTCTGTTGGTGTCGTTAAACAAAACAAATGTTTTTACTTTCTTTTCCAAGCAGATGTTTTTTAAATAGCCATAGTGTAAAGTGTGCTGTGTAGGTGTTATAAACAAGCAGATGTTGTTTAAATAGCCATAGTGTAAAGTGTGCTGTGTAGTTGTTATAAACAAGCAGATGTTGTTTAAATAGCCATAGTGTAAAGTGTGCTGTGTAGTTGTTATAAACAAGCAGATGTTGTTTAAATAGCCATAGTGTAAAGTGTGCTGTGTAGTTGTTATAAACAAGCAGATGTTTTTTAAATAGCCATAGTGTAAAGTGTGCTGTGTAGTTGTTATAAACAAGCAGATGTTTTTTAAATAGCCATAGTGTAAAGTGTGCTGTGTAGTTGTTATAAACAAGCAGATGTTGTTTAAATAGCCATAGTGTAAAGTGTGCTGTGTAGTTGTTATAAACAAGCAGATGTTTTTTAAATAGCCATAGTGTAAAGTGTGCTGTGTAGTTGTTATAAACAAGCAGATGTTGTTTAAATAGCCATAGTGTAAAGTGTGCTGTGTAGTTGTTATAAACAAGCAGATGTTTTTTAAATAGCCATAGTGTAAAGTGTGCTGTGTAGTTGTTATAAACAAGCAGATGTTGTTTAAATAGCCATAGTGTAAAGTGTGCTGTGTAGTTGTTATAAACAAGCAGATGTTTTTTAAATAGCCATAGTGTAAAGTGTGCTGTGTAGTTGTTATAAACAAGCAGATGTTGTTTAAATAGCCATAGTGTAAAGTGTGCTGTGTAGTTGTTATAAACAAGCAGATGTTTTTTAAATAGCCATAGTGTAAAGTGTGCTGTGTAGGTGTTATAAACAAGCAGATGTTTTTTAAATAGCCATAGTGTAAAGTGTGCTGTGTAGTTGTTATAAACAAGCAGATGTTGTTTAAATAGCCATAGTGTAAAGTGTGCTGTGTAGTTGTTATAAACAAGCAGATGTTTTTTTAAATAGCCATAGTGTAAAGTGTGCTGTGTAGTTGTTATAAACAAGCAGATGTTTTTTAAATAGCCATAGTGTAAAGTGTGCTGTGTAGTTGTTATAAACAAGCAGATGTTTTTTAAATAGCCATAGTGTAAAGTGTGCTGTGTAGTTGTTATAAACAAGCAGATGTTTTTTAAATAGCCATAGTGTAAAGTGTGCTGTGTAGTTGTTATAAACAAGCAGATGTTGTTTAAATAGCCATAGTGTAAAGTGTGCTGTGTAGTTGTTATAAACAAGCAGATGTTTTTTAAATAGCCATAGTGTAAAGTGTGCTGTGTAGTTGTTATAAACAAGCAGATGTTTTTTAAATAGCCATAGTGTAAAGTGTGCTGTGTAGTTGTTATAAACAAGCAGATGTTGTTTAAATAGCCATAGTGTAAAGTGTGCTGTGTAGTTGTTATAAACAAGCAGATGTTTTTTAAATAGCCATAGTGTAAAGTGTGCTGTGTAGGTGTTATAAACAAGCAGATGTTTTTTAAATAGCCATAGTGTAAAGTGTGCTGTGTAGTTGTTATAAACAAGCAGATGTTGTTTAAATAGCCATAGTGTAAAGTGTGCTGTGTAGTTGTTATAAACAAGCAGATGTTGTTTAAATAGCCATAGTGTAAAGTGTGCTGTGTAGGTGTTATAAACAAGCAGATGTTTTTTTAAATAGCCATAGTGTAAAGTGTGCTGTGTAGTTGTTATAAACAAGCAGATGTTTTTTAAATAGCCATAGTGTAAAGTGTGCTGTGTAGTTGTTATAAACAAGCAGATGTTGTTTAAATAGCCATAGTGTAAAGTGTGCTGTGTAGTTGTTATAAACAAGTACAGCTGAATCCCGTAGGTTCAAACCCTGTCGGTGCTCGAGAAAGTGTTTGACCCATCGGGTAGTTCGACCGAACCATTCGGTCAACATCGGACATTCCGTAACATCAGTTAGAAAGTTGAATTAGATACAAATTGTGTAATACATATAAGTGCACTGAAATAAAATAAGTAAATGACAAATTCTTTATCTGTATTTACATGAATTTATTATTAAATAAAAAATGCAGCACTGTCCATTTTCCAGAAATGTAGTCGTGTTCAAAGTAACGCTTTATGCTGAGGCCCGTTTGTGCACTAATTGTTTGATTAGTGTCACAGTTCATCTAACAGTTACAATAACACTAGCTGTACTTAAAGATCATTACCGATAACAAACAAAATGGCAAGTGTGGTAACGAAAGGATTGCATGGCTAGTGTTACGATTCCCCGATTCATCTATGACTGCCTCGTTAAATAAAACATTTATTTATTTATTTCTATAGTTCGTTCTGCCTAAATATTTAATCTGAAGGTTGTAATAACCAACTGTGCAAGCGCAGCAATTGTTAGTCCTTTTTAGTAGTTTACCATTTGATATTTGATGGATCACCAGTTCGAAGGAAATATAGCTATTAACACATATGGGACCCATAATTTAGTTCAAGCGAAGGCTTATAGTCAATCCTGGACATGTTTGACCCTTCATCAGTTAATATAAGGATTTACCGAACAAAAAACTTGTGACTTCGTTTTTGGTTCGAGCGTTGCAGTGGTTTGACCCTTCTGAGGTCGAGCTAACGAATTCTACTGTATTCCAAACAAATGTTGATATCAGGGGCCAGATGTTCAAATGTTGATATCGGGGGGGGGGGGGGGGGGGCCAGATGTTCGAATGTTGATATCAGTGGCCAGATGTTCAAATGTTGATATCAGTGGCTATCAGGGGCCAGATGTTCAAATGTTGGTTAATTTAAACAGTGGTTAACAGACATTTTCAAAACCAAGGACTGAATCAATACAAATAATAACTGAAAACATAATATGGAAACATGAATTAGGACAATCATAGTTATCTATACACTATCAATCTAAAGTTCATTTTGTATTTGTGCAAACATAAATACAAGAAATTATTAGACTAACCCAGGGTTAATTTAACCATACTTTGAACAAGTGGACCCTGGGCTATATATTTATCAAACATAAATACAAGAAATTATTAGACTAACCCATTGTTAATTTAACTATACTTTGAACAAGTGGACCCTGGGCTATATATTTATCACATTAACTTGGCTGCAAAAATGTACATTCTGATGCAAAATGTTTTTTGAAGATTGTTTTCTTTAATGACACCCATTAGAGCTCATTTGATTAAGTAATTATCAGCTAATGGATATAAAAATCTGGTAAAGGAAACCCACAACATTTTTTTTTTAGCAGCAGCAAAGGGATCTTTTTTATGCAATTTCCAATAGTACATACCACAGCCCTTAATATAACGGTCATGGGGATCTTTTTTATCAATTTCCTACAGTACATACCACAGCCCTTAATATAACGGTCATGGGGATCTTTTTTATGCATTTCCTACAGTATATACCACAGCCCTTAATATAACGGTCATGGGGATCTTTTTTTTATGCATTTCCTACAGTACATACCACAGCCCTTAATATAACGGTCATGGGGATCTTTTTTTATCAATTTCCTACAGTACATACCACAGCCCTTAATATAACGGTCATGGGGATCTTTTTATGCATTTCCTACAGTACATACCACAGCCCTAATATAACGGTCATGGGGATCTTTTTATGCACTTTCCTACAGTACATACCACAGCCCTTAATATAACGGTCATGGGGATCTTTTTTTATGCATTTCCTACAGTACATACCACAGCCCTTAATATAACGGTCATGGGGATCTTTTTTTATGCATTTCCCACAGTACATACCACAGCCCTTAATATAACGGTCATGGGGATCTTTTTATGCACTTTCCTACAGTACATACCACAGCCCTTAATATAACGGTCATGGGGATCTTTTTTTATCAATTTCCTACAGTACATACCACAACCCTTAATATAACGGTCATGGGGATCTTTTTATGCACTTTCCTACAGTACATACCACAGCCCTTAATATAACGGTCATGGGGATCTTTTTATGCACTTTCCTACAGTACATACCACAGCCCTTAATATAACGGTCATGGGGATCTTTTTATGCATTTCCTACAGTACATACCACAGCCCTTAATATAACAGTCATGGGGATCTTTTTTTATGCATTTCCTACAGTACATACCACAGCCCTTAATATAACGGTCATGGGGATCTTTTTATGCACTTTCCTACAGTACATACCACAGCCCTTAATATAACGGTCATGGGGATCTTTTTTTTATCAATTTCCTACAATACATACCACAGCCCTTAATATGACGGTCATGGGGATCTTTTTATGCACTTTCCTACAGTACATACCACAGCCCTTAATATAACGGTCATGGGGATCTTTTTATGCACTTTCCTACAGTACATACCACAGCCCTTAATATAACGGTCATGGGGATCTTTTTTTATGCATTTCCTACAGTACATACCACAGCCCTTAATATAATGGTCATGGGGATCTTTTTTATGCATTTCCTACAGTACATACCACAGCTCTTAATATAACAGGTTGGGATGGATAAAAAACCCAATCAGAGAACATGTCCACCAAGAGTATTAGATTCTTCAACCTAAGCACCTTAGACCAACTCATGGTGGGATTTAGCTCAGTTGGTTGAGCGCTCGCTTGAGGTGCTTGCGTTGCAAGATTCAACCACCTCATTCGATCCATTCAACTGATTGAGTTTTTTTTTTGTTCCAACCAGTGCTCCACAACTTGATAAAGGTATGTGCTTTCCTGTCTGTGGGAAATTGCATATAAAAGATCTCTTGCTGCTAGTGGAAAAATGTAACGGGTTTCCTCTGATGACTACGAGTCACCAAATGTTTGACATCCAATAGCTGATGATTAACTAATAAGTGTGCCCTCTTGGTGTTGTTAAACAAAACAAACTTTATCTTTAGGCAAGCTCTCTACCAACTGAGCTAGATATTAACGCTTGTTAACTTTTAACTGCAAAAATGTACATTCTAATGCCACAAGTATTACATTAAATACACATGATTTTGAGCATACACTTGTCAGTAAAGAAGTTTGTTTTGTTTAAGGACACCACTAGAGCACATTAATTTATTAATCATCGGCTGTTGGTTGTCAAACACTAAAGAAACAGCATGGCTGTAATAAGTGATATACTAGACTATACTAGAAATATGTTATACTCTCAGATGGTGTACGTAATACATGTAGGTAAGATTCTACACTTGTTACCACGTGCCAGTGTCATGTCTGGGACATAACAAGGTGAGCCATGGTCTATTCATCTCGTATCATGTCTAGACATTCTGGCATATTCATTAGCTTCATTCATCTTGTCTTGTGCTAAATATATCATGTTATCGACAAATACCTTGTACAGAGGAAGTTACAGTACTCCAGTATTGGGATATGTTTATTTATCCTAAATCAATTACAAGAATTTATCTCACACAGTGGAATTTACAGTGCTCAAGTATTGGGTATATGTATATTTCGACTAATTAAATTACATGAATTTATTTTGTACAGAAGAAGTACAGTGTTCAAGTATGTTTATTTCTACTAATTAAAATATGTGAATATTTGGTTAAAATAATGTAAAAATATCATGTTAGATATTGGCATGTTGTGTTTTAGTAATGAATTGAAATGGTTATTTAACAGTGTGTTTAATGATATTATTTATTTATATGGATATTATTAACCATCTTGTTATATGTGAATTGTGAATCATGACCAATGCAACTCAATGTTGGATTCCTCAAAAACTGGGAGATTGAGTTGGATTGTTGTAATTTTTTCTTGTTTTTGTTTGTTGTCGTTATTTCTCTTTTAGCTGTTGTTAAAAAGATGGAGATACAAAAGGAAAAATCTTTTTTATTTAAAAACAATATTTACATAATTAATGCCTTTAAAAAAAAAAACAAAAAAAATAACAAAGGATACTAAATACACTCTACAAACATCTGAACATATTTAATATTACACTTGCGTCGGAAGTGGGTGGGGTGGGGAGAGGGGTAAGGGTCATGTGCCCCCCCACTTTGTAGCAGCAGCAGCGATGGTTCATATATATAATTATACAAACTAGCAATAGCTAGTGGGAATTTCCCTATTAGCTCAGTTGGTAGAGCACTGGATTCTCGTAGTGAGAGTCCGTGGTTCGAATCCCCTCAGTGGAGGTTGATTTGTATTCTGTTACATATATATATATATCTGTGTGTGTGTGTGTATCTTGTCTGTGTGTGCGCGCGCACCCACTTTTTGGCACCTTCCTACACCCCTGTGTATTAGGATGAAACTTGATAAACACTTACTGTTAAACTTTCTTACCTTGATGCTGAAAGAACTAAACGACCCCAAGATAACTGTGAGTTGAGACAAACATGGCATTTGTTTTTAGAAAATTACACTGTTGGACCATTTCTCAATATCCAGATATCCTATGCTAACAAGATAACAAAGCCATGGGACCATTTCTTGACATCCAGATTTTTTTTGTCTGACAAGATAACAGAGGTCTAGACCATGGGACTATTTCCCCAACATCCTGGAATAACAAGATTACAGAGGTCGAGACAATTGGACTATTTCTCAGTATCCAGATGTCCTGGGATTACGAGGTAAAGGTCGAGACCATGAAACACGTTCTCCACCTCAAGATATCCTGTTATAAGATAAAAGGGTTGACAAAACTGTACATTAATTTTTATGCTATATTGGCTTATTGGTTAATAATTAGTGATTAGTAAGAAAGAGGTCAAGGAAGTAGTCTGATTTGGACACCAAAACGGCACCTTCCATTGAAATTAGCACTATTGGAACTGATTGTTAATCTTGTCAGTAGATGTATACAATAGGTTTAGTTGAAAAAGACATTTAAATTTCTTTGAACCTAGTTTTTGAGAAACATATTAGACTCATGTACATTAGATACTATTTTTCTTACTACTTGTTTAAAAATGTATCCAACTGGCTTTTGCTAGTTAGATATGTTTTCAAGCAAATTATATCAAATGGTCATGCATGTAGTATTCTGTATTGTAATACCGGTATACCTGTATGACTATATGTGTGACTAGTATTTTTCATCTTTATGTCTTTTCAATCTGTTTAGACATTTCTGGTTTGGAATTGTAGTTTACTATTTGTACATTATTTTAAACATATATTTTATCTTTTGTAGTTGATCCTGACTTTGTTTCTGTGGAACCAATGAGCACAGAAAATGCAGACAGTCCTAAGTTAACACAGGACAATGATCACACAGCCTATACAATTCACAAGGCTCACGACACAGACTCCTTACCCATTGATGACAATGTTAACATTTTACACGGAAATGCTGAAAGCCAGTCAGGCAGTTCCGATGTATCTAACCAACCAAAAGACAAACTGGTGCAGCTTCATGCAGAACACAGCGCCAAAAAGACAAAGAGTTTACAGGATTCCCAGAACCAAGTGTTGGTGCCCACAGAACCTGAAATTAAAATAAAAACTATTGACTTGAAGCAGGATCTTCCCGATCCAATTTCCTATTTTCATATCAGAGAAGGGGGAGACAACTCTCTGGATTTAGAGCAGCATGCGAAGTACCGATTCGGCAAGGGAGAGAAGCTGTTGCCGGAGAAGGTAACGTGCAGTGGTATCGACTGCACTAACAATGGAACGTGCACGGTGGAAGGGGGAATCCCACAATGCAACTGTCCGCTGGGCACCACTGGAATTAGATGTGAAATATGTAAGTTAATAATTGGTTTATTGTTGATGCTTCTTTCTTCATGGGCTATCTTTCGTCTTTCTTTCTTTATTTCTTTCTTTCTTTTCTTCTTTCTTTCTTTCTTTCTTTCTTTTCTTTCTTTCTTTCTTTTCTTTCTTTCTTGAATCATCATGACACAATATTTTACACAAACCATTGTCTTGTTCATGTGTTGGTTATGCATCACTGTAAATCCATACAAATTATTAATCATTTATGTGAAAAACAGACGGTGTTCTGAAATTCAGAAGTGACTCATTTCAATGCATTTTTGAGGTAATTGATTAAGTTAGCAAATGGGAGACCCCATATCACATCAATCAAGAATTTTTATGACGGCTTTCAAAATTAATGAAAGTTGTTGTATAAGTTTACATTCATGAGTTATGTTTAGTGTATAAATTTGAGATCAATCCGACCTTTCATTATAGTTTGACCTGACCTTGACACCTCATGACCTTTCAGATGTTATAACGCCTCTTCTAGTCGACATAAATATATGATTTTGGTGTCATTGTAAAGCTATTATATGTATCTATATTTGTAGGTAATGAAACACATTGAGAAAAATATTAAAATTTTCAGTTTGACTGTTGACATCACCTTGCTAAAATCCTGTCATCTGTTATTTTTGAGATTTTTTGTTATATTAAGCCAATGCGCATTCTTTTAGAGTTATGTTATTTGAAATCTACCATCAACTGACATTGTGGCCGGCAGAACCATATCTGAACCAGGAAATATTTGTATATAGTATTTTTTTTCTTGCCTGATCTCAATAGGCCCGAGGGTAAAACCGATATCCTACATCATTCATTAATTTGCCTGAGGTGCTTGCATCGCAGGATCAAACTACCTCGGTGGATCCATTCAACTGATTGGGTTTTTCTCGTTCCAGTGCACCATGACTGGTCAAAGGTTATGGTATGTGCTTTCCTGTCTGTGCGAAAGTGCATATAAAAGATGGAAAAATGTAGCGGGTTTTCTCTGAAAACTATGAGTCAGGATTACTAACTGTTTGACACCCAATAGCCAATAATTAATTAATAGATGTGCTCTCGTGGTGTTGTTGACCAAAACAAACAAACTAACATTAACTAGTTATTCTCTATTTATAACAATGTTCCCTAATTCCTTATCAATGTTGGTCTTTTTTCTTTCAGTGATCACTGTTCGTTACCCCAAGTTCCGTGGTACTGGGTTCCTGGCGCTGCCCGTGTTGCGGAATGCTCACAAGGAGTTCCGCATCTCCCTGGAGTTCCTGCCAGAAGCCAAACATGGACTGCTGCTGTTCAGCGCCGAGATTGAGGGCGCCAAGGCCGACTTCTTCTCCGTGTCCCTCGTCGATGGATTTGTCGAACTCAGGTAAGCAGTACGGCCATACTATGTGTCTCAGACCTTGCTTTTTAAGGGCAGGTATCACTCCCACTCCCCCATCACTCCCCTGAGAGTAGTTCAAGGAGGGTTACTTTTGGCTCCCCTAAGTAGCATGGGGCGGGACATAGTCCAGTGGTAAAATGTTCGGTTGATGCACGGTCTGTGTGGGATCAATCCCCGTCGGTGGGCCCACTGAGCTATTTCTTGCTCCAGCCAGTCCACCACGACTGGTATATCAAAGGCAGTGGTATTTGTTATCCTGTCTGTGGGATGTGCATATAAAAGATCCCTTGCTGCTAATCGAAAAGAGTAGCCCATGAAGTGGTGACAGCGTTTCCTCCCTCAATATCTGTGTGGTCCTTAACTATATGTCTGAGGCCACATAACTGTAAATAAAATGTGTTGAGTGCTTCGTTAAATAAAACATTTCCTTCCTTCATTCCCCTAGGTAGCATCTGAATTTATATGGTAATAACTTAAATGGCAACCCATAATCTAAGTTAGGGGAGAAATTAATCATTCCCCCAGTTTTGATCACGTTGATGTCTGCATTGTCTCAGAGTAGTTTCTGTGGTGCCATGGGTCGGTCGCAGGAAATTGTCCTCAATGGAATCATTTGCATATGCCTGTCTTCATATCATGGTATGGCATTGTCCATACATCCATCTTGTCTGTCCATCCGTCGAGAAACGAAACATCTTTCTTATCAGTTCATATAGGATCATCAGACCTTGCATGCAGGTTCAGCTTGTGTTGGTGGTGTGCTGTGTACCATAACTAGGTCACCACGACCTACTTTTCATGCATCACTGCACCTGAAAGGAAATCTTTATCCAGGCCATATCTTCCTTATTAATTCATATATAATCATCAAACCTTGCATGCAAGTACAACTTGAGATGGCGATGTGTCACATACCATAACTAGTTTTATTGTGTTCTAACCAATGGCCAACAACGGGTACATCAAAGGCCATGGTATGTAATATCCTGTCTGTGGGGAAAATGCATGTAAAGGATCCTTTGCTGCTAATGGAAA
The DNA here is from genome assembly GCF_016097555.1 of Gigantopelta aegis. Classification (NCBI taxonomy): domain Eukaryota; kingdom Metazoa; phylum Mollusca; class Gastropoda; order Neomphalida; family Peltospiridae; genus Gigantopelta; species Gigantopelta aegis. Next base: position 94,897,077 of record NC_054704.1, on the reverse strand, counting down.
AATGTAGCAAGTTTCCCCTGATGACAACTTGTCAGAATTATAAAATGTTTGACACCCAACAGCCAATTATTAATTAATCAATGTGCTCTAGTGGTGTCTTTGAACAAAACATATTATAAATTGTGACAAGTCATTGTAGTACCATAAGCTGCTTACATAATAAATATCACATGTTGTATTGTGATTTTGTGTAAGTTTTTGATTTAACACAAACCTAGTGGTAATGGAGCAGTTATACATGGCTTCCACCTGCAGTTTCAGATGTGAGAAAAGTGTGTGAATAAGAGTGCTATATAAAAACAGGGTTCATAGATCATCTCTGGTGATTTCTGAGACAACACAGATGTTCTGATTAAAGATTAATCTCTATATGCCATCCACAAACCCATGCATTTGCACTGCATTGAATCTGCTCATTCTGAATGCAAAGCTGTTTGTGACAATGAAATTAAAAGTACAAGAAATGTCTTTGGCATGAGAACATGGGTGTATTATAACGATATTAAAACAGCAAAGCAATCAGTAATGGATTCTGCTTTGGTTCTTTTTAATAGATTGCACATATGGCAAAGATGAAAAGCTAATGAGCTTATACATAAAACAGCACACACATTGTACACAGCACATCATATGGTACCATGGTTTTTACTATCTCAAGACATTTTTTAAATCCTTGTCTTAAAATTATTTTAATTGTTAGAAATGTCTTTGGCATGAAAGAATGGGTGTATCATAATGATATTCAAACAGCAAGCAATAAGTTATGGATTCTGTGTTTTTTAGTAGATTGCACATATAGCCTAAATGCAAAGCTATGTGGCATATACATAAAACAGCACACACACTGATTGTATTTGAAGTCGGTTGGTTTATGGCAGGATAACCCAGTTTGCTGCAATGTGGCTGTTGTGCGGTGCTGCAGGATCTGTCAAATTCACTTTGATGATTAATACAACAACCGGCCTTGTCCCCTGTAATGGCATGTCATTGACTTGTGATGTGTTCAAGTCCCCCATGAGTCACGGCTTCCAACTTGCTGGAAAACACTGGGGATTAATGTTATTGTTATTGTCTTCTAGGAAGAAGAGCGTTTGTGTATATCTGACACCATGAAAAGTCAAAAACCTAACTTGAAAAAAAATAAAAGTTTGTTTTGTTTAGCAAGAGCACATTGATTTATTATTCATCGGCTATTGGATGTCAGATTATTGGTAATTCTGTTTGCGTAAAATGGGAACTGATGAATCGGCATATAACTGTATAATGAATAAAGTTAAAATTCATATACCTTTAGTCTCGGTGTACTGCATTATCGATTATTTCAATAGCAATGCAGCAAAGGCTATTCTAACATTTTGTCTTCACCCCTGTATTAAAAATAAGATTAATCTATATACTTTGATGGCAGTTTGTTAAGTAAACTTGTTTTTTTAACATAGAAATGTTTTGTAAAAAAAACATTTTTGAGTTGGTATGGGTTTAAAACTCAGTAATATGTATGAATATAATATTTAATATTGTTTATTATAGACTTATATGTCAATTCATCGATTCCCTTTTCACGCAGACGGACTATAACAGTGTTAGATATACTGTACCAGCATTGGTGTACTAGTAGTGTCGGGAATGGGTCCACTGAGATGTTTGATCCTATGATGCAGACACAAGGACCAGGGGCCTAGCTTCCATATACGCATGTACGCAGTTGTGTACCACCTGAGATTGCAAATATTTTTTTAAAATTAAAATATATGATGTAAACGCACAGCCAACAGTGTTTTATTCCATCGCTGAAAAAGTCTGCGTACCACGTGAGAATGCCAAGCTAGGCCCCAGAGGACCGAGTGCTCTATCCACTGAGCTACATCCCACCTGAAGAGAAATAATGCAGGGTTTGAAATTACCCTTTTTTGTGGTAGGCTGTAATTGGGATCTAATTTCAACTTGCTTAGTCCCCACAAAAGTAATTGATTTTCTTCTTATTAAAGATTTAACTCATGTGATTTCATTTTTACATATTTCCATTCTTATGTCCTGTTAAGGTTCAAGCACACAGCCCTGGGCACACACCTCATCTATCTGGGCTGTCAGCCCAGGGCAGTGGGTTAGTGGTCAGTTGAAAGCAAATATATGGTAAAATTTGTCCCTTTTGAGCAGATTTTTGTGTTGTCATTTTAAAACCATTACAGTCAGTTTTCCATTACTGGTATGTTAATTAACAGCCTAATTGCAGCCTTGTCATATTTAGACAGCTGCCAGCTAAATTACTGGTGGGTTTTTTGTGTGTGTTTTTTTATCAAATCTCAGTAAATTCAATTTTAGATGTGGAGGGATGTATACTATCTAAATTTACTATTAACCTTTTCCTTAATTTTGAAATGAAAAGACTAGCTATGGTATGTATTCTAGATACTCCCTATGGAATAATTGGTATATATCACAGACAAGTGTAATCCTTGTGGCATTAGTAGATTACATTTTTCACATTCCTAGTCAATATTTCACAAGTCAGGTTTCAGATCAAAGAGATGCTGACTAAATAATTAAACAATAACCTTTTGTTTCTTCCTCTTTTTGTTTGCTCTGCTAATATCTAATACTTGTCATTCTGTACATGTGCATGAATGTAGTCAAACTAAAAGATTGGCAAGTCTAGGGATATACCAATAGTAGGCTTTATGCATAGATATTTATCCTGTTTATACAGGTAGAAATACATATATGTAAACAGGATCGATGTGAAATGGTTGTTATGGAAATGCATTGGTTATAACTTATAAGGACTGGTTTTTCCAACAGGTTTTATTGTTATGTGCTTGAAAATTAGATGTGAAATGGCTGTTATGGAAATACATTGGTTATAAGGACTGGCAACAGATTTTATTGTTATGTGCTTGCATAATTTTTTGTATTATTGTTCAATGAGTACATACAGTGTACACAGTAACTTTCCAGTTTTCACAATTCTATGCCTGTACATAATGACTGGACTTCTATATCTTGACATTTCTTGTGACATTTAGTGGGTGAATCATGAATACAATCCTGTTCACATAATGATGTGTTGTGTGTTAGAGCTTTGTTACAAAGGCAATTTCAAACTCCAACAGGCAGCGCGACCATTCAGAACCCGCATACATGTAGTTCTTGCTCATTACTAGCGCAAAAAGCGGCAGTGGGTCAATTTCACCCATGTTAGCTGAAAAGAACGACATGCCTTCTTCCTCAATTACATGAGCTGTGTTTGTTTCTTATTGATTTTTCTCGTCTCTTTCTGATTTATGTCACACTTCGTCTTTTGATTACGGTCCTAAACGGTTCATTTTTTTTGTTGTTGCTGAATTAATGAGCATGCCAGTTCCTAAAGAATCTAGCCTTGAATTTGCATGTTCTATGTATTGGGACATGTACATGTGAAATGAAATCATCATGGGAAATGTAGTTTGTTTGGAGTAATCATTTTATTGTTTTCTTTACAAATTACATCTTTGAAACATTTATGATCTTTGATTCTGTGCTTTCTGACTGGGAATTTGTACAGATATTTGCATGTTGTCTGATGTCTGCAATGTTAAATGGCAACTTCGGATTTTTTTTTTTCTGGTTCTGGTTCTTCCAAATTAAATTTTTGCCAGAGTTGTGTGAACTGCAAATGTACCAAATAAAGTATCTTGTCCCCAGCTAAATTCACGATAAATATGGTAGAGTTTTCTCACTGAAGTTCTTAGGGTCACATTCACTATTATAAAGCTAATAATCAGAAGGACCAATGCCCCTATACCCTCACACACTCAAAAAAAGGTAAAGGAAGAAGTTTGTTTTGTTTAATGACACCACTAGAGCACGTTGATTTATTAATCGTCAGCTATTGGATGTCAAACATTTGGTAATTTTTATATATAGTCTTAGATAGGAAACCCGCTACATTTTTCCATTAGTAGCAAGGTATCTTTTATATGCACCATCCCACAGAGAGGATAACACATATCACGGCCTTTGATATACCAGTTGTGGTGCACTGGCTGGAACGAGAAATAGCCCAATGGGCCCACTGACAGCGATCGACCTCAAACTGACCTTGCATCAAGTGAGCACTTTACCACTGGGCTACATCGCGCCCCAAAGGTAAAAGAAGCTAAATGACACTATTCTTAATAGAATGGTACATATAAAAGATCCCTTGCTGCTAATCGAAAAGAGTAGCCCATGAAGTGGCGACAGTGGGGTTTCCTCTCGCAATATCTGTGTGGTCCTTGGCTGTGAGTCTTATGCCATATGACCGTAAATAAAATGTGTTGAGTGCGTCGTTAAATAAAACATTTCCTTCTATTCTTAATGATGTTTACATTTGATGTTTTCTTAGAAATTATTACAAGGATCAATACAAAAAGATTTTTCTCAGTAAAAGACATAAAAAAAGGCAGAACATTTATTAATAGTTTTTACAAATTATATTTAATTCTCATTCACTGGTGTTGATTTCATAGCAATGTACATTGTAATATATAGATATTAATTAGTAATGGTGCAATGATGTCAACTTTTGTAGTAAAGTTTAATATTAAAGTTTTGCATTTTTAGTGTGTTGTTTCTCACAAACTATAAGTCATTGAAACTTGGTTTATAGTTGCACCTATGAATGTTCATCACAGTGCACCGAAAAATGTTTGTAATGGTGGAAAGACATTTAATTCCACAGAATTTCTGTAATATACTGATGACCTAGCGACATAAAAATATGCTGATGAGACATTTTAAGGGCTCTTCAGCATTCCAATAACGGGCATAAGGGTTAAATTATTCATGTTGGCGATAATTTCAGGCTTGGTCAAACACATGGAGAACACTTTAAGAGTTTGCAATTAAAGCTTGGTCATGTATTCACGGCTCTTTTGTCCATGAGAGGCTTGTGTACATTGCATATCCTCCTCCCTGGTGGTTTGTTATCCAGGGCAGACTGAAACATGTTGATGCTGCAGACTTCATTACAGGAACTGGAACTGACACACACCACAGACCATCATTTGCAAGACATTGATTTTTGTTTTTGACCTCCATAATTTTCACCTAGTGTCCAAGATAAACTGGATTGCTAAGGTAGTCCTCGCACAGGAGACACAGAAGAGGACGATCAAATTAATTCTTCCCATAGCTAGTGGAGTGTTAAAATTATTTTCTAGAAGCCCTGATGATGAAAATCTTTATCTTGTGATTTTCATGTTTGAAAAGAAATTATTTACATAACCCACACAATATATGGGAATGTAACACCATCTGTGAAACTTAGAATTTATTTGCCAGGTACCCATCTCCCCCATCAAAACAATTATTTTGCCTGGTCGATCCAAAAACAATAAAATAAAACTGTCAAAATCCACACTTCAGGCTGTTGACCACCTTCCCTCATTAACTTATTGAATTTTTGGATTATAATCCTTTTTAGTTATTGCATTATGTCAGCCCAGTCATAAAATATTTACCTTGTGCTAATGCTGGAATAGAGAAAACAAATGTACTGGAATCAAAAGGTCCTGATGACTGTTTAAATTTTGTTTGGTTCTTTTTAGCCATGCTTTTTCTAACCAGAATATCCTTCATGAGTTACACCTGTAATTTTCATATCATCAATACTGCCTAGATGTTAAGATACAGACACTCCCAACTAGGGCCTCCATGATTGGACTCGAGTACTCGAGGGGCAAACTCGACCCGGACCTGGGTACCCGACACTTACTACTAGATCATAATGAAACTAAAGAATAAAGTAAAATATATGCATCTTAATTCCAGAGCAGGACATGAATCTGAAATCATGCTATTGAATTAAATTTAAAAACTGGTTGATGCATTCAGTAAAGTGAAGGATGGACAGCCAGATTAAAACGAGAAACTAGCACATGATCATAACATAGAATACTAACCGAGCTTGCCTGTCATACCATTTTTATGAAACTCGTGAACAGTTTTGCTATCTGACGAGCAAAAGCAAGTCAGATACCAACATTGTTCACGAGTTTCATAAAAATGGTACGACAGGCAAGCTAGTTTAGTATTTTATTTATTACAAACCAACTGGAAAGAAACTACAAGGCAGAAGTAAGCAGATGTCGAGCCCTACTACACGTTATTTGTCTATGAACTGGGTCAGCAAGTGATCTACGTGACGCCGATATTACACTAGTTAGATATTGAATGATTGTTATGACATGAGCAATATCTTACACTGGTGTGTAATAATGATTATTATGTAACTTGTATTACTGGTTAGTTACTGCTGAAGTTATTGCTCTACTTGGTCTCATTTATACAGGTACTTGAGGCCTGTGAATGGACTCGAGTCTTGCTAGACTCCGTGCCCAAGTACTCAAGTACTCGTGGAGACCCTACTCCCAACTTTGTCAAAATGCAGTCAATGAGTACTTGAATGTAAATATTGTAAATGCCAGTATACATGAAAATGTTGAAAATGTATGATGCTCATTTTCTCTGTTTTTCTATTTCCCAAGTCATAACTGTAATTGCACTACATGACCATGATTATAATTCAGCAAATTAAGGCAGCGTGCATGACATTGTTGCTTATGTTAACACATTTACAGCAATAATTCATAGCCACTGATTAGTTTTTCCTCCAGATATTTCCCACACATACATAAGTAAGTATTGATTTAACGATGAATTAATTCATAAATATTTAATAGAACAATATGCTCTGTTTATTACAGATAAAATAATCATTTAATAATTGTGTTAGTGGCTTTATCAACATCATACATTATGTGAAAATTATTTTACAACATGCATTTTGTTTATCCTTTTCAATTTAAATTTGTAAAAATTATTTTAAAAACATTAATGCATTTTTTTTCTGGACATGCTAATAGTTTAATTTCATTTACACCATCATAGAATCATAAATTTATAATGGAAAGGAAATGAGTGGGCAGATCTTTGAAATAGGTTACAAAAACCCCACAATTATCCTGTAAACATTGTATGATTGTTTCAACAGGTTGATGGATAATCCATTTTTTCTTGGTCCCTGACACCATAATAGAAATATAAAGTGTAAAAATTGGTCACTTAATAACTGTACATGTTATGTTCATGTATTTGCCCTGTACAAATAGCTTGTTTTTTGTTTTTAAACTGAACTTTCCTGTTCCTGTGTCAATGACTTGGTGCAAGGCCATGTTATCATGCCATCATGTGAGTGGCCGGTACAGGTACATGCTAAGAACTGTACATGTTTTTTCCATGTACAGTAAAAGCCTTCTAAACCAGACACTGTCAGGACCAAGAAAAAAGTCAGTTTTTAGAGGTATCTGGTTTAGTGAGGTTCTGTTCATTACTGACATATGAAAAGACATATGAAAAGGGACTGGAAAACATCCAGTTTTAAGGATCTGGTTTTGAATGGTTTAACTGTATTTGTGATATTTTTATTATAATGTTTTTGAATAATGTTTTCAGTCTAACAGACATGATGCATGACCATGTCACGATGACATCATGTGAGTGGGCGGTATTGGTACCACATGTGGACACACCACTGGCTTCAACCCAAAATAAGTTCTTCTTTCATCTCATTGAAGAGCGAACTGTGAGCCTCATACATGTATACTGACAAGTGCTTCACATTAAGTATATGCCATACGATGGTATATATGCTATCTTATCTGTATAAAGAGCATATGTTATTGCAGATGTTTTTCTGTTTTGTTATGTAGACCAAATGCTGCAATACACATATGCAACTCCTGCAATTAAGCAAATGTCCATAGCAAAAAGATACATGCCATTGAAAAAGTGAATATAGTCCAAGACAAAAACTTATAGGGAATTGCTTAGTTTTTAGCTTGATGTGTTGTATTTCCAATGTCCTGAAACTGTAAAATAAATATGTCATTTCACCCACACCTGTTTTAGTTCATAATGGCCTAAAGACATTATTCTTTATCTCCATCTGTCTTTTTGTTTCATCTTTTTCTATCCCTTTTTCTTTCTTGAATAAGATTAATGAAAGCAAGCCATTATTATAATAATAAATATTTTACATCTAGGTTCCAAATGCATCCCTAAGGGTTTAGGAAGTTTTATTTTTTTATTTGCAGACATGTTGTTGTACATGTTTGCTGAATATTTGTTGAATATGTTTTTACACACAAAAGTCATTTATAGGATATGGCAAATATTGATTCTTTCTTTCGACAGTCAATTGGATAATTGTTTCTAAACTAGTTTTTACGACTCTATAATGGTGGCAGCTATCGTGGGATGGAGCTGAAATTAACATGGTCCAAACTGAAACACATTGAGAAACATAATATTTATTAAATTTGCTCATTGGTAAACTTTTTCCATTTGTAACTTGACGCTAATTCTCCCACACCTCTAGAGACATGAAAATGAAAATTCACATCATCAAACGACTAATTATATTGAGAATACTATGTTAGATTTATTTTGGCATTTATCAGCGGAGAATCATTTGCGCAACTTTATATCCTGTGGAGATAACAAATCAGATTGCATACAGAATCATATTTAGAATTAATTTTTTTTCAGAATTGAATTGTTTAAATATAATGCCAGTGCTATATGTATGTGCTAAAATCTGTTTTAATTTAGAGGTGTCACTTTATTTGCCCTGAAAACATGTCTCTGAGCATCTTGTTTTCAAACTTTTCCTTGGAGCATGCCCCTGAACCCCCTACTGATATTACTCCCTTTGGGAGTCCAACTCATTTGCATTTAGCAAACTTAAATTTTAGAAGTTTGTGACCCGCCTTTTACAAACTCCTGGGTTCGCTGCTGTGCTTTTTTCCAACTGTTGAAGACCCAGTATTAACAAGTTAAGCTTATTTTGTTACTAGTCACCCACCCCTTAATTTAGGCCAGGTATGGTCTTGCCTACAATTATTGGACTATATTAATGCTTCAGTAACTTTCAGACTAATTCACTGGATCAGTGCAAGATTGTTCTCTCTTCAGAATTTCCATATTGAGAAAATGATCAAGAAATAAGTAAAACTGAAACATAAATCAGACTTTCTATTCTGATTATGTTGCCATATTGTGATTAACTGATAGGATATTTCAGAAAAATTGCTTGTGATTTTTACTGACATTGGCAACATGCCAGAACATAATGAACATAATGGACATAAAAACACAGCTGTAGATGATGACATTCGTGTACCAACCCAGTGAATTACACTAACTGTTCATGTGTATCTGGGAAACTACAATGTATAACCTTTTGAAAATATGAATTTTTTTTTATATGAATGAATGAATGTGTATGTAAACTGAGAATTAATGGATCTTCCAAGATGTTACTATACTATACCCGGTAATACCCAGTAATACCCAGTAATACCTGACAACTCCATTATTTTCTGTAAAGAACTTTTGAAAGAAGGAAGGAATGCATTATTAATCAATGATCTCAACACATTTTAATTAAGGTTATATAGTATTAGACATATGGCTAAGGACCACACAGATAATGATATAGCTAGAAACCCACTTCCACCAAACAGTAGGCTACTTTTTCTGATTAGCAGCAAGGGATGTTTTATATGCAGCACCCCACACACAGGATGGTACATACCACGTCCTTTGTTACATCAGATGTGGAGCACTGGCTGGAATGAGAAATATCTCAATGGGCCCACCAACAGGGATCAATTCTTGACCAACTGTGCATCAAACAGCACTTTACCACTGGTTAAAATCACGATTTTGATGGAAAACTGTGCATCAAACAGCACTTGACCACTGGTTAAAATCACGATTTTGATGGAAAACTGTGCATCAAACAGCACTTTACCATTGGTTAAAATCACGATTTTGATGGAAAACTGCATCAAACAGCACTTTACCACTGGTTAAAATCACGATTTTGATGGAAAACTGTGCATCAAACAGCACTTTACCACTGGTTAAAATCACGATTTTGATGGAAAACTGTGCAACAAACAGCACTTTACCACTGGTTAAAATCACGATTTTGATAGAGAATGGATATATATGTATACGTTACACATTCATTGTTCCTTTCAACCCCTTCCACAATTTTTTTAATAAAAAATGTTTGATTTTCCCTTGGACATTGGCAGTATTTGGGGTAATTTACTGTAATAAAAATAAAAAAGTTAATTTACAACATCTATCTAAATATATACTAGATTTCACAGACATTTAATCATTATGTGATACATAATTCATTTCATGGTTTCAATTACATACGCGTAGTCCTAATAAACATTTACTTTATAACTTGCTGTAATAATATACCATCTTTTCTGGATACATGTAACTGATTTAATGAACAAAATGAAAAGTAAAAGGAAATATACAGAAATACAGTGAAACCCCAGACCCTCTGCAAACCGGAATTCCCCAAAACAAAAAATAGACATTTTAACGGTCCTTTGTTAAATATCAGTACAGAACATAACCTCTTTAAAGCAGATACCTGTAAAAACAGGACTTTTTACTTAGACCCAAGGGGGTTCAGTTTAAATCGGTTTCACTGTAGTTATCAGATAATGTATGATGGGTTAGTTAGGGTGAGGGTTATGAAAATCCAAGATTACATGTTAATTAAATTACAGCACGATGAAGCATAAATTATCTCTAACCCTCACTGAAGTTTGTCATTCCAGCTAGTGTATAAAGATTTATAGCTCGGTTGATTCGGATGTAAACTATAAAACTGGTCGCACCAGAAGAGTTATTATGTCTACGCATACAATGTACCGGAACTGCTTCATGTTTCATCTCGTATGCAATGTTAACAGAAATAAAAGATGTTTCCAGAATTCCTCATTTTAATGCTACCCAAGCCAGTGCACCATAACTGGTATATCAAAGACCGTGGTATGTGCTATCCTGTCTGTGGGATGGTGCATATAAAAGATCTCATGCTACTAATGGAAAAAAATGGAACGGGTTTCCTCTCTAAGACTATATGTCAAAATTACCACGTTTGACATCCAATAGCCCATGATTAATAAATCAATGTGCTCTAGTGGTGTCTTTTCATTGTTCATTTTATTTTAACTGTATTTTCATGCTTATATCCAATTACGGTTCAAGCACAATGTACTGGGCACACACCTCAGCTATCTGGGCTGTCGAAGACAGAGGGTTAGTTGTTAGTTGTTAGTGAGAGTGAAGTTGGTGTAGTGACCTCAGATTAAGACCTCTCAGGATGCTGCTAGTCACACTGAAGATATGAAAATGGGGCTAACAATACATTTTTGTATCTACCCATTGAGTTGTTACAAAATTTGGCTCTGAATGGGATCTGGAGGTGAGACGTAGCTCAGTGGTACAGCACTCACCTGATGTCTGATCGATCTAGGATCAATCCCCGCCCACCCATTGGGCTATTTCTCGTTTCAGCCAGTGCTCCACAACTGGTGTAACAAAGGCTGTGGTATGCACTATCCTATCTGTGGGATGGTGCATATAAAAGATCCTTTGCTGCTAATCGAAAAGAGTAGCCTATGAAGTAGTGACAGCTGGTTTCCTCTCTCATATCTGTGTGGTCCTTAACCATAATGCCCGACACCATATAACCATAAATAAAATGTGTTGAGTGCGTTGTTAAATAAAATATTTCCTTCCTTCTTTCCTGAATGGGATCTGTCCTGGAATGTGAAACCAGCACCTTCCCAGTCTTTAGTCTGATGGCTTAACCACTACACCACCGAGGCTGGTGTTCTGGGATTGTATCCATTGTAATTTTCAGCTCTGTGTCTATGAACAGGCAAGAGGCAGGATTCAACTTGTTCGTGGAACTCTTGCTGTGATGGAGTCCTAGGATCAATTGGCCTTGACAGTCCATTGAGTTTTATTCCAGTCCCAACCAGTGTCCCATAACTGGTTTATTAAAGGCCATGGTATCAGCTGTCCTTTCTCTGGGAAAGTGCTGTTAATAGATCACTTTCTACTAATGGAAAAATGTAGCAGGTTTCCTCAGAAGACTACATGTCACAATTACCAAAAGTATGATATCCAATATCCCTCCCCCTGGATCCCACATTGTACATTCCTGCAGATTTTGATAATGTTGTCATTTATACTTATTCTGTGCTTATATCCAATTAAGGTTCAAGCATGCTGTCCTTGGCACGCACACATCAGCCATCAGGGCTGTCTGTCAAAAACAGTAGGTTAGAGGTTAGTTGTTAGTGATTAGTTAGAAAGAAGTCAGTGTAGTGGCCTTACACCTACCCAACCAGTCATTAAACTCGATCCGGGTGTGAACCGGTACCAGTATGTGAACCGAGTACCTACCAGCCTTAAATCTGGTAGTTAACCACTACACCACAAAGGCCAGTGAAAGTTGATTTAATTAATTTCAACTTATTTTCGTGCTTATATCCAATTAAGGTTAAAGCATGCTGTACTGGGCACACACCTCAGCTATCTGGGCTGTCTGTCCAGGACAGTGGATTAGTTGTTAGTTGGTCAGTGGTTAGTCAGAGAGAAGATGGTGTAGTGGCCTTACACCTACCCATTGAACCAACCGTTAAGAACTCGCTCTGGGTAGGTGCTGGTAATGGGCTGCAAACCGTGTACCTACCAGCTTTAAATCTGGTAGACCAGTGAAAGGTCAGGTAAGAGTGTTTAACATGCATATTCAGAACAAGCTTCTGTAGTGCACTCCTGTTCTGGGCACAGGTGCCGGCCAGTGAAAGTTGAGTAGTATATTTTTATGCTGGTGTGCATAATGAAGTAAATGTCTGATGTAATGTTACACTGGTGCTTAATTAAGAGAGTGACAGGCAGGCTGGAGTGGCTCATTAAATCTGTTCTCTCTACAAGTCCCATCTGCTGCCTGCGTCTGGAAACTGATGAGCTCCATTAACGTACCATGACAACAGAGGCCTGTTAAAACAACAAACAATCACATACAGACCGTCATACACTGCTAGATGTGTTGAAGATGGGACTTTCAAAGACATTTTTTGTACAATAATTTGTCCATTCACTATAAGGCCCATGTAAGCAAACTAATTTTGTAAAAAAAAAAAAAATTAAATTGATTTTAGTCAGGCTATATTATCAAAGCAAAAATATTTTGACCTCCTGTACATATATACTGTCTGAAAATGTACCGGTACATGCTAAAATCCCTGTTTTTGTTAAACGTGGAAAAAAACCCCATCATACCGGTACATAGAAATAAGTAAATCAAGAAGATGATCTAAGCATTAGTGCTGTATGGAATTTATGAAAAACAACAACAAATAACAGAATTCTCAAACGTATTCAATTTCATAACTTTCATTTAGCACACACATTGTGATAATTGTTTTATTATATAACCAAGGTGGCCATTAGAAATTCAAAACTTCTATAGACATGACATCAGAACCACATTTTGAAGCATTAAATCATTAGTATTGTGAACAACACTGACAATTAGAAAGATTAAAATATTTGAAACAACACACTTATAGAATAGGTTAATTGTTGTTATATGAAAACAACACACTTATAGAATAGGTTAATTGTTGTTATATGAAAACAACACACTTATAGAATAGGTTAATTGTTGTTATATGAAAACAACACACTTATAGAATAGGTTAATTGTTGGTATATGAAAACAACCCACTTATAGAATAGGTTAATTGTTGTTATATGAAAACAACCCACTTATAGAATAGGTTAATTGTTGTTATATGAAAACAACACACTTATAGAATAGGTTAATTGTTGTTATATGAAAACAACACACTTATAGAATAGGTTAATTGTTGTTATATGAAAACAACACACTTATAGAATAGGTTAATTGTTGGTATATGAAAACAACCCACTTATAGAATAGGTTAATTGTTGTTATATGAAAACAACACACTTATAGAATAGGTTAATTGTTGTTATATGAAAACAACACACTTATAGAATAGGTTAATTGTTGTTATATGAAAACAACACACTTATAGAATAGGTTAATTGTTGTTATATGAAAACAACACACTTATAGAATAGGTTAATTGTTGTTATATGAAAACAACACACTTATAGAATAGGTTAATTGTTGTTATATGAAAACAACACACTTATAGAATAGGTTAATTGTTGGTATATGAAAACAACCCACTTATAGAATAGGTTAATTGTTGTTATATGAAAACAACACACTTATAGAATAGGTTAATTGTTGTTATATGAAAACAACACACTTATAGAATAGGTTAATTGTTGTTATATGAAAACAACACACTTATAGAATAGGTTAATTGTTGTTATATGAAAACAACACACTTATAGAATAGGTTAATTGTTGTTATATGAAAACAACACACTTATAGAATAGGTTAATTGTTGTTATATGAAAACAACCCACTTATAGAATAGGTTAATTGTTGTTATATGAAAACAACACACTTATAGAATAGGTTAATTGTTGTTATATGAAAACAACACACTTATAGAATAGGTTAATTGTTGTTATATGAAAACAACACACTTATAGAATAGGTTAATTGTTGTTATATGAAAACAACACACTTATAGAATAGGTTAATTGTTGTTATATGAAAACAACACACTTATAGAATAGGTTAATTGTTGTTATATGAAAACAACACACTTATAGAATAGGTTAATTGTTGTTATATGAAAACAACACACTTATAGAATAGGTTAATTGTTGGTATATGAAAACAACCCACTTATAGAATAGGTTAATTGTTGTTATATGAAAACAACCCACTTATAGAATAGGTTAATTGTTGTTATATGAAAACAACCCACTTATAGAATAGGTTAATTGTTGTTATATGAAAACAACCCACTTATAGAATAGGTTAATTGTTGTTATATGAAAACAACACACTTATAGAATAGGTTAATTGTTGTTATATGAAAACAACACACTTATAGAATAGGTTAATTGTTGTTATATGAAAACAACACACTTATAGAATAGGTTAATTGTTGTTATATGAAAACAACACACTTATAGAATAGGTTAATTGTTGTTATATGAAAACAACACACTTATAGAATAGGTTAATTGTTGTTATATGAAAATATTGATAGAAAAAGAAAGAAAGATTATAGCTTTAATTTTATTATTGCTTAACAGTAAACAAAATAGTTGTAATTTATTCAGTCGTAGTTATATCACTTCCCTTTCCCTTTGCCAAACTGAATGAACACTGTTTTCCTTGATCCATTGTTTATGATTTATGTATGTCATGCAGTGCAAATAAGTCATCTGTGTTTTATGTACTGGCACTGGCATAGTGTTGATTTAATTAATATACTGATGGAAAGAAAAAAGGGAACATTTGAAATTGTAGACCAAATTTAATTCAGTACTAGTAATGTCTGTATTTCATACAGAGTTGTAATGAGTGATTGAATGTCAGTAGTGTTGAAGTGACCGCTAGTATCACATAGTAATGTCTGTATTACATACAGAGTTGTAATGAGTGATTGAATGTCAGTATTGTTGAAGTGACTGCGAGTAACACATAGTAATGTCTGTATTTCATACAGAGTTGTAATGAGTGATTGAATGTCAGTGGTGTTGAAGTGACCGCTAGTATCACATAGTAATGTCTGTATTTCATACAGAGTTGTAATGAGTGATTGAATGTCAGTGGTGTTGAAGTGACCGCTAGTATCACATAGTAATGTCTGTATTTCATACAGAGTTGTAATGAGTGATTGAATGTCAGTGGTGTTGAAGTGACCGCTAGTATCACATAGTAATGTCTGTATTTCATACAGAGTTGTAATGAGTGATTGAATGTCAGTGGTGTTGAAGTGACCGCTAGTATCACATAGTAATGTCTGTATTACATACAGAGTTGTAATGAGTGATTGAATGTCAGTATTGTTGAAGTGACTGCGAGTAACACATAGTAATGTCTGTATTTCATACAGAGTTGTAATGAGTGATTGAATGTCAGTGGTGTTGAAGTGACTGCTAGTATCACATAGTAATGTCTGTATTACATACAGAGTTGTAATGAGTGATTGAATGTCAGTGGTGTTGAACGGACCGCTAGTAACACATAGTAATGTCTGTATTTCATACAGAGTTGAATGAGTGATTGAATGTCAGTAGTGTTGAAGTGACTGCGAGTATCACATAGTAATGTCTGTATTACATACAGAGTTGTAATGAGTGATTGAATGTCAGTAGTGTTGAAGTGACCGCTAGTATCACATAGTAATGTCTGTATTACATACAGAGTTGTAATGAGTGATTGAATGTCAGTAGTGTTGAAGTGACCGCTAGTATCACATAGTAATGTCTGTATTACATACAGAGTTGTAATGAGTGATTGAATGTCAGTATTGTTGAAGTGACTGCGAGTAACACATAGTAATGTCTGTATTTCATACAGAGTTGTAATGAGTGATTGAATGTCAGTGGTGTTGAAGTGACCGCTAGTATCACATAGTAATGTCTGTATTACATACAGAGTTGTAATGAGTGATTGAATGTCAGTATTGTTGAAGTGACTGCGAGTAACACATAGTAATGTCTGTATTTCATACAGAGTTGTAATGAGTGATTGAATGTCAGTGGTGTTGAAGTGACCGCTAGTATCACATAGTAATGTCTGTATTTCATACAGAGTTGTAATGAGTGATTGAATGTCAGTGGTGTTGAAGTGACCGCTAGTATCACATAGTAATGTCTGTATTTCATACAGAGTTGTAATGAGTGATTGAATGTCAGTGGTGTTGAAGTGACCGCTAGTATCACATAGTAATGTCTGTATTTCATACAGAGTTGTAATGAGTGATTGAATGTCAGTAGTGTTGAAGTGACCGCTAGTATCACATAGTAATGTCTGTATTACATACAGAGTTGTAATGAGTGATTGAATGTCAGTATTGTTGAAGTGACTGCGAGTAACACATAGTAATGTCTGTATTTCATACAGAGTTGTAATGAGTGATTGAATGTCAGTGGTGTTGAAGTGACCGCTAGTATCACATAGTAATGTCTGTATTACATACAGAGTTGTAATGAGTGATTGAATGTCAGTATTGTTGAAGTGACTGCGAGTAACACATAGTAATGTCTGTATTTCATACAGAGTTGTAATGAGTGATTGAATGTCAGTGGTGTTGAAGTGACCGCTAGTATCACATAGTAATGTCTGTATTTCATACAGAGTTGTAATGAGTGATTGAATGTCAGTGGTGTTGAAGTGACCGCTAGTATCACATAGTAATGTCTGTATTTCATACAGAGTTGTAATGAGTGATTGAATGTCAGTGGTGTTGAAGTGACCGCTAGTATCACATAGTAATGTCTGTATTTCATACAGAGTTGTAATGAGTGATTGAATGTCAGTGGTGTTGAAGTGACCGCTAGTATCACATAGTAATGTCTGTATTACATACAGAGTTGTAATGAGTGATTGAATGTCAGTATTGTTGAAGTGACTGCGAGTAACACATAGTAATGTCTGTATTTCATACAGAGTTGTAATGAGTGATTGAATGTCAGTGGTGTTGAAGTGACTGCTAGTATCACATAGTAATGTCTGTATTACATACAGAGTTGTAATGAGTGATTGAATGTCAGTGGTGTTGAACGGACCGCTAGTAACACATAGTAATGTCTGTATTTCATACAGAGTTGAATGAGTGATTGAATGTCAGTGGTGTTGGAATGGACCGCTAGTAACACATAGTTATGTCTGTATTTGATACAGAGTTGTAATGAGTGATTGAATGTCAGTGGTGTTGAATGGACCGCTAGTAACACATAGTAATGTCTGTATTTCATACAGAGTTGTAATGAGTGATTGAATGTCAGTGGTGTTGAACGACCGCTAGTAACACATAGTAATGTCTGTATTTCATACAGAGTTGTAATGAGTGATTGAATGTCAGTGGTGTTGAAGTTGTAATGAGTGATTGAATGTCAGTGGTGTTGAAGTGACCGCTAGTATCACATAGTAATGTCTGTATTTCATACAGAGTTGTAATGAGTGATTGAATGTCAGTAGTGTTGAAGTGACTGCGAGTAACACATAGTAATGTCTGTATTACATACAGAGTTGTAATGAGTGATTGAATGTCAGTATTGTTGAAGTGACTGCGAGTAACACATAGTAATGTCTGTATTTCATACAGAGTTGTAATGAGTGATTGAATGTCAGTAGTGTTGAAGTGACCGCTAGTATCACATAGTAATGTCTGTATTTCATACAGAGTTGTAATGAGTGATTGAATGTCAGTAGTGTTGAAGTGACCGCTAGTATCACATAGTAATGTCTGTATTTCATACAGAGTTGTAATGAGTGATTGAATGTCAGTAGTGTTGAAGTGACCGCTAGTATCACATAGTAATGTCTGTATTTCATACAGAGTTGTAATGAGTGATTGAATGTCAGTAGTGTTGAAGTGACCGCTAGTATCACATAGTAATGTCTGTATTTCATACAGAGTTGTAATGAGTGATTGAATGTCAGTAGTGTTGAAGTGACCGCTAGTATCACATAGTAATGTCTGTATTACATACAGAGTTGTAATGAGTGATTGAATGTCAGTATTGTTGAAGTGACTGCGAGTAACACATAGTAATGTCTGTATTTCATACAGAGTTGTAATGAGTGATTGAATGTCAGTGGTGTTGAAGTGACCGCTAGTATCACATAGTAATGTCTGTATTACATACAGAGTTGTAATGAGTGATTGAATGTCAGTATTGTTGAAGTGACTGCGAGTAACACATAGTAATGTCTGTATTTCATACAGAGTTGTAATGAGTGATTGAATGTCAGTGGTGTTGAAGTGACCGCTAGTATCACATAGTAATGTCTGTATTACATACAGAGTTGTAATGAGTGATTGAATGTCAGTATTGTTGAAGTGACTGCGAGTAACACATAGTAATGTCTGTATTTCATACAGAGTTGTAATGAGTGATTGAATGTCAGTGGTGTTGAAGTGACTGCTAGTATCACATAGTAATGTCTGTATTACATACAGAGTTGTAATGAGTGATTGAATGTCAGTGGTGTTGAACGGACCGCTAGTAACACATAGTAATGTCTGTATTTCATACAGAGTTGAATGAGTGATTGAATGTCAGTAGTGTTGAAGTGACTGCGAGTATCACATAGTAATGTCTGTATTACATACAGAGTTGTAATGAGTGATTGAATGTCAGTAGTGTTGAAGTGACCGCTAGTATCACATAGTAATGTCTGTATTACATACAGAGTTGTAATGAGTGATTGAATGTCAGTAGTGTTGAAGTGACCGCTAGTATCACATAGTAATGTCTGTATTACATACAGAGTTGTAATGAGTGATTGAATGTCAGTATTGTTGAAGTGACTGCGAGTAACACATAGTAATGTCTGTATTTCATACAGAGTTGTAATGAGTGATTGAATGTCAGTGGTGTTGAAGTGACCGCTAGTATCACATAGTAATGTCTGTATTACATACAGAGTTGTAATGAGTGATTGAATGTCAGTATTGTTGAAGTGACTGCGAGTAACACATAGTAATGTCTGTATTTCATACAGAGTTGTAATGAGTGATTGAATGTCAGTGGTGTTGAAGTGACCGCTAGTATCACATAGTAATGTCTGTATTTCATACAGAGTTGTAATGAGTGATTGAATGTCAGTGGTGTTGAAGTGACCGCTAGTATCACATAGTAATGTCTGTATTTCATACAGAGTTGTAATGAGTGATTGAATGTCAGTGGTGTTGAAGTGACCGCTAGTATCACATAGTAATGTCTGTATTTCATACAGAGTTGTAATGAGTGATTGAATGTCAGTAGTGTTGAAGTGACCGCTAGTATCACATAGTAATGTCTGTATTACATACAGAGTTGTAATGAGTGATTGAATGTCAGTATTGTTGAAGTGACTGCGAGTAACACATAGTAATGTCTGTATTTCATACAGAGTTGTAATGAGTGATTGAATGTCAGTGGTGTTGAAGTGACCGCTAGTATCACATAGTAATGTCTGTATTACATACAGAGTTGTAATGAGTGATTGAATGTCAGTATTGTTGAAGTGACTGCGAGTAACACATAGTAATGTCTGTATTTCATACAGAGTTGTAATGAGTGATTGAATGTCAGTGGTGTTGAAGTGACCGCTAGTATCACATAGTAATGTCTGTATTTCATACAGAGTTGTAATGAGTGATTGAATGTCAGTGGTGTTGAAGTGACCGCTAGTATCACATAGTAATGTCTGTATTTCATACAGAGTTGTAATGAGTGATTGAATGTCAGTGGTGTTGAAGTGACCGCTAGTATCACATAGTAATGTCTGTATTTCATACAGAGTTGTAATGAGTGATTGAATGTCAGTGGTGTTGAAGTGACCGCTAGTATCACATAGTAATGTCTGTATTACATACAGAGTTGTAATGAGTGATTGAATGTCAGTATTGTTGAAGTGACTGCGAGTAACACATAGTAATGTCTGTATTTCATACAGAGTTGTAATGAGTGATTGAATGTCAGTGGTGTTGAAGTGACTGCTAGTATCACATAGTAATGTCTGTATTACATACAGAGTTGTAATGAGTGATTGAATGTCAGTGGTGTTGAACGGACCGCTAGTAACACATAGTAATGTCTGTATTTCATACAGAGTTGAATGAGTGATTGAATGTCAGTGGTGTTGGAATGGACCGCTAGTAACACATAGTTATGTCTGTATTTGATACAGAGTTGTAATGAGTGATTGAATGTCAGTGGTGTTGAATGGACCGCTAGTAACACATAGTAATGTCTGTATTTCATACAGAGTTGTAATGAGTGATTGAATGTCAGTGGTGTTGAACGACCGCTAGTAACACATAGTAATGTCTGTATTTCATACAGAGTTGTAATGAGTGATTGAATGTCAGTGGTGTTGAAGTTGTAATGAGTGATTGAATGTCAGTGGTGTTGAAGTGACCGCTAGTATCACATAGTAATGTCTGTATTTCATACAGAGTTGTAATGAGTGATTGAATGTCAGTAGTGTTGAAGTGACTGCGAGTAACACATAGTAATGTCTGTATTACATACAGAGTTGTAATGAGTGATTGAATGTCAGTATTGTTGAAGTGACTGCGAGTAACACATAGTAATGTCTGTATTTCATACAGAGTTGTAATGAGTGATTGAATGTCAGTAGTGTTGAAGTGACCGCTAGTATCACATAGTAATGTCTGTATTTCATACAGAGTTGTAATGAGTGATTGAATGTCAGTAGTGTTGAAGTGACCGCTAGTATCACATAGTAATGTCTGTATTTCATACAGAGTTGTAATGAGTGATTGAATGTCAGTAGTGTTGAAGTGACCGCTAGTATCACATAGTAATGTCTGTATTTCATACAGAGTTGTAATGAGTGATTGAATGTCAGTAGTGTTGAAGTGACCGCTAGTATCACATAGTAATGTCTGTATTTCATACAGAGTTGTAATGAGTGATTGAATGTCAGTAGTGTTGAAGTGACCGCTAGTATCACATAGTAATGTCTGTATTACATACAGAGTTGTAATGAGTGATTGAATGTCAGTATTGTTGAAGTGACTGCGAGTAACACATAGTAATGTCTGTATTTCATACAGAGTTGTAATGAGTGATTGAATGTCAGTGGTGTTGAAGTGACCGCTAGTATCACATAGTAATGTCTGTATTACATACAGAGTTGTAATGAGTGATTGAATGTCAGTATTGTTGAAGTGACTGCGAGTAACACATAGTAATGTCTGTATTTCATACTGAGTTGTAATGAGTGATTGAATGTCAGTGGTGTTGAAGTGACCGCTAGTATCACATAGTAATGTCTGTATTTCATACAGAGTTGTAATGAGTGATTGAATGTCAGTATTGTTGAAGTGACCGCTAGTAACACATAGTAATGTCTGTATTTCATACAGAGTTGTAATGAGTGATTGAATGTCAGTGGTGTTGAATTGACTGCTAGTAACACGGTCGACTTGTGACACTATGGATTGAGGGTGTCAGTAACACATAGTAACACGGTCGACTTGTGACACTATGGATTGAGGGTGTCAGTAACACATAGTAACACGGTCGACTTGTGACACTATGGATTGAGGGTGTTAGTAACACATAGTAACACTGTCGACTTGTGACACTATGGATTGAGGATGTTAGTAACACATAGTAACACGGTCGGCTTGTGACACTATGGATTGAGGGTGTTAGTAACACATAGTAACACTGTCGACTTGTGACACTATGGATTGAGGATGTTAGTAACACATAGTAACACGGTCGGCTTGTAACACTATGGATTGAGGGTGTTAGTAACTATTTGCTGTTTCTATTTGTGGGATTCGCTTGAGATGCTTGTGTCGCAGGATCAAACCACCACGATGGATCCATTCAGCTGATTGTTTTTTTCTTGTTCCAACCAGTGCACCACAACTGGACAAAGGCCGTGGTATTGCTTTCCTGTCTGTGGGAAAGTGCATATAAAGATCCCTTGATCATTAGGAAAAATGTAGCGAATTTCCTCTGTTGACTACGAGTCAGAATTACCAAATGTTTGACATCCAATAGCCAATGATTAATTAATCAATGTGTTCTAGTGGTGTCGTTAAACAAAACAAACTTTCTTGTGGGATCCCTTATTTTTTTCTGTCAGTATATTTTCTCCTGTGATAAAAAACAGCAGATTGGGATTGGCCAGTACACACATTGAGTTGAAGGGCAAGGGCTGAATTTACTGAGACTGTTTTGATTAAGCACAGGTGTTCAGGCAGTGTAAATATCTGTAGTTACATGCTATTAAAGGGACGTACCCTAGTTTTTAAACACTAAGGCATATTTTTCACTATTAGAGCAGTTTTTGATAACTAAAATCATACTTTACTTAGATTTTATTGTTTAGATTATCCATTTCTGTACATTCGAAGTGTTTTTGGTCATCCTGATGTTTTTAATATTACAAAATGCATTTCTCATATTTTTAAAAACGCACGTGCGTCTGAGAATTAACAGTTATGGAGTCGAGTTTTAGTCTATTTTTAGAGGGTATTTCACCATTTCAAAGTCTCATGTTTCACTCAATTGTAACTTTATCCAAATGTGTTACAGGTTTGTAGATTAACTAAACTTAGTGTTAATTTTCACGGGTTCAAACTAGGGTCTGTCCCTTTAAAACAAAAGCAAGCTTTGTAAATTGAGACCACAGTGTTTGCATGCTGATACATATACCTGCATGTACCAGTAAATTGAGACCACAGTGTTTGCATGCTGATACATATACCTGCATGTACCAGTAAATTGAGACCACAGTGTTTGCATGCTGATACATATACCTGCATGTACCAGTAAATTGAGACCACAGTGTTTGCATGCTGATACATATACCTGCATGTACCAGTAAATTGAGACCACAGTGTTTGCATGCTGATACATATACCTGCATGTACCAGTAAATTCAGACCACAGTGTTTGCATGCTGATACATATACCTGCATGTACCAGTAAATTCAGACCACAGTGTTTGCATGCTGATACTGATACCAGTAAATTCAGACCACAGTGTTTGCATGCTGATACATATACCTGCATGTACCAGTAAATTCAGACCACAGTGTTTGCATGCTGATACATATACCTGCATGTACCAGTAAATGAATAGCATTTAAGTCTAACTAAGCCCCTGCAGTGAATTTCCTTTATTCTGTGTTTTTTTTTTTTTTAAATATGCTATATAATATGACCTCTCTATGACTACTCACGACTGCTGTAAGTTAATACTGAGATTACACTATGTTCTTGAAGCCAATTCATTACGAATTGCTACGACTTAGTACGCCTTCACTGCGGTACCTTGACGAATACAGTACAACTCATCACAATTTATCAGGAATGCACCACAAATAGTGATTATTTCCCAGTTTTTTCCCTTGTAACTGTTATTTATTTAAATCTACAACCATTCATTCAGAGACCACTGATCTTGGTGATATATTAGTGGTTTAGTAATCAAATTTATGGCTTGTAGATACTGGGTTCACACCCTGTTTCCTGCTCCCACCCAGAGCAAATTTTAATGATTTGATGGGTCAGTGTAAGGCCACTGCACGAACTTCTCTCTCACTAACCACTAGCAATGAGCCAACAAGCCAGTGATCCAGAACAGATAGTCCAGATTGATATGGTGTGTGTCTAGGACAGCGGGCTTGAACCTTATTTAGATATAAGCATGAAAATAGTTAAAACAAATTAATGAATTCATAGAACTTTGCTTGATTTCAAGTGGTCTAGTGGATAAGCTGCTAGACAATCAAGCTGACGACAGTGGTTCATATCCCGTCAAAGCTGGCTCACACATTCATTCATCTTTCTATCTGTCCGTCTGTCCGTCCGTCCGTCCGTCCACCCATCCACCCATCCATCCATCCATCCATCCATCCATCCATCCATCCATCCATCCATCCATCTATCTATCTACTAATCAATCCATTTCATTGATCTAACCATTGAGTTTGTTTTTATTGACTATATGTTTTGTGTTGTTACAGATTCGACTGTGGTACAGGTTTGGGTGTGGTACGAAGTCCCGAGGCAGTAACCATTGGCCGATGGAATTACCTGACTGTATGGAGAGACGAAAACAAGGGTGGGCTGCAGGTGAATCAACAGAAAGCTGTAGAAGGACGATCAAAGGTGAATATTTGTGATGGGGTAAGAATTGTAACATGGGCTAACATGCACAAATTGTTAACGTGCAGAGCATATAAAACTAATTATTGGAGACTCAGCCTGTTAAATATCTTTGAAATTGTAAAAATGTACACGGTGATGGTTTTTGGAAACTCATCCTGTTAAATATATTTTATATTGATAAAACTTGAGTGTTCTACAAGATAATGGTTATTAGAGACTCAACCTGTTAAGATAGTGATATTGGTGTTCATCCTGTGATAATCTGTACCTACATGTAGGCTGCCAGACACTAAGCTTATTTTGATGTGTTTGTTTCTGTCCCAGTAAGGCACCTACAGCCAGATTACGCTGAGACTAAACCTCTTCCTTGGTGGAGTCAGCCATCTTGTTAAAGAGTAACAAACTATATCTTTGTTTCTGTCCATGTAGGGAGCTTACAGCCGAATCACGCTGAGACTAAACCTCTTCCTGGGTGGATACTCCAACATGTCTGCTGTCGTGTCCCGGACCATGATGAGGAAACGGTTTGTCGGGTGTGTCCAGGAGCTCATCATCAATGGGTACAAGTATGACATGAGGAAGGGAAATCTTGTTGGGGACTCTGAGTTTGGAATCAATGTGGGTAAGTCACTGTGCATATTTAAGATATGGTTTATCTTATTTTAAAATCCTGGAATTGTAGAAACACAATTTGCAAAGAAAATGTAGATAGTTATGTAAATCAAAACTTTCTATCCATTATAGACACAATTATCATTGAGACAACTGACATTATTTCCTTAAATTATAATGCAATTATTTATTAACTTTATTTTACTTGACTGGTGCAATCAGAGATAGGAAAAGATTGACTTTCTTCTGGTTTAATGAGTATCATGTTTATCTACTGTTGTGAGTGATAATTATTTTTAATGTTTCATTATTCCTTATCTGTACTGTTGTTGTAATATATTCCTTGTAATATTATATATCTTTAAATGTAAAAATATCACTGTTATTAATCATTAGTGAATTTTGATGTAGTCATTACCAAATTAATATTATTAGTTGGTTACACAATTTAAACTAAATGCTGTATGGTGACAATACAAACTTGTAGGTTTTTTATTTATCAAGGTAAACTGATGAAGGTTATATAATAAAATAGAAAATTTCATGTTTTCACTTAGATATGAAGTCTTTTGAAGTCTGTAATGTCCTGTGGTTCTCGTGCAGATGTGATTTGTATTATTGTTGAGTTGTACCCTTAAACCTTTCTCTTCTTTGTTTCAGGGGAGTGCAGTGAGGGAATCTGTGACAACATTCTCTGTCAGAACGGTGGTTCCTGCCAGCCCAGATCAGCTGACGCCCACGTGTGCTTGTGTCCACTCGGAACAGCGGGCGATTTCTGTCAAAAACGTAAGAATATCACCAAAAAACTTGTGTAATCAAGACAAAATGTGGGATTAGTTTGCCACAATGTGATTAAATGATAAACAGAGAATCACAATTATGATATTGTAATTTTAGTTGTGTGTGTAAAAGAGATGTCTCTGTGTGTGTGTGTGTGTGAATTTATCAGAGGGGAAAATTTTATGAAATCAAAGGGCACGCAACTCTTTTCACTACTTCAGTGTTCCAACATGATCTCCTTTTCTTTCATAGAGATTCAGGAGCCAAAATAAAAGTTGAATTCCTAAAGGGTTTCTGTGAATTGGAAATATTAAACCAAATAAAAATATGTCTGCTAAATCATGCATAACATTATGCAGTATTTATGTGGAAATGCCTAACATTGATGGAGTTTACAGTAAAGCTGATTTAAAACAAAAAGGACCCAATTTACAAAGTCTGTTGTTGTCTTACAGACATATCACTACATGTATTTACAATGCTGAAACACCTGTGTTTATAAAAAACAGACTTTATAAATTCAGCCCAAAATGTCAAAAGATGTGTACTAGATCATGCATATGTAAATAGTCATGTGATACAAAAACACCACAAAGACTGAGTCTACAGTAAAGATAATTTTAATTACTTTCTCATTCATTACAGGATTGGAAGTGCATATACCCAAGTTTGGAGGACATTCCTATTTGACGTACAACGGTTTGGACAGAAAGGTTTTGTCGTACACTGACATAGAAATAGTTCTGAAGCCGTCCAGTCCTGAGGGGTTGATTCTCTATAACGGCTACACCCACGACAGGATAGGTGACTTCGTGTCTCTCGCCATGAAGGAAGGTTTCCTTGAATTCCGCTTTGATCTTGGAACCGGACCGGCTGTTCTCAGGTAAAGACTCATACAGACAAGTTGTAATGTAAATGTGTAGACAGTGAACACAATAAAGTCCTACCAGAATATTAGTCAAATGTTTTTTGCTTATTACACACAAGTAATTTAAATTCCTGAAATGAAAAGCTGAAAACTATATTACCATAATGATAAACATAAAACATGAAAAAGTTGCCGTTTATAGACAAAAATAAAATTCTGGTACAAACTACATACAGACCATTGAAGATTTGGATCAGACTACATGAAATTGATTGTAAATGACTTTATTATTCATATGGTTCAACATAACTGAGTTAATAATAATCATATGAAGCACATGTGTAATAACAAGTGTATTGACGTAATTTTGAGAAGTGATGTCATAACATGACGTTGTTTTCTCCAGTCCTAGCTCAGACTGTGCATGTGAAATATGACGTCATTTTGTCGTCTCATTCTAGTTGTGGTTGAAACATTTTGAGATGGTCCATGTTATTCATAAAAAAGTTTTAAACAAAATATGGATAATAAATTTTTTATTACACTCACGTGTGTGTCGTACTGATTTTACGAAACTCATGTCAGGATTGATGTATTACCCTTGCTTTCGCTCGGGCAATACAAAAATCCTGACACTCGTCTCATAATATCAGTACAACACATAAGCTCATATAATAATCTCTATGGACAAATAAGTCTGGCAGTAGTGATCACACTTGTCAGGTGTGATGATATTGTGTCTAGTATAGTGTATTTCAAATTGTATAAATTACCATTGACTAGCCTTGGTGGTGTAGTGGTTAATTCATCGGATGTATGGCTGGTAGGTACTGGGTACAGATCCTTGTACCAGCTCCCTGTGAGTTTAATGTTTGAATTGGTAGGTATAAGACCACCACACTAACTACTCTCTTGATAACCCACTGGACTGGGCCCCATTTTACGAACCAATCTTAGCGCTAAGATCACTTTAAGTGCATAAGGTAGTTATGGACTAAAGATGATCTTAATGCTAAGATTGCTTTATAAAACAGGTTTTAGGACAGGCAAAATTACTAAGTGTTTGATATCGAGTAGTTGATGATTAATTAATCATTGTTCTCTAGTAATTTCAAATGTTTAACAAAACTAACTTTAACTTTTAAAATATATATAGACAAATGACCCCATACTAAAACTGTCTGTAATTCCCGTACAGGAGCCTGAAGCCAGTGCCCCTGAACCGATGGCATGTTGTGCGGGCATCTCGCACCGGCCTGCAGGGAATACTCCAGGTTGACGACCAGCCCAAGATAGAGGGCGACGCACAGGGCGCGTACACACAGCTCACTCTGATGAAGTCATTGTACGTGGGTGGACACAAAAACTTTGATGAGACTTCCAAGTATGCCAATGTGTCGCAGTCGTTTGCTGGATGTATTCAGAAGGTTTGTCATCATGTTTCTTGTCTACCTACAGGGAATATTAACCAGATAATTATTTTTATATGAAGAATGAAATAATAAAAAAATTAAATGTTTTGTTACTTGTCTAGCCGACTACATAGGTGAATTAAACATTTATCCTATAATTTACCCATAATATCTGTCATAAACTCATTTAATATTTTACATTATTAACTCAATTAATGTTTTGCTGTCAATGGGTCATTTGTTTATAGGCCTAAAAGGCCTGTTTACCGGAGCTTAACGTTTTGATCAGATTTAGTTAAAAATGCTTGACATCAAACGTAATTTATGCTAATACTGATGATGTCATATTACATGTACATGGAGGCAACGTTAAATATCAAATTAAAATGTTTATTATAGGTTAAATATAGTTCACTACTATTTTTAATGTGTAAAATATCGACCTCATCAAGCTAATCAGTATTTTTCTTGGAAGAACCGTAACCAATCAATATAGACTTTGTTGATATTTTCCATATTAAAAATTTTCCATATTAAAAATTCTCTATACATGTACAAATACCTTTATACAAAGAATGAAATATGTTGTTTCCTGGCTACCTGCAGGTGATAATGAACAATATAAATACAGATACCTGCCTTTGAAGAATGAACTGATGAAATGTTTTGTTACCTGTCTTTTACAGGTGATAATCAACAAGCGGCCGCTAATGCTGATGAAGGATATGTTGGACGGTGTGAACATTGAGCCGTGCAGTCACCCGTGCGCTGGCGACCCGTGTATGAACAGTGGGGAGTGTGTGCCTCGCCGCGACGTCTACACCTGCTACTGTCCGCTCGGATACGCCAACACAAACTGTGAAGACAGTGAGTGAAATAACATATTTATTATGATAGGCCAACACAAACTGTGAAGACAGTGAGTGAAATAAAATATTTATTATGATAGGCCAACACTAACTGTGAAGACAGTGAGTGAAATAACATATTTATTATGATAGGCCAACATTAACTGTGAAGACAGTGAGTGAAATAAAATATGTATTATGATAGGCCAACACTAACTGTGAAGACAGTGAGTGAAATAACATATTTATTATGATAGGTCAACACTAACTGTGAAGACAGTGAGTGAAATAAAATATGTATTATGATAGGTCAACACTAACTGTGAAGACAGTGAGTGAAATAAAATATGTATTATGATAGGTCAACACTAACTGTGAAGACAGTGAGTGAAATAACATATTTATTATAATAGGTCAACACTAACTGTGAAGACAGTGAGTGAAATAAAATATGTATTATAATAGGCCAACACTAACTGTGAAGACAGTGAGTGAAATAACATATGTATTATAATAGGCCAACACTAACTGTGAAGACACTGAGTGAAATAACATATTTATTATAATAGGTCAACACTAACTGTGAAGACAGTGAGTGAAATAACATATGTATTATAATAGGTCAACACTAACTGTGAAGACAGTGAGTGAAATAACATATTTATTATAATAGGCCAACACTAACTGTGAAGACAGTGAGTGAAATAAAATATGTATTATAATAGGCCAACACTAACTGTGAAGACAGTGAGTGAAATAACATTTATTATAATAGGCCAACACTAACTGTGAAGACAGTGAGTGAAATAACATATTTATTATCATAGGTCAATACTAACTGTGAAGACAGTGAGTGAAATAACATTTATTATGATAGGCCAACACTAACTGTGAAGACAGTGAGTACACATATTTATTATGATAAGCCAACACTAACTGTGAAGACAGTGAGTGAAATAACATATTTATTATGATAGGTCAACACTAACTGTGAAGACAGTAAGTGAAATAACATATTTATTATAATAGGTCAACACAAACTGTGAAGACAGTGAGTGAAATAACATATTTATTATGATATGCCAACACTAACTGTGAAGACAGTGAGTACACATATTTATTATGATAGGCCAACACTAACTGTGAAGACAGTGAGTGAAATAACATATTTATTATGATAGGTCAACACTAACTGTGAAGACAGTGTGTGAAATAACATATTTATTATGATAGGCCAACACTAACTATGAAGACAGTGAGTACACACATTAATTATGATAGGCCAACACTAACTGTGAAGACAGTGAATACACATATTTATTATAATAATTCAACACTAACTGTGAAGACAGTGAGTGAAATAACATATTTATTATGATAGGTCAACACAAACTGTGAAGACAGTGAGTGAAATAACATTTATTATGATAGGCCAACACTAACTGTGAAGACAGTGAGTGAAATAACATTTATTATGGTAGGCCAACACTAACTGTGAAGACAGTGAGTGAAATAACATATTTATTATGATAGGCCAACACTAACTGTGAAGACAGTGAGTGAAATAACATTTATTATGATAGGCCAACACTAACTGTGAAGACAGTGAGTACACATATTTATTATGATAGGCCAACACTAACTGTGAAGACAGTGAGTGAAATAACATATTTATTATGATAGGTCAACTGTAACTATGAAAACAGTGGGTGAAAATATCACATACAATTATTATGCTTTCTCCTTCCCCCATGTAAAACAGTTTTTATAAAAGAATATTAAAAATGTCTAATTTACTAATAATATACTGGTTCTCCCTCTAAAGAAATAAAACAATTTATGGTCAACATGATATATTTTTTTATGTTTGTTGTTTTTCAATTTATGGTACTGACATATTAGAATGTTTTTGGCACAGGCATGTGTGCTTGGGTATATTATTTATGTTATTAAATTAAGTCCCACATACAGTTGGAAACATGATTTATGGAATAAAAACATAAGTTGCTTAATACTTATATTGGAAATGTATATGAATTTTATAAAGATTCAAGTATTTTTAAGATCTCATTATTGGTTATGTGTTTATACTAAAAATGGTTTTATTTTTCTGCAGAAATGAAGACACTTCCATCTATTCCCATGTTCATTGGAACCAGTTTCCTCATGTATACAAACAAAGATGTTTTAAAAAGGTTAGTTTGTTGTGTGTTCTTTTTTTTATGGAATACATATATGTATATTAACTAATTGTTAACATTTAAACATGTACTCGACCATCTTGTTTATATTTAAGTAATATGCTAATCATATTATTTGTTTTACATTGAATGGTATTTGAACAAACTGTCTTATCAACTTCTTTATGTTGTTTTCCTTTCCTTGCAAGGTTGCATAAATGTCTGAGGATGATTCTGCCAAAATGTTGGATATTAATTGCAACACAAATATTGAACGTTACTTACGTATATAGTCAGTGTGGCCTAAGGTTTCAGTGATTACTATGTTATTAGCCAGATCAGCCACTTCTGTTCAGATAGAAACGTGTATTAGCTAATAAAGCGTTTCATAAATTACTGACTTTTCAATAATTCTGCAAAGATTATACTGAAGAATTCTAGTTGAACTAAAATAACATTTATATCTAATGTTTCAAAATATTTGTAAATTGAAGTATGTTTTGATATTGTATGACAGAGTGACTGGTGACAGAATAGATGTTCAGTTCCACATCAAGCCTCAAGATAAAAACGGCCTCCTTTTCTGGAGTGGCCAGAACTCTATGACGTCGTCCAGTGACTTCATTGCTCTCGGTTTTGTCAATGGCGGGCTTCAGTTCCGATACAACCTCGGCAGTGGCGAGGCAGTTATTGGTTACAACGACTCAAGACTCTTTGATGGCCAGTGGCACTTTATCAGAGCTCAAAGGTAAAATATCTGCAAACAGTTTTCCCATGTATTTTGATACCATCTGTATATTATATAGAGGATATTTCATGTTTTTTGTCAAATATGATTTATATCTCATTGAGTGAAGTTTGCAGTCATATCTCTTGAGCGCGATTTTCCTTTATTTTTAAAATGCCAGCAGCATTATAGTTCCGTCTTTCTCACAGTGAAGATAATACTTTCTACAGTGACGATTACACATTTTAGAGTGAAAGAGTAAATTTTTATTCTAAAATGTGTTATCATCACTGAGTGACTGATAACACTTTTATTTCACTGATATTTTAAGATATTTCACTAAATATTATATAATAAATGTTAATATTCCCCAGTGATAGCTAGGGAGCATGTTTGAGATATGATGGGTGTTATAAGTTAACCCATTCCATAGGCATTGGAAACTCAGGTGGTAGTCAGGGGTGCAATGGCCCATCTAACTCTTAAGATAATGCATTGCCCTCCCCATTGAAGTTCAAATTACTATGTTGCTGCCCTCCCCTCCCCAAGTCCCAGTCATCTTCTGACATGTGTTCAATCAGTGGACCTGCTGGTTAATGCTGCAATAGTAGTCCATGACTTGTATAGGAAATGTCATGGTATGGCTGTCATGTTTATGGATATGAATAGCCTACTGCCACTTACTAAAGAAGAGTAACCTATATGTTGACATCAGATTTTTTCTCTCTAAATGAATCATTATGTCACAGATAAAATGTTTGAAAAGGAATAAACACTCCTGTTTTTTTATTAAGCAAATGTTCATTTTCTTTCTCTCGCACCACCCCACCATTCTACCAACTCAATCTGATTCATTTTTAATGTCTCTACTTTTGGTACAGTACATTGATAAGCTTCTCGTATTGCCAGCCTCAAAATTAGTCTTCATAAATATAA
Organism: Gigantopelta aegis; assembly: GCF_016097555.1. Classification (NCBI taxonomy): domain Eukaryota; kingdom Metazoa; phylum Mollusca; class Gastropoda; order Neomphalida; family Peltospiridae; genus Gigantopelta; species Gigantopelta aegis. The sequence goes on along the minus strand of NC_054704.1, from coordinate 94,864,026 downwards.
CATCAAAATATTGAAAATGATGTGACTCCTGAAGAATCTTGCAGAGAACAATTTGAATTGATAGCAAATGTTTGCCTACCCACTCGCCTATCCCAGTATTGATTTGTAATTCTTAGGTTAAAAAGACTGTTAGGAATGTGTTGCCAGTGTAAGGTGTCCATAGGTGCAACTGTGGGTGCATGACTCTCAGGACTGTTGGTGAACCCATTGGTCTATTTCTCGTTCCAGCCAGTGCACCACGACTGGTATATCAAAGGCTTTGGTATGGGCTATCCTATCTGTGAGATGGTAAATATAAAAGATCCCTAGCTGCTAATGGAAAAATGTAGCGGGTTTCCTATCTAAGGCTACATGTCAAAATGACCAAATGTTTGACATCTAGTAGCCGATGATTAATAAATCATTGTGCTCTAGTGGTGTCGTTAAACAAAACAAGCTTTGACTCCCAGGACTCTTTATTGTACAGAATTCTTCTTCACAAATTAAATGTATTTCGTATTGTTCTGCTATTCATATAACATATGGCTTTGTTTTCTTGCACTGCTTTTTTCATACCATCAGATTTGTGTGATAAATTATTCATCAGTCATCATATTGATTTGTATGTTTTCCCCCACAGATTATTATCGTCATGCTATTCTGTTTCCCATGACAGCTGATGTATATTTTTATCGAAACCATATGGGATTGATGACTTCATAAATTATAGGTTCAGAAATCTGAGATCAAGTGTAGCCCACCTCCACCAACATATAGTTATCACACTCATCAATTACCCTGGATGTAGTGTGAAACTTGTGAATGAGGACTTTATGAAATATGTTTAAAATCACACATCTGAGATTTATGTACATTGGGTTTACTGGTTATGTTGTTATATATGTCTGTTATGACATTTAACAGGTGTTTTTATCATCACTATGTGATTGGTAATATATATTTATTAAGTGTTTTTGTTGTCCATATTATATGTCTGTTATGACACTTTACAATGTTATCATTTCCATTATAATGATTGGTCCTATGGTTAAGGACTACATAATTAAATAGAGAGGAAACCCGCCACCACAACTCAATGGGCTACTATTTTTGATTAGCAGCAAGGGATATTTATATGAGTCATCCCACAGACAGGATAGTACATACCACGACTTGTGGTTTGTTTCTTATTTATAAAGATCAGCAGGATTCCTACTAGGAGATTGGTAGTTAAGTGAGATAGTTGAAGAAGCCATGTAGCCATGTAGTTCTGTGTGTGCACTTGAATCATAGTTCGATTTAAACAGAAATACAAATTGAATAACATCAGTGTACATTTGTGTGTTTGTTGTTCACAGAGATAAGCAGGATGCGTACTTGGAGATTGATGGCAGTGAGATAGTTGAGGGAAGCGCTCCGGGTAGCTATACCATGCTCAACACAAACAAGATCCTCTATATTGGTCAGTACCAGCTTATTAGTGCTTTTTGAAATATCAAGTCTTGTTTTATCATATCATGCCATCATTTAGTAACACAAAATACCAATATCAAGTCTTGTTTTATCATATCATGCCATCATTCAGTAACACAAAATACAAATATCAAGTCTTGTTTTATCATATCATGCCATCATTTAGTAACACAAAATACAAATATCAAGTCTTGTTTTATCATATCATGCCATCATTTAGTAACACAAAATACAAATATCAAGTCTTGTTTTATCATATCATGCCATCATTTAATAACACAAAATACAAATATCAAGTCTTGTTTCACCATACTGTGCCATCATTTAGTAACACAAAATACAAAACTCAAGTCTTGTTTCACCATATCATGCCATCATTCAGTAACACAAAATACTAAATAGTTTTTTGAAATGAACTACGATTTGTATCCCAGTATTTCATAAGAAATATTTATGGATAAAATGGTCAAATGAATGATCAAATTAGCTGTCACATTTAGCAGTCATTCCTTCAAAATGACTGAAATGTCCTGCCACTGTTGTTAAAATGAAAATACTTGCTGAAAACCACTTTTTTCAACTTAAATTTCCAAGGTATTTCTCTTACTTTTGTTTCATATAAACATTTTGAGCTGCTGCAAACAAGAAGTTGCATTTAATGTGTAATTTAATGTTTACAAATTAATCTAATGTCAGATTGTATCTGACATACATTCCTGTGTGAAAATATGTGACCATCTTTTTTGAGATTTCAGTATTGCTATGATCTTCTGAATGAAGTTTTGTTTTCTTATTTTAACTAGGTGGTATGCCTGACGTAACTCAGAAGACACTTGGCAAGTTCCACTCCGGTTATGTTGGATGTATTCGGGGCTTCGTCCTGGCCACAGACTTCAAAGTGAAGTTAGTGAGTCATGCGCAGAGTGGGAGGAACATGTACGACTGCGTGGATGTGTGAAACTCACATCACTTACACGGACAGCTAAACCAAGCAGTATTTGTTTGTGATCTGAACTCGAGTCTGGGATGGGTATTTTTGACAATCAAGGTATAGGCACGGATTGTTGGTTTTTCTCCATGCAGTCCACCATGAGGATATGAATCATGGAGAAACAAGTGGAGTAAGGATTGTTTTCAGTAAATAGTGGGCATCATTACTCAGGCTTATAAAACAATGCCGACAGTTGAAACCTTTCCACAGCTGTAAAGAAATATGCTCTGGCTGCATTTTGCGATAAAATGTTTTTTATTAGAGATACATTACTCAATTTGTGTGTATGTCTCTGAACAGAGCCATCAGTTTCAGACAAACCTTTTCCTCCTGAATATTCTGATTGCCCCATCCACTTCTAATAATCATGATAAATAAAATATAAATTTGTTAAATTTAATAAATATGAATTAGATGTAATGTATGTTACATAAAGATGTTTTCCTGTGACTTTAGTAAGATTAGTCTAAAATTGCTCCTTGGCACTATATACCTCATTCTTCCTTTGTATATTCTTCCCACTTTAGATGGGCTCCACAGATTCTGGTCAGTACGAATGCTGTTGGTTGTACAGACACTAGTTTCATTTAAATATCTGGTTATCCTACTGATCATCATGACTGTTTTATAAATTTTGTAAATGGGAAGTAAATTAGTACCAAGTGACATTTTTAAATCATATGATTTTGATGTTATGTGAATGAAGAAAATTATCTTAAAATACTTAAAACAGGAGGACAAAACCCTCAATGAACAAAACCCCATTGGACTTAAACCTCAGTGGACAACCCCCTAAACTCTTTTATTACAAATGTGGACAGACACAAATGCTCAGCCTAGAGTACTGAATGAATTTGTGGGTCATCAGGATTGTTGGCTGGTGGGTGGATGCATCTGGAGGTACCATTGGTTCCTGGATAATGTATACAAATTAATTAGACATTTTACACCATTTCATTTCATTTCAACTTATTTTTGTGCTTATATCCAATTAAGGTTTGAGCATGCTGTCCTGGGCACATACCTCATCTGGACAGTGAGTTAGTGGTTAATGAGAGAGAAGATGGTGTCATGGTCTTACACGGTCTTACACCTACCTATTGAGTCATTAAAACTCACTCTGGGTGGGAGCCGGAACCGGGCTGCGAATCCTGTACCTACCAGCATTATGTCTGATGGCTTAACCTTGACACCACCGAGGCTGGTTTACACCAAAACATTGTTGACAGCATTGAGGTTTTGTAATGTTCATTGGGATTTTGTCCTTTAGGGTTTTGCTTTAGTTGTCTGGAGTCATTTTAAGACCCCAAGGCAGTCGTTAAATGCATCCGCTACCATCTGGGGGTGAAGACTGTGACTTACGGTACTATTGACTTTAAAATTTGTAAATCACCACAAAATGAAAAGAAGATGATTGTTCAGACATCTGAAAACTAAATAATCCTATAAACATGTTGTAGCTGACTAGCCTTGCCCACCCGTCTTCAAGTCAGGAATGTGCAGATCCTCAGAGAATGGTGTTAGTGTTCTACCTCCTGTTGTTAAACATTAATGTTCTTCTTATTCAATATACAGATTTCTTCACACTTTTTTAGGTTTTGAGTTTAATTTTTTTTTTTTTTTATTGGTGTTCACTTTCCAGTGAGGATTGTTCTTTGACAAATACATGTAAATGAAGCATGTGATTTATTATTAAGATGCCAGTTCCTGATGTTCAAGTGCGGTCATTCATCTTAAAATCTATGGTTAACATTCTGGATAAAAAAGTTCATTCTTAATGGTATCTTAGTGTCAAATTGCCTGTTGGGTCTAAAACAAATATGTGTGTTTCTGGTTTCCCCAACCTACCCTAATAATTAGGGCCTAATTTTATGTAGCGACCCTAAAAATGTTTGAAGCATGCAGTCAGCAAACTAGATTCAAAACACCTCGGCCGATTATAGTACCTTGATTTGATTCAATTAAAACAAACAAAAGCAAACAAAAACCCCCAATTCCTACCTACCTACCCACCCTATTTTTTTCAAGATGAAATCTGAAACACACATATGTTTTTTAAGGCCTTATAATATGTTGCATTAAAAACATCTTAAGTATCACCTATCTATTCAGAAATATGTTTCATCGATTTGTCATTTCATCTTGCATACAGCCTTAAAAGCTTGACGCATGGTGATTTAGTCTCTAGTGATGTGCCATGCCAAACTCTGTTGTAAGTTGGTCTGTAGACTCATTTCGTTCTGATATGAAGAAGAACTCAATGGGCCAGGGTGTGTGCATGTCAGGAATGTGATGAAGGATTCTGGACCAGCCCGTTACTTACATGTACATAAACATTTTATAACTGTACAGGTGCTCTTACATGTTTAACTGTAGGCTATGACTGTATGTATATAATATTAGGCTGGACTTTATATAAAAAGATTATTTTTTTGCCAAAACTGATCTGGGGCCTATTTCACAAAACATCGTAAGTTTACGTCTGCGACTAGCAGTAATACAAGACATACATTACAGAAGATCCCAAACCGACCAAGCATCAAGCAAGCACTTTACCACTGGGCTATGTCTCACCCCGGATTTAAAGGATTTCTGGTTTACAGAGGGTCTGGATTTGAGGGGTTTCACTGCAGATGTAAACAAATTGTTTACCTATTCTCTGAGTCGGTTGGTTAATGACAAACAAAACTATCTTTTTATTTTGGTCTTAGATGTATGTATAATTAATTCCTCAACAGGTGTATTTATTGTTTTTGTTGTCTAGATTCATTGAAGTTTAACATTTTAAAAAACCCACATATTTATACTGCTTACAGATCAGTGTGAAACTTGTTACAATTTTCATTTTGAACCTAGTGTCTAAAATATGTTGGCTATTCAATGTATTGGGGAATGTATTTTTCTGAATGGGCTGATGGCCTGACAGCAGAGTACCATGTGCATTTATGAAGCATTTATTCCACCATTTTAATCAGTTTATTATAATTCTGAATGACTAGTAATCATATGCAGTGATAGTTTTATAAGAATGCATAAGGTCAACTTTCAAATTTAGTTTTATTCTGTAACCAACATACAAACAAGAAAAATCATCCCAATTACCATTTTTTTAACCATAATTTCTGTAGTACTACAATTATTGATTGGGTTACAGCACACCATATGTTTTAACCTTAATTGTAATCTAACTGACAAAACCATCATAATGTAAAGCATGGCAGACTTATGTGACAGACTAGTACATATATACGGTATATATACCTGTAGTTATAATTCATAGCAAATAGATTTTACAGATTTTTAAAACCAATAGATGTGAATAATCATATTTGTTGAAATAAAAATTTGTATTGAAAAAAAGTAATTTAATTATTTATGTGTTTTGTCATTTAATTGTGTTTGCATATATGTCAGTACTGGAACTCATAATAACATAATTTAGTGTAAGATAGTTTTTATTACATTAAAGTTTTGTTGAAGTTTAGCAAGTTAGATTTTTATATTCCGTTTAAGAATCTGCTATGGTTGTGATATTTGTTTATATATTTTGTCGACTGTGTAATAGATAATGCAGTTTTCAACACGTTAGGAATTTTACTTTGTATTGTATTTATTATTTGAAAATGCAATATCTATGTTGAATTAGACGTAATGGTACCTGAGTGTTATACCTAGCACATCCCTGTTTGTTTATATCGAAAATCATGCCCTGCAGCAATAAAATATTTGCTGGAATACAGTTTACTTTAAATATTATTATTATTGTTTTGTTAATTTCTGCTCAGTACAAAAAAAGAAGAAAATAAGAAGTAGCATAAGCCATCATAATGATCAGTTGAAGTACATCAAAGCAATGTGTTTTTTTATTTAGATATTTTTAACTTAATTGACTTATGAAGTTTTGAAATAACATCAGTGATATGTTACAGTAATAATTATGCTTTTTTTTAAATGCCAACTTCTTGCAAATGTTGATGATTATAGTAATAAAAAACCCACGTTATATTTAATGATTTCTTAATCAAATGCATAAATCAAATTTTCAATCAAACTATTACTGATATATCATTTCATTTTAGTAAGATCTATCTCGGAATAACCACTTAATATGAAAACAGTATCCAAAAAGAATTACTATAATATTTTATTACATTTTATTCTTGCATTATTGTTGAATCAGGTTATTCCAACTCCTTGATTATACATATATTTCAGATTTGAGTGGATTAGATATGTATTGCTTCCTAGAAATGGAAATTGTACTTTACCACATTTCCTTTCTGTTTAAGTATATATACTCAACAAAATTAATTAAGGCCAAGAAGATACTTTTGGCATTTTTCTGTATATATTGTACAAAATACATGTAAGTTTGGTTTGACAAAGATTGCCTTTTTAAATGTAGGGGCTGAACGTAGCCCAGTGGTTAAAGCACTCGCTTGATGTGCAGTTGGTTTAGGATCGATCCTTGTCGGTGGGCCCATTGGGCTATTTCTCTAACAAGCCAGTGCTCCACAACTGGTGTAAAAAAGACCATGGTATGTGTAATCCTATCGGTAGGATGGTACAGATCCCTTGCTACTAATGGAAAAATGTTGTAGGTTTCCTATCTTAAAACTATATGTCAAAATTACCTAATGTTTGACATGTAGAAGCCGATGATTACAAAATCAGTGTGCTCTAGCTGTGTCGTTAAACAAAACACAATTTAAAATTTAAACTTTTGCTTGTATCACCAGTCAAAATTTACTTAAACAATGTTTAGCAATCAAAACTCACTCACTAGCAAAAACTAACAAAAAAACAAATCTATTGGCCCTTAAATAATTTGTTGAGTATATGTAGGGATACCATTGACTTCCTCAGTGATGAAAATATTCAGATTTGTTTTTATTATAGTTAAATGTTTTAGATATTTCTAACTACTTCCAGGAGTAGGTCTAGTCATTTGGAAAACTTTGCAAACTCCATTTGTTTATTTCAATCAAAAACTAATTCCAGTGCAAAAAGGTTACACTTGGTATTAAGTGACACCTTACAACATGTAATAAATGAATTTGATAGTCCTATTATATACTCTTCAAAATTTGCTTAAATTAGTGCTAATATTTTATATATATATACATCTCAATTAATTTACAGATTAAGTTGTATTCTCAGCAATATGTAGTCTACCACTCTTATAAATGATGTGTATAGTTTGTAATGTTCAAGTACATGTGTTCTTCAAATTGTTATCACTAGCTTCTCCATTTCCACATACCCCGGTATACCTATTTTGTAAATTTGTATATTAGATTTGTGAAATGTGCTGCAGGTGTTTGTGAGGTATTTATTTCTTAAATTGGATATTTTTGGCTTGTATGCATACTTCAAGTGAGGAGAATGATGTCTTTTGTCTGGGAGTCTGTCATCTGACCATTGGATCATTGAAACGTCTGTTACAGATACACCTGTGCATTTTGCTTGTAATCTCCGTGCCAAAAAGGTATACAAATTACTTAAATTAAATGTGTTACAAACACTACAGTTTTTATTTTTTAAAAACATTTTGTTTTAGGTTAACCATAAGAGGCTTTTATATAGGCCTACAATCTTTTTGCTAATCCATTTCATTTACTGAAGAATATTGTTTATAAGGTTAATCATGAAGTTTACTTAACAAAGTCAAAATTAGTTTGGTTAATTTTTAATTCTAATTTTGTAAATGCTAGATTTTCTCATTCTTTATTAAGATTTTTCATGCTGGGGTGTTGTTAAACATTCATTAATACAGTATACAATGTATAATGAAAGAATTCAAAAGTATGATTGTGAGCTATAATCTAGTGGGATGTATCAACATAGTCATGATGACATCTGTAGGTGATGAAAACTGAAGGTTTATGAGTGAGTAATGGACAAGTATTGAACGCTATTGTAAAAAAAATATTACACAAGAGAGAAAATACCTAAATAACTAAAATGTATTTGATGTTATTTTATGCTTACATTTATTGCTGTAAATAACTTTTTAATTTGTATTGTGAGGTGTTACTGTTTTGTATTGATGTTTTTACAAAGATATTTGTTACTGGTTATCATATTGTTTGATTTGTTTTGCATAATACATTCCCATTTCCATCTGCTTGTGCTTAATTAATACGTAGAGTAGATGACGGTTGTTAATCACTGCGTCTGTGTATTCATCCAATAACCAATATGTGTGGTTCTGTTCACTTAATTAACAACAGTAACAGTAGATGAAATCTCTTGATAAATTCAGACCTTGACCTCATGGGACTTCCTAACAAGGAAGGAAAGAAGGAATCTTTTATTTTATGATGCACTCAACACATTTCCTAACGATACCACATTTCTCCTATGATTAAAACTCTCCTAAAATGTCAACCACAAACATGTCATTACTTCTAAAAATATAACAACAAAAATGTCAGTACTTCTAAAATACAACCACAAACATGTCAGTACTTTTAAGAATATAACAACAAACATGTAATTACTTCTAAAAATATAACAACAAACATGTCAGTACATCTAAAAATGCAATAACGAACATGTTAATACTTCTAAAAATATAACAACAAACATGTCAGTATGTCTAAAAATGCAACAACGAACATGATAATACTTCTAAAAATACAACCTTTGGCAAACATGTATATTCAATGAATGTCCAGACAATTCTGTAGTTTTTAATATTGAATCCTTTGAGCCATGGTGTGAAGTAAGTCTAATCATCAGGGCAATTGGTTGCTTTATAGTATACCCAAACAAATATGATAATAGGATTTTTTGTGAAAGTTTTTTGCTTATTAATAATGCACAAGGCAGTTTGTTGATTCTTGCAGTAAAGTTACTACAATATAACACGAACAATCAGATTGCTTTCTGTCGTAAAGTTTACAGTGCACATATCAGTCCATTGACATTATATTGAGATAGCCCTAATACAATAAATAATAGATTTTTAATCATCACTCACCTTGAGGATAAAAGCCAGTCCCCATTTTTGTATTAGCAAAATAAAAGAAGAAGAAAAAACAGAGTTTTGTCCGATATATATGGTGCTTGATGTGCAGCATTTCCAATATCCTTAAAATATAAAACACAAATATAAATAAAATTTCACCCCATCCCTATTTTGAAAAAAAAGGATTAAAATCTAAACTTCACTAATTTTTATAGTAGTATGAACATAACCATTTGCTCAATATCATAATATATTTTTTCTTGTTGAAAAATTAAAGCTTAGGAAATCACTGAAATTAATCAGATCATGGTGCAACGAAACTTGTTTTATGTGGTAATAGATACAAACTGTAGTGTAAGGTACATATTACTCAGAAAAGTTGGATTAGGCACCCTCTCTGTCTCTGGTCACACAAAATTTCTAGAATTGATGCAGAGATAAAGCATGGATTGCACAGAAAAAGTGGGTATATCTGATACCAAAATAAGGGGCATATTTAAATTGAAATCAGAATGCACGTCCTAGTTCACGCGTGATGGCATTTTGGCACCAAATGCGGTTTTACTCCATGCCGAGGGAAATTAAAAAAAAGGTTTTTAAAATGTTGACGCTCTAGGGTCGAAAATAAATACGCACGCTGACCAAACACTAGACATTTATTTTGTTTGGCTTTAGATTCATTAATGGGAGAATATATTTGTCATTTTGGAACTTTTCATATTTGTACCGAGGTTATGTGAATATAAAATACTCCAAAAGTAAGGCAGTTCTAAGTAAACTATCTCATATTAATATACCGAATGTAGGAATTGGTGCTGTAGCTTCATTTTTGTTTCTGAGAGCATAAACATGCATCTGCGTTAGGCTACACAATGTTAACAAACTTGGTTTTCAGACCTTTGAAAATTTGATTCAAAATGATATTCAAAAGACAAGAGATGACTGAAGTATTTATCTTTACTGCCACAATAAAACAACAAGTATGAAGATAGCCTCATGCCAAACTTCGAATACGTAGTCTTAGAAGGTAACAGTTAATTGTATGTGAATAATAATAATAAAAAACCTAAACAAACATTTGCTTCCTATAAGTTTTTAATTTGCCTTCCATGTTTGAAAAACCTGGTTATAAATGGTATTAGAAGCACATTTTTCTCTATAACAAATCCTTTGTACCTATGATGCAAATGAAAGTAAACATACAACTAATTGTAGTGAAACAATTCTATAAGGAGTGTGTGCAATATTTGTTGTGTAATTTTTCTTTCGTAAAGTTGTTATTGAGTTGTTGATTGATATGTCGACATTATTGATTATATCGTTGTTACTGTTTTGTCACGTCAGATACTACTCAAACTTTGCTGTCAGCTCAGTCCATGTAGCATTTTTGTGTAACATTAGCCATTATTGTCATTTCATTCCAGTTAATATCAGTGGCAGAGAACCGCAAGTATCTGCTAATAAATTATCTGACTAATGGCTTGTTTTGTGTTTTTCTTTCTCTTATTATTTAAGTGATTTTCAATGAGTCAACCATTTGGCACATGCTTAGTAGGCTTGCATCCACCAAAAAGTTAAAACACTTCTGTTTGGGAGGTTGCTAATGACTTCAAACCATGGTCATTTCGTACTATAGTCATTTCGTACCTAATTTGGTCATTTCGTTCCCTGGTCATTTCTTACCATTACAAAAAGTTATTTCGTACTTGGTCATTTCGTACCCTGGTCATTTCGTACCATTGCAAAAAGTCATTTCGTACCTTGGTCATTCCTGTCTTTCGGAAAACTTAATCATGATTACATTCAACAGGACAAAAAAACAAAAAAACACAAACAACAAACGCCAACAGGAACAACTCGTCATCATTGTTGTGGTTTATCTATTAGATTAACTTGTAGCATACGTTACTCCTACTCCACACCACCATACTCCAATATATTAGACTAACTTCCCCATTCCATCTTCCTCCATCCCATCTCCACCCACTTGACTGAAAGATGTCACGGACAGATCGAGTCGTTCACAACCTTTTAGTCCTGATATTATGAACTATATTGTTCATCAACGCGCTGGAAAGTCCCAGGATTATTTAATTTTAGCTAGCGTTTGGTACGATTATTAAGAATTTTCATACAGGAAATACTAGAGCTAAAGATTCCAAATTAAAGAAAGCGTTATTCCGACTAGTCCGTCTTCGTCTCCCACCCGTCTCCAGGGTCGCGGGATTGTTCGGGATCGGCACTAATCGTTTGTCGGAGTTGTTTCGTTACCAGTTAATAAAAGACGAGTTCTGATGGAGCCATCGACAGTGAATGAGCGAGTGGATCACAACGTGATCGATGGGTAAGACTAGTCACCGAGCTGCACGCGATGTCAGGCTTCCTCCAACGACGTCGCCTGGTCAGCAGACGACACTACTCCAGCGGAGAACCTGAACCCGGGAAAGACGATAACCGGGATTCGATTAGTCGTAATGCATGTGACAGTTGATGGCTACTGGTAACTTGAGTAGGTGTATTTTATACCTAGGCGAAAGCATATGCTATGGGGTAAATGGACGAGTTTTCCTTTTAGCTTGGATTCACGCAGACAACCGCCTCGGTGGAATGGTGCATTAGTGGTAATGCACGTGATGGTTGATGTGTCATTGGACACCAGAGTATGTCTTATACCTAGGTGTAAGCATATACGATGGGGGTAAATGGACGTTGTTGTGTTTAAAGCAAAAAACCGATATGAAATTCGACTTAAAAAAGATCATGTTAGATTCACACAGACAACCCCTCGGTAGAGTGCATTAGTATTCATGCATTTGACTGTTGATGGTCATTGGTAACCAGAGTAGGTGCGTAACCATATGCGATAGGGATAAATGCAGGGTTGAAAATTAACATAAAACTATGTTCGCCAACAGGGCCAGTTGAAGAACAATCTTACTGGCCCTTCACCAATTCAACTAGCCCTCCAATTATCACATTGAAATTCAACGGCTCAGCCAAAATCAAAATTAGAATGTTCTTTGCTGAATAATAACCATGTACTCACCGTATATAGTCCATGTTCTTCAAAAGGAAACCGATGAATTGGCATGTAACTTCATAACGAATAAAGTTAACATTCATATAAAAACTGGTTCTTAAGTTTTAAACCCATACCAACTCAAATAACATGTTTTGAAAAAAGAAACCCAGTATAAATATAAACGTTTCTGTACAAATTATCTTTTAATTATACAAATTAAATCTCATTTATAATTCAGGGGTGAAGACAAAATGCTAGAACAGCCAATGTATGCAGTTTGATTTGCATTGTCTCTGATGTAAAAAATATATAATGCAGTACAAAAAGAATAAAGGTAGAACTGCGCGTGCTATAGTATATAAAACTAGCTTGGGTGGCAGTCCTCTTTGTGGCGATGCATGAAGAATGAAATACACTTTGTGGCGATGCAACAGTATAAAATCTCCAGTAAAGGATTTCCTCTGGAGTGGCTGTCCTCCTACAGACGAACCACGCACACATCTGCATTTAATTTGGATATTGTAAATGCTACAATAGTAGGCTACTAATAAATAAATATCGAAAGAAAAATAAATCTGTAAAAAACCCAGCGTTTTAACAAAATACTTTATGTACTTAGTTATCATATTACAAAGCTTAAAAAAACGTAAAGGTACTTATTGTTTATTACAGTAATATGTGGACGGTTATGTCATCATGTAAGTCTTGGTATCACTTTAGATCTGATCTGTTATTATTTCATGCAATACCGACAACGACAATCAACTAACTGATCTTTGGAATAAGCCCTGTAGTAATGGACATTTTCATTGTTATTTTTACATGTGTGCATGCGCTCACGTTAGAGTTAAAACTACAAAAGGGATTTTGATTTTGTTCCAGAATAATATAAGCTAATTAAATATCATTCCTTTTTACCATAACATTGAATAACAATTGTCAAATAGTAGCTCTACTAGATACTTATGGCGTATCCAGTCCATTCCAATAAGCCGACGACTTCCAGATTAAAAAAAATACATGCAGTGTCTTCGATACGTTTTGACACCTGGCCCAAAGCCACATAAGCTAAGTCTGGCGCTGTCAAAATATAAAGCATGTTTTTTGTCTTCTGCTGCCAGATCTGAAGTTCGTACCAATACAGATGCGGCGTATTTTGTCATATTCGATTCAGTTTCAGTGTCTTTCTTTTCAACTCGCCAGACCCTAAAATGGATGGTCGTCCAACGGACTACCTTTGTAAAATTCTTAGTCGCCCTTAGCCAGCGACCGGGCGACTGTTAATTTTCAACCCTGGTGACGGTTGATGACCATTGGTCACTAGAGTAGGTGTCTTTATACCTAAGCGAAAACTTAAGATGGGGTAAATGGACGTTTTTTTAAAGGCAAAAGACCCAAGATCAAATTTAGCTAAAACTGTTAGATTACATTCCTTCAAACAACAGTTACCTCCCTCGGTAGAGTGTAACCCTATTAGTCTATGTATCCAAGTTTGTATTGTAGATGTTATGCTGTAATTAATATTGTTCAGATAATGACTAAAGGTAAATGTTTTCCTTTCTTTTCCTTACAAAAAACACACAACAACCCCCCCACCCCAAAAAAACAAAAAACCTGTTTTAATTTAAGAGAGTGAATGAATGAAAAAACAAAAAAGAATCAAAATAGAAAAAATTATTATCGATCAATATTCCCCTGCTGTTCTGATTAGGTATCAAACATAGTCTTCCATTTTTAACAAATAAAGAATCTTTTAAATTGATTATAAAGTGTATTACTTGGATTTGGAAAAAATGATTAAGTTCAAGATAACTCTGTCAAAAATGTAAATTGCCACGCAAGTCAAACTTGATTCTGTAACAGTACATGTTAAAGGTATACACAAAATGTCAGCTCAATATATCAAGGCATTGTGAAAAACTCACCCGGAAACCTATGTGTGAGGGACTAAAAAAACCCAAAACACTTCGTACGTACGAATAAATATATAATACGAAGCAAAATGGAAAAAACAATCACTGCTACAACAGTAGCACGCGATATTATATCACCACAGCTGTACTTATTATAATGAGCTTTATCAAAAACTAGTCTGTCCATGAAGAGGGGTGAAATAGTAAAAGAATCTTCGGGTGTGGCTGTCCTCCTGTAATAGATTCATGGAATCAATTAATTTACCCCTGCGACTCTGCATTGTGCAGAAATACAGCCCTGATCATGATTAACATTCGTGGATATACAGAACTATTATTCTAAACAAAACAAAATTTCTTAAAGTGTAATTGTAGTCGCCAAAAGACTGTTAGTAGGAAACATCTTACATGGCTGCAGATTCCGGACAGTCCCTTTAAGAACATGTCCTCATAGACACACCAATGACTAAAACGATGGTTGTTGCAAAAATCGATTTGAAATCACAACACGAAAGTATCGTAAGTTGAAATGAGGTAAAGTAAACCCAGAGCGAGTGAAATGTTCAATACAATCATAATTAAACTAAGGTTCAGTACAATCATAATTAAACTAAGGCAGCACCTCCAGAATTAACATGATGCTTCATACACTATATTACCATATTTAAATTAATCAATGTTAATATGATTCTTCATACATCACAGCTATTCAACATGACCCTGAAACCTTACCTTCGTACAAAGCTAACCTAACTGAAATAATGCTTTGTTCAACACATTTGTGAGTGAAATGATTGAAACTGCAACTGAAACTGCAACAATGACTAAAATGATGACTGGAGGTTAAAGTTTAATGGATAAAATATACAAGTAAGTACATTCCATATAGGGTATATACCGCCAAATCAAATCCCAAAAGACGACAATAATAGCAGGTGACCAGACCTGCCATACACAGCGTTGGAGTCAACATATACACCATGGATATAAATGCAGTGTTTATACCCATGGTGTATATATTGATTGATGCTATTACTCGTCAACCTTAGTCAGACTACTAGTTTCAAACATAACTGGAAGCATCTTCAGTTATCCCAGTGCTGATAACTGGAAGCATATTCAGCTATCCTAGTGCTCACAACTGGAAGCATCTTCAGCTATCCTAGTGCTGATAACTGGCAGCATCTTCAGCTATCATAGTGCTGATGACTGGAAGCATCTTCAGCTATCCTAGTGCTGATAACTGGAAACATATTCAGCTATCCTAGTGCTGATAACTGGAAGCAACTTCAGCTATCCTAGTGCTGATAACTGGAAACATCTTCAGCTATCCTAGTGCTGATAACTGGAAGCATCTTCAGCTATCCTAGTGCTGACAACTGGAAGCATCTTCAGCTATCCTAGTACTGATGACTGGAAGCATCTTCAGCTATCCTAGTGCTGATAACTGGAAGCATATTCAGCTATCCTAGTGCTGATAACTGGAAGCAACTTCAGCTATCCTAGTGCTGATAACTGGAAGCATCTTCAGCTATCCTAGTGCTGATAACTGGAAGCATCTTCAGCTATCCTAGTGCTGACAACTGGAAGCATCTTCAGCTATCCTAGTGCTGATAACTGGCAGCATCTTCAGCTATCATAGTGCTGATGACTGGAAGCATCTTCAGCTATCCTAGTGCTGATAACTGGAAACATATTCAGCTATCCTAGTGCTGATAACTGGAAGCAACTTCAGCTATCCTAGTGCTGATAACTGGAAACATCTTCAGCTATCCTAGTGCTGATAACTGGAAGCATCTTCAGCTATCCTAGTGCTGACAACTGGAAGCATCTTCAGCTATCCTAGTGCTGATAACTGGCAGCATCTTCAGCTATCATAGTGCTGATGACTGGAAGCATCTTCAGCTATCCTAGTGCTGATAACCGGAAGCATCTTCAGCTATCCCAGTACTGATAACTGAAAGCATCTTCAGCTATCACAGTGCTGATAACTGGCAGCATCTTCAGCTATCCTAGTGCTGATAACTGAACGCACCTTCAGCAATCTTAGTGCTGATAATTGGAAACACATTTAGCTATCCTAGTGCTGATAACGGGAAACATCTTCAGCTATCCTAGTGCTGATAACTGGAAGCACCTTCAACAATCCCAGTGCTGATAACTGGAAACATCTTCAGCTATCCTAGTGCTGATAACTGGAAACATCTTCAGCTAACCTAGTGCTGATAACTGGAAGCACGTTCAACAATCCTAGTGCTGATAACTGGAAACACCTTTAACAATCCTAGTGCTGATAACTGGAAACACCTTTAACAATCCTAGTGCTGATAGCTGGAAACATCTTCAGCTATCCTAGTGCTGATAACCGGAAGCATCTTCAGCTATCCTAGTGCTGATAACTTGAAGGATATGTAGCTATCCTAGTGTTAATAACTGGAAACATCTTTAGCTATCCTAGTGCTGATAACTGGAAGCATCTTCAGCTATCCTAGTGCTGATAACTGGAAGCATCTTCAGCTATCCCAGTGCTGACAACTGGCATCTTCAGCTATCCCAGTGCTGATAACTGGAAGCATCTTCAGCTATCCTAATGCTGATAACGGGAAACATCTTCAGCTATCCTAGTGCTGATAGCTGGAAGCATCTTCAGCTAACCTAGTGCTGATAACTGGAAGCACCTTCAGCAATCCTAGTGCTGATAACTGGAAGCACCTTCAACAATCCTAGTGCTGATAGCTGGAAACATCTTCAGCTATCCTAGTGTTGATAACCGGAAGCATCTTCAGCTATCGTAGTGTTGATATCTGGAAAGATATGTAGCTATCCTAGTGTTGATAACTGGAAACATCTTCAGCTTTCCTAGTGCTAATAACTGGAAGCATCTTCAGCTATCCTAGTGCTGATAACTGGGAGCGTCTTCAGGTATCCTAGTGCTGAACAGGAAGTATCTTCAGCTATCCTAGTGCTGATAACTGGAAGCATCTTCAGGAAGCCTAGTGCTGATAACTGGGAGCGTCTTCAGGTATCCTAGTGTTGATAACAGGAAGTATCTTTAGCTATCCTAGTGCTAATAACTGGAAGCATCTTCAGCAAGCCTGGTGCTGATAACAGGAAGTATCTTCAGCTATCCTAGTTATAATAATTATCGTCCTATTTTTAGTAGAACTCGGCACATGTTTCATGCACTACAGTAACTGATACTCTGATACTAGTTCAGATTAAATGACTTGAATTTACTGGCTAGATGCTATGGCATTTTATGACAACAAATACTGTTAACATTTATCGTCTATGGCAGAACTGGTAGTGTTTAATGTGAAAATAAAAGGTCGATGCATTTCGGACTTTAACCCTGCGATATGCTATTTGATATACTGATACCTAGTATAATTAGACAGTTTGAAACGTTATATGTAGAGATGTGGTAAATTAAAAAATAAATGTTTATTAACCATGACAATAAGATGATAAAAAATAAACAAAAAAGTTAAAGTTTGTTTTGTTTAACGACACCACTAGAGCACATTGATACATTAATCATCGGCTTTTGGATCGTTTATATTTACAATCCCACAGACAGGATAGCACATACCACGACCTGTGACATACAAGCCGTGGTGCACTGGCTAGAACGAGAAATAGCCAATAGGCCCATCGACAGGGATCGATCCCAAACCGACCTCGTATTAAGTGAGCGCTTTACCACTGGGCTACATTCTACCTCAAACTGACACAATACCTAAAATTATGCTGATATAACATAACCAGGAGTAGATGCTTGAAATGGAAACTTTACGTATAACTGAAATGATACTTGCTGCAGTGCTCTAATTGCTAAAGTCGAACAGTGACAAGTACAAATATGTTAGATTTGTTCATCTGAATAATCGCTAAAACAAAATAAAATAAACCATCTCGGACGAATCAAACACCACATTATCCCGATACGTTAATTCTTTTGTAATATTTTTGTATTAAAATACGTAGTGTTTGTTGCTATTCGTTTGAAGTTAATGCAAATTTGAGATATATTGTGGAACTTTGCAATATGTGTTTTGTTTCCAAACAATGTATACATTTTATTAGCCATATCTCTTACTTCCCCCTTGGATACCGTAACACCACTCGGAACAGGATGTGGATGACTTTAGAAATGATATGTAAGATAAATAGTATGAAAAGTGTATTATCGGTATTAAGAGAAAAACAGATGATTGAACGTTTTCCATTAAGTGTCCAAAATGGCCTTTAAGTCTGAAACCTAATCCAACACATGCCATCCGATGTCTTATAGAATACGACACTAAACGTTTTAACGCTTTATGTATATGGAGGTTTTGTTAAACATATTAGAAATTATTAATAAGCCAAACGTGCATTTTCTAGAAAAACAACTTGGACGCTTTAGTAAGAACAATGCTGTTCAGTGAAAATGAGCAGTCGGTATTGAGATGACGATTTTGCAGTCCTAGCTTATACAAAGTCTGTAACACCACAAAGAAAAACAAGTGCAAGAAAAATAAGAAGAGAAATAGTAAGACGAAATGGAAGACTAAAAAAGCCATTCGATCACACTGTTTAATTAGCGGATGAGGTCATTCCGACACGCGGTCCAAAGACTGAAAGAGCAAACTCACTGTTCTCACTAACCCGATTCTTCCTTTTAGCAAAATTATTATTTATTTGCTTTCTCTCATCAGACATGGCAGTACATACCATGACCGTTCATACCATCCCGATTGATGATCATTGATTGGAATAAAGAATTCGGAAAATTGTGGAAAATGGGAAGGACATGGCCATCACACCTTCCCCAGCTTCGATGTAAGTAGGAAAATGGGAAGGACATGGCCATCACACCTTCCCCAGCTTCGATGTAAGTAGGAAAATGGGAAGGACATGGCCATCACACCTTCCCCAGCTTCGATGTAAGGTGGAAAATGGGAAGGACATGGCCATCACACCTTCCCCAGCTTCGATGTAAGTAGGAAAATGGGAAGGACATGGCCATCACACCTTCCCCAGCTTCGATGTAAGTAGGAAAATGGGAAGGACATGGCCATCACACCTTTCCCAGCTTCGATATAAGGTGGAAAATGGGAAGGACATGGCCATCACACCTTCCCCAGCTTCGATGTAAGTAGGAAAATGGGAAGGACATGGCCATCACACCTTCCCCAGCTTCGATGTAAGTAGGAAAATGGGAAGGACATGGCCATCACACCTTCCCCAGCTTCGATGTAAGGTGGAAAATGGGAAGGACATGGCCATCACACCTTCCCCAGCTTCGATGTAAGTAGGAAAATGGGAAGGACATGGCCATCACACCTTCCCCAGCTTCGATGTAAGTAGGAAAATGGGAAGGACATGGCCATCACACCTTCCCCAGCTTCGATGTAAGTAGGAAAATGGGAAGGACATGGCCATCACACCTTCCCCAGCTTCGATGTAAGTAGGAAAATGGGAAGGACATGGCCATCACACCTTCCCCAGCTTCGATGTAGTAGAAAATGGGAAGGACATGGCCATCACACCTTCCCCAGCTTCGATGTAAGTAGGAAAATGGGAAGGACATGGCCATCACACCTTCCCCAGCTTCGATGTAAGTAGGAAAATGGGAAGGACATGGCCATCACACCTTCCCCAGCTTCGTAAGTAGGAAAATGGGAAGGACATGGCCATCACACCTTCCCCAGCTTCGATGTAAGTAGGAAAATGGGAAGGACATGGCCACCACACCTTTCCCAGCTTCGATATAAGGTGGAAAATGGGAAGGACATGGCCATCACACCTTTCCCAGCTTCGATATAAGGTGGAAAATGGGAAGGACATGGCCATCACACCTTTCCCAGCTTCGATATAAGGTGGAAAATGGGAAGGACATGGCCATCACACCTTCCCCAGCTTCGATGTAAGTAGGAAAATGGGAAGGACGATGTTCGATGTAAGGGAAAATGGGAAGGACATGGCCATCACACCTTCCCCAGCTTCGATGTAAGGTGGAAAATGGGAAGGACATGGCCATCACACCTTCCCCAGCTTCGATGTAAGTAGGAAAATGGGAAGGACATGGCCATCACACCTTCCCCATCTTCGATGTAAGGTGGAAAATGAATTTGCAATTTTGTTTTAGTAGCGGCACACAAACATGCATCTTTAAACTGACAAATATGTTATTAGATAGATATATAGATTAGATGGATGGATGGATGTAAGAAAGCAATGTTTTATTTAACGACGCACTCAACACATTTTAATTACGGTATATATGGCATCGGACATATAAAGGAGCATTCAGCTAATGAGAGGAAACTCTTTGCCACCAACTGACAGGAGAGTACGTACAACGGTCTTTGTTATACCAGTTGTGGAGCACTGGCAGGAAATATTCCAATGAACCCACTGACGAGGATTGTTCCTAGACCGACCTCGCAGTAGCTTCACCAATAGGCAGCTGGTCTACGTCTCGCCCCTGGATAGATGGATGAATTAATATATGAATGGATGGATGAATGGATGGATGGATGGATGGATGGATGATATATGCACAGATGATATACATAGCTGATACATATACACATATGTATTATACATACATACATACATACAAGATACATGCGTGTTTGTGAGTGTAACCCCCCTCCCACCAATCCAACTATAACAACAACAACAACAATAACAAAAAAAAAACTAAACTAAAAAAACGCCACCAATTACTCTCCAAAAAAAAAATAACAACGAAAAACCCCAACTTAGGTCTACATATTAAAAAAAAAAAAGTAAAAAGGCAAGCAATTTATCAAATTATTACAAAAAAACCTATATCACTTTACAAAATTATTGTACAAAAAGAAGAAGAATGAAAACAAAGAAACAAACGCAATCCTATTTTACAGATAATTAATTAGAAAAAAATATATCGATGAAAAGACCAAACATTAGACAGGTTTTTATAACATACATACAACACGATACTACCAAATGGGTGTCATTGTAAGAAGCAATATAGAGAAGAAAAAAACATAACATTGAAATGCGTGTTAATGCAAATCTATTTTAGATTCCAATTAATTCGACGAGAGTTTTGAAGGAAACCCAAACTGTACGACAAAGAAAGATCATTTGTGTAATTAATATGTCCAAGGTATTGTGTTCCCCGATACAAGATGCCTGTTTATTAGTCGAAGCGTTTAAAAAACAGATTACGTTCCGGCGAGATGACGCACGCGTCAACACATCATATCCGGTTACAGAAGACACTCATCTTACATTTCTAATCAGCTGAAAAAAAAAAAAAAAAATAATAATAATAAAGAAGAAAACACCCATCAATTTTAATTTTAAATAGTTTTCATCGCAGATATATGTTTGTTTGAACATATTTTAGGACTGTGTTAAAACAATTCAAAACGTTAATTACTTTCAAAACGCAATAATAAAATTTAATTTATTAACAAAATTAAAGCTGCAATATACGATATATCGCCTCATCTCATTATAATATTATTTACTAAAGCAAATACAAACACAACTACTGTTTGCATTTTATGTTTTAGCTCCGTATAACTAAAACAGTTTAAATGCAACTTTTAAACTAATATAAGGCGGAAGTGACAGTGACGCCACTGTCAATATAAACAATAAGTACGTTAGCAACAGCCTAAAAGACACGTAGTCAATTGTTATTTCGATGTCTTGCGCAAGTGCGAATTAACTACTTTCTGCCTTATAGAAGAAGGAAGGAAATGTTTTATTTAACGACGCACTCAACTCATTTTATTTTACGGTTATATGGCGTCAGACATATGGTTAAGGACCACATAGATATCGAGACAGGAAACCCGCTGTCGCCACTTCATGGGCTACTCTTTTCGATTAGCAGCAAGGGATCTTTTATATGCTCCATCCCACATACAGGGTAGTACATACCACGGCCTTTGATATACCAGTCGTGGTGCACTGGCTGAAACGAGAAATAGCCCAATGGGCCCACCGACGGGGATCGATCCCAGACCGACCGTGCATCGAGAGAGCGCTGTACCACTGGGCTACGCCCCGCCCTCCTTCTGCCTTATAGAGCTCAACATGTATTTAATAATTGTATATATATATATATATATACACACACATATATACACACACACACACACATATATATATATACACACACATACAGAGAGAGAGAGAGAGAGAGAGAGAGAGAGAGAGAGAGAGAGAGAGAGAGAGAGAGAGAGAGAGAGAGAGAGAGAGAGAGAGAGACACACACACACACACACACACACACACACACACACACAAGCATTGATATAGTAGTCGTGGTGCTCTGGCTGGAACGAGAAATAGCCCAATGAACCACCGACGGGAATCGACCGTAGATCGACCAATCAGGCGAGCGCTTT
The DNA here is from genome assembly GCF_016097555.1 of Gigantopelta aegis. Taxonomy (NCBI): domain Eukaryota; kingdom Metazoa; phylum Mollusca; class Gastropoda; order Neomphalida; family Peltospiridae; genus Gigantopelta; species Gigantopelta aegis. The sequence goes on along the minus strand of NC_054704.1, from coordinate 94,841,276 downwards.
ATCACTGGACTACGTCCCTCCACCTCACCCCCCCCACCCCCCAAAAAAATATATATTTCTTAAGCAAGGTAAATTTTTTTGTATACATGGACTTGAATCTGGATTATTTTTACATTTGATATGTTATATGTGCAGGCACGGCGGAGCAAGGGTGGGGTCTGGGGGCTGGGGGGCTCTAGCACCTCCAAATAATTCTGAATGAAAAATATTATTGGTAGTAAATCTTAAGACGGAGATGAATTGTACTTGTAGAATGCATGAAATTATATTTCAGGACATCTCGTTTTGAAAGCGAAAAACAAAAACAACAATCTGTTAGGAAAAAACCCCATACAATAATTTCCTAAGTATCACATTGTGGATATCAAATGATACAGTATGTAGCATTTCAGATTAGAGTCTTAATAGATATTTCATTAGAGCTTCACCTGAAATAATCATTAAAGTAGTCGTGTTTTACGTTTTTCCTCTGAACCATTTTAAGATACCCAGGAGATAATACAAACACTATAAACATAATAAATTAACCCTTTCAACACAAAATGTACAATCGTCAATATTTGTTTTCGTATTTAATATATTTTTCAGGTTTGTAATGATTTGTCTGTTTAATCTGGTTTTCTGCTGGTCCTAGATTTTACGTGTGCAGTCGTAGTAGATATAAAATAGTCCACATTAATATAAGTCCATCTTAGTGAAAGAAAGAAAGAAAGAAATGTTTTATTTAACGACGCACTCAACACATTTTATTTACGGTTATATGGCGTCAGACACATGTTTAAGGACCACACAGATTTGGAGAGGAAACCCGCTGTCGCCACATAGGCTACTCTTTTTACGACAGGCAGCAAGGGATCTTTTATTTGCGCTTCCCACAGGCAGGATAACACAAACCATGGCCTTTGTTGAACCAGTTATGGATCACTGGTCGGTGCAAGTGGTTTACACCTACCCATTGAGCCATGCGGAGCACTCACTCAGGGTTTGGAGTCGGTATCTGGATTAAAAAACCCATGCCTCGACTGGGATCCGAACCCAGTACCTACCAGCCTGTAGACCGATGGCCTGCCACGACGCCACCGAGACCGGTCTTAGTGAAAGATACCTGGCTTAAGGGAAGATTTTGGAATTAATGTGAATTGCTCGTGGGGGAAGGGAGTAAGATGCAGCCCAGTGGTAAAGCATTCACCTGATGGGTCGATCCCCGTCGGTGAGCCATTGAGCTATTTCTCATTCCAGCCTGTGCACCACGACTGGTATATCAAAGGCCGTGGTATGTACTATCCTGTATGTTGGATGGTACATATAAAAGACATCTTGCTACTAATGAAACAATTTAGCTTGTTTCCTCTCTAAGACTATATGTCAGAATATCCAAATGTTTGACATCCATAATGAATAAATCAATGTGATCTTGGGAATTCTATTTTGAACAGTAAGAGAAACACCAGTATTACATTTTCTTTACTTTTCTTTCAATTATTTTAAATGATTTAGTCTGAATCCCATTGATTTGTAGGTCTATTAAATTACCATTGTCTTGTGAACATTTACTGCCCATAATTAGTGTCCCTTTATCCAATTGCTTTTGTTATTCACTATGTTTTGGAAATGGCGGAAAGAACAGCTAGACTGGAGTTTGTGCTTCAAGGCAAGCCGCGAACGTTAGCGTTATTCGCTGTCGCTGAACGCAGACCAGAAACCGGCCAATGTGGAATAATGGCATACCTTCTGTAAACGATGCACCATGCTAAACATAAATTTTGTTTTGTTTAACGACACCACTAGAACATATTGATTAATTAATAATTGGCTATTTGATGTCATCAAACATTTAGTATTCTTACTAGTAGTCATTAGAGGAAAACCGCGACATTTTCCCATTAGTTGCAAGGGATTTTTCATATACACTTTCCCACAGACAGGAAAGCATATACCACGGCCTTTGACCAGTTGTGATGCATTGGTTTGAGGAAAAAAACCCACCAATCAGTTGAATGGATCCACCGAGGTAGTTTGATCCTGTGACGCAAGCACCTCGGGCGAGAGCTCAACCGACTGAACTAAAGCCCGCCCCAATCACCTTGGTAATGCCCTTCCGACTTTACCTTGTTTTGTTGTTCAGATTGTCGGTGTTTGTTTATCAGTATGCACCTGAAAATCGTATGGTTGATATATATATATATATATATATATATATATATATATATATAGTAGTCGTTTTCGAGTTGAAAGACGCTATTTTATAGAGTGCTCAACCGTGTGGAAGCCAGATATATCGTTAAAAAGTGTATGTTTTTCTCTACATGACAGGCTTGTTTCGTGAGAGAGTTGAATTATTGCTCTCACTCATCAGATGTAGATTTAATTACACCGTCAACGGAAAGCTGATGACGTAATGGACTCTGTGACGTCGAGGTTACGTCACTATGCAGGTCTATAGGTGATGTGTGGTATGCGCACAGAAGGTATTTGCGTCTGTGTCGACATGCTGATACGAGTTCATTCTTGGAGTTTAGTGTGCTGGTTTCAGGTTTATACATTATGAACAGTTGTATTATTCCTTACACACACACACACACACACACACACATATATATATATATTGTGACGGTACATGCTCTTAATTTCTTTTCACCTGTGGCGATATTAATTGTTTTAGAGGGCCGTGTGCAGTTCCAAATGCACTTAGCCCAGGTGGCCAGTAGTTACGTAATACCTCCACGAGTGCGGTTTTTACAACCGTGATTTTGGCGACTGGCGACAGAATGTCTGGCCATCTAAGAAAATATACCGACTCTCAGAGAGGTGGAAATATCAGATGATAGGTGAGGTACCGCCTTGTGCCCCCAGGCGATATTCGCTGTCTCTGAGAGTTTTGAATAAATAGCTAGGGTTTTAGAGATATCGGGGAGAAACATATTGGAAGGCGTCCAGGGGAAACATAAGTCCGTCCGGACTGGCAATTATATATTTTCTGCTCTGTGTATAACCTTGATGTGATTGATGTGACTTTAAATATTTTAATACTGTATTATACCAATATTATTTAGACGGTGCTGCCGGTCATCTGACGCAGTAATCTGTAGGCTCACTGTCTAAATAATTATTAAAGCTTAGCCAGTCATCCTAGAGGACCTAGGTAAACTGTAGGTTATTGTCTTTATTGTGATTGGTACCAATATTAATTCTGTGTTACAAGGTTACTGAATGAGTAATTAAGAGTTAATTAAAAATTAACCAGTTAGGAATAGAGTTGTAATTCCTTTATTAATTAAGTTCTCCTGGAAGCGTTTCTCAATTATCACACGTTACTGAACGAGTAGTAAGGGTTAATTAAAAATTAACCAGTTAGGAATAGAGTTGTACTTCCTTTATTAATTAAGTTCTCCTGGAAGCGTTTCTCAATTATCACACGTTACTGAACGAGTAGTAAGGGGTAATTAAAAATTAACCAGTTAGGAATAGAGTTGTAATTCCTTTATTAATTAAGTTCTCCTGGAAGCGTTTCTCAATTATCACACGTGTGGGTGTTGTGTCACGGTGAAGTGATTAGCATATTGTGTAAACTAGACACCTAGAGATTAACTAATTAAGTGATCAGTTCTGGGTTGTTATTATTTGTTGTTGTAATTAACTACTGCGGCAGTACATTTGTCAGCGTAGGTTAATACAGTTTCCAAAGTGTATTGTGTTTTTGTTGTGTTTTCTAGTGAACTAAACGTGCTATAATAATATATACTTTATATAAGATCGTATCTCTGATCATACCTAGACGAGCCACCAGCGGGTATAACTGCCTGTTACAGAGATATCTAATAGATATACAGTTAGGAGAGATATCTGGACAATCGTGTTTCATTCAGTTACGGGTATTTATAGGATCCCCGTGACAGGAGTGAAAATTGGGGCGCTCGTCCCGGATCTGAAACGGGACATGCATATTTTAAAAAAAGTATTGTTTGTAAATGGGGGCTTTATAAATTATTTTTACAAATAACTAGAAGTAGCAACGTTGTTCACTAGAAAATTAATTAATAATAAGTGCGTCATATCTAAACATGGATAATAATTTGCTGGATAGGCCTACGCTCAGTGTAGTGGAGATTAAGCGAGCACGTAAGGCCGAGTTAGTTGAAATCGCGGGTGAGCGAGAAATTGATTTAACATCAGCTAAAACCTTAGGAGATATAAGGACAATTATTATCCAGGAAATCTTTGGTGATAGTCCTGTTATGGAAAAAAGTGAGATTGTTCCAGAGATAGAGATAAATGAGTTAAGTGTAGAACAACAATTAGCTTTTAAAAAGCTTGAGTACGAAAGAGAAGAACGTGCATTAGATAGAGAGAGAGATAGAGAAGATAGAGAGAGAAATAGAGAGAGAGAGAGAGAGAGAGAGAGAGAGAGAGAGAGAGAGAGAGAGAGGAAAGAGAAGAGAGGGATAGAGAGAAAGAAGATAGGGATAAAGAAGAGAGAGAGAGAGAGAGAGAGAGAGAGAGAGAGAGAGAGAGAGAGAGAGAGAGAGAGAGAGAGAGAGAGAGAGAGAGAGAGAGAGAGAGAGGAGTGGGAGAGAGGGCGGAAGATAGAGAGAGGGTGAGAGAAGATAGAGAGAGAGGAGAGAGAGAGAGAGAAGAGAGAGAGAGAGAGAGAGAGAGAGAGAGAGAGAGAGAGAGAGAGAGAGAGAGAGAGAAAGAGAAGATAGACATAGGGATAGAGAGAGAGAGAGAGAGAGAGAGAGAGAGAAAGAGAAGAGAGGGATAGAGAATTCCAGTTAGAAAAATTAAAAGTGGAACATGAGTTAAAGTTGAATACTGAAGAAGTTAGACGAGAGGCAGGAAATGGTTTTAACATGTCGGAGGCTTATAGATCAGAGCCTGTATTTGATGACCAGGAGGTAGATATGTTCTTCCAACTTTTTGAACGGGCCGCTAAGCAGCTAAATTGGCCACAGTCTAAGTGGACATTGTTAGCCGTGTCTAAGTTTAAGGGGAAGGCTAGTGTAGCTTATAATTCAATGAGTGATGAGCGAGCAAGTCAGTACGACTTAGTTAAGGCGGCAGTGTTGAGAGCTTATGAATTACGACCTGAGGATTATCGTTTACGGTATAGCGAATTGAGAAAAACGCAGGGTCAGTCTTATAGTGAGTTTGTGGCTAAGAAGGCAGGATGTTTGATAAATGGGTGGTGTCTCATCAGGTAGAGTCATATACCGAGTTACGGGAGTTGTTGATCTTACAAAACATTAAAAATGGATTACCAGTTAGCTTACGTATTCATTTAGAGATTCGTGATGTCAAAAAGATAGAGGAGGCAGGCATAGTGGCAGATGACTACGTGTTAATACACAAGGCTCAGGCAGTACAGGGTAGCTCTATACAACAGGGTGATAAGAAGAAATTTCAGCCAGGTTTTTCCCGGGAAAGTAACTATCGGGGAAAGTCATCTAGTTGGTCAGCTAGTCAGGCAAGGAATGCACCTGGTGGGCAAAGTAAGGATAAGCCTGCATTATCAGCCAATGCACGAACTTTTCGTCCACATTGCAGTTACTGTAAAAAGGATAACCATCTTGTCGGGGACTGTTTTAAAAGGAAACGCGATAATGCGCAAGTGGTCGGTTTAATGAGGTCAGCTCCGTTAGTGAGAGAGTTAATGGATAGTCCCATGGCAGAGAAAGTAAACCCGTATGTGTCCACTGGTATGGTTTGTGATGTGAAACAAGAATTGAGTCCTAAGGCAATATCAATCTATCGAGATACTGGTTTTAGTCAGTCGCTGATCACGTCGGAGTGTTTAGCTAGTATTAAGAATTCAGATACAGGACGTAGTTTGGCCTTAACCTCGGTTACTGGAGAAAAAATGGTTGTCCGGTTACATAAGGTTTTCTTGTGTTCGAAGTTTGTGACGGGACCAGTCATTATGGGTGCTGTAAAGGACTTGCCTGTTGAAAACATAGGAGTTTTGTTGGGTAATGATTTGACTAGTCAGTGTTGTCAGCCGAAATGTGACCAATTGTTAATTAAAGACAGCCCTTTACTAGTAGGAGAGAGTGAGGTTGATGAGATCAGATATCCTGCGTGTGTAATGACTAGGGCTATGACCAGAAAGGTAACACAAGACGCAGAGGATATTTGTGATTTGTCTGATACGTGTGTGAGCCATGAAATTGGAGTGGACGAGGTTATCAGTAAAATGGTAGATAAGTCAACTGAGGAATTAAATGTGGTGGAACCTGTTGATCTCCCGCAGAGGGGAAATGAACCAGTTGTGTTTGATAGAGGGGAATTACCTTGTAATAGACAAGAGTTAATTCTAGAGCAGGGGGCTGATCCAAAATTGTTGGCAGCTCGCACTACATTGTTAACAGAGGGTGAGATGGAGGATCAGATGTCAGGTTATGATATGGACAAGGGAGTATTAATGAATAAGAGAGTTAGAGATAGGAGGTGGCAGGCGACCGAACTAGCTAGGAAGCAACTGAGCCATGCTCAGAGCAAAATAAAATCAGTGTTTGATAGGAAGACTAGGAGTCGGGAATTTAAACCAGGGGATAAAGTGCTGCTGTACCTTCCCATTAAACGGGGTTCTGTGCAGAACAGGTATTTCGGGCCCTATGTTGTGCACAAACGGGTTAATGAGACAGGGTATGTGATAAACACTCCTGATAGGGTTAGGAAAAGTAGGTATTGTCACATCAATTTGCTAAAAGGTTATTTTGACAGACTGCCGATAGTTCCAGTGCTACCTGTCCAAATTGAGAGTCACTCAATTTCCTGTGATGACGTCAATACTGCAGAGAGAAAATTAACCAACAGCCAGATTCTAGCAGACTTGAACCCCCAGCGAGAAAAGTTGACTACGCTGATACAAGACAATGTTTCCATTTGTCAGGACCTTCCAACGGTTACCAATACCTTAAGCCAGGATGTGCGCTTGGAACCCAACGCTACACCGATTCGACAGCATGCCTATCGGAGAAAACCTGGAAAACGTGCGACACTGAAAAAGAAAGAAACGAAGTCCAGTGGTCAGATGAATGCGAGAAGTCATTCAACCGTCTCAAGCAGATGCGCTACTCGTCTCCCGTGATGGCAGCACCAGACTACCGAATGCCGTTCAAGCTAGCTGTGGATGCCAGTGACTGGGAGCTGGAGCTGTGCTGTTCCAGGAAGACGAAAATGGACTGGACCATCCTGTAAGTTTCTTCTCCAAAACGTTTGACAAACACCAGGTGAACTATTCCACTATAGAGAAGGAAGCTTTGGCCATGGTACAAGCTCTGAAGCATTTTCAGATCTACGTGAAATCGGCAGTGCATCAAGTGGTGGTCTTTACTGATCATAATCCGCTTATTTTCATTCACAGAATGAAAGCCACCAACCAGAGAGTTTTGAGATGGAGTCTTCTTCTGCAGGAATTCCCAATTACCATTGAACATATCAAGGGCACTTCTAATGTAATCGCTGATGCCCTGTCCCGAAGTTGAACGTTATGATAATGTGTTGACATTCTTGATTTCTGTTTTGTTTTTATATATTTTATTTGTATACCAGGGACTCAGAGACTCAGTGTGATTACTGGTAGTCACCTTATTATTACATGTGTTATAAATGCCCGTATGCGTCAGTTAACCACCTTTTTGTTTTAATGTAGTATATTTCCCTATTCCTAGAGTAGAGGAAATATCCTTTTTGAGGTGGGGGTGTGTGACGGTACATGCTCTTAATTTCTTTTCGCCTGTGGCGATATTAATTGTTTTAGAGGGCCGTGTGCAGTTCCAAATGCACTTAGCCCAGGTGGCCAGTAGTTACGTAATACCTCCGCGAGTGCGGTTTTTACAACCGTGATTTTGGCGACTGGCGACAGAATGTCTGGTCATCTAAGAAAATATACCAAATCTGGGAGAGGTGGAAATATCAGATGATAGGTGAGGTACCGCCTTGTGCCCCCAGGCGATATTCGCTGTCTCTGAGAGTTTTGAATAAATAGCTAGGGTTTTAGAGATATCGGGGAGAAACATATTGGAAGGCGTCCAGGGTGAACGTTAGTCCGTCCGGACTGGTAATTATATATTTTCTGCTCTGTGTATAACCTTGATGTGATTGATGTGACTTTAAATATTTTAATACTGTATTATACCAATATTATTTAGACGGTGCTGCCGGTCATCTGACGCAGTAATCTGTAGGCTCACTGTCTAAATAATTATTAAAGCTTAGCCAGTCATCCTAGAGGACCTAGGTAAACTGTAGGTTATTGTCTTTATTGTGATTGGTAAAAATTAACCAGTTAGGAATAGAGTTGTAATTCCTTTATTAATTAAGTTCTCCTGGAAGCGTTTCTCAATTATCACACGTTACTGAACGAGTAGTAAGGGTTAATTAAAAATTAACCAGTTAGGAATAGAGTTGTAATTCCTTTATTAATTAAGTTCTCCTGGAAGCGTTTCTCAATTATCACACGTTACTGAACGAGTAGTAAGGGGTAATTAAAAATTAACCAGTTAGGAATAGAGTTGTAATTCCTTTATTAATTAAGTTCTCCTGGAAGCGTTTCTCAATTATCACACGTGTGGGTGTTGTGTCACGGTGAAGTGATTAGAATATTGTGTAAACTAGACACCTAGAGATTAACTAATTAAGTGATCAGTTCTGGGTTGTTATTATTTGTTGTTGTAATTAACTACTGCGGCAGTACATTTGTCAGCGTAGGTTAATACAGTTTCCAAAGTGTATTGTGTTTTTGTTGTGTTTTCTAGTGAACTAAACGTGCTATAATAATATATACTTTATATAAGATCGTATCTCTGATCATACCTAGACGAGCCACCAGCGGGTATAACTGCCTGTTACAGAGAGATCTAATAGATATACAGTTAGGAGAGATATTTGGACAATCGTGTTTCATTCAGTTACGGGTATTATAGGATCCCCGTGACATATATATATATATATATACACACAATGTATATAGGTTATTACCAGAGTGTTTTTCGATATCGTCATCATCATATATTAGGAATAAAAATTGTATTATGCGAGCCTCTGGCGAGCATAATACATTATTGTTATTCCTAATATATGATACTGACGATACCGAAATACACGAGGGTAATAATCGCTTTATCATATAAGCTCAAGCTTAATACAACGTGTTTTTGTAAACTGTACACGCAACTTTAATTCCAGTCCGCCATTACTAGATGTAAAAATATGTGGCGCGGTGTATTTTTGAATGGAAATGACGTCAAAAACGAATGATATCATTTTGGATGTCCTTACATCAAAATAAAATTATGCCTAAAGTTTTTTGTTTTCTGAACGCTAGACAGCTTTCAGTGTCAAATTATCATTGAAATGTTTTTATTTGATGACTATGAATGCATATGTCAATCACGGAGTGTCACCCAAGTATGTTTGCTTAAATGTCAAAAAACCTAGTGCCGAGACCTCGACTAATTTAAATCTAATTTGCAAAGTTATCAAATTCTTAAAGTATGTGATCTAAAAAATATCACATACTTTGACTGCACTGAAAATGTAAAATATTATATGATATATATATATATTTATATATATATATATATATATATATATATATATATATATATATATATATATATATATGGATCTGCCCTGGACTAGATCTTTAATCAGGTCACACATCATATCCAGGGGCGGACCTGCCTAAACCTTAAAGAGTATTCAACAACCCATCCATCTGCACATAGGAGTAAAGTGTGTGTAGTTTTTTTCTGTTGCATGTGTTGGCCCTCCCCCTTGCCCCCTCCTTTCCGATCTCTCGGTTGAAGTCGACAGTATTTTTTATGTTCGGTTATGACAAAGTCACGAAGTTGCAAATTGCCTCACGTGTGTGTCCACAGTGTATATTTTCCCAACTCCGCGCGTAATTTATTTCATATTTTCGCTAAAGGTGTTTGACGGTCGCGTCTCACGGGAACACGTGATTCTGTTGGTGATGAAATGTAGCGCTAAATGTGACGCCATTAGAAATCCCCGTTGTGCTCATGCGTACAATAACCATCTCGTTATATCCCGCGAGATTTGGCGCTAGTTTTAAATCCCCGGCGACAGTTTTTCTGTAAGACACGGCAGGTTATATCTGACGATGTCTCATCCTAGAAGTATTTTGTGTTCTTAAAAACAGAATCAACACTGTCTGACCATTTATAGTTAATTCAAATCTACCTTTATCTACGACCTCCGTGGTATAGTGGTTACGCCATTGGTTGCTAGGTACTGGGTTCGCATCCCGGTTCAGGCTTCCACCCAGAATGAGCTTTAAAGATCAATGTAAGACTACTACATCGACTTCTTTCTCCCCCTCTCTACCCCCCCCTCTCTCTCACACACACACGCACGCACACACACACACACACACACACACACACACACACGCACACAAACCACTAACCAACTGTCCTGGACAGTTTAAATGGCTGAGGTGTGTGCTCAGAACAGTGTCCTTCAACCTTAATTGGATAGCATTAACTCCAACGCTAAATGAACTAGCTACAAATAGACAACCCAGATAGCTGAGGTGTTTGCCCAGGACAGCTTTCTTGGAGCTTAATTGGATATAGGCACCGGCCTCGGTGGTGTCGTGGTTAAGCCATCGGACTACAGGCTGGTAGGTACAAGGTTCGCAGCCTTGACCACCCAGAGCGAAGTTTAATGACTCAATGGGTAGGTGTAAGACCACAACGTCCTCTTCTCTCTCACTAACCACTAACCAACTAACAACTAACCCACTGTCCTGGACAGACAGCTGAGATAGCTGATGTGTGTGCCTAGGACAGCGTACTTGAACCTTAATTGGATATAAGCACGAAAATAAATTGTAATGAAATAACCCTATCGTTACTGAGTTATTTACCACACATATAAAAACACGTGGTATGTGCTATTCCGTCTACTAGAACGTGCATATAATAGCTGTTTTCTATTTCTAGTCAGATTATTGGGAATTGTTTTTATCTGTTTTTGAATTAACAAATTTCACGTATTTAACATGCTTAACGATTAAAAATAACCATACACAACTTAAATAAGATTATAATGAAGGCTGAAATGGTGAGACAAAAAGAGTGTTCATGTTCCATTCGGCAACAGTTGTCCTTTGTTTTGTACCATTAACTTTACATTCACTTTAAACTTACTGTTAATTAACTATTTGGGTATATGTACTGTAATGTATTTATGTGTGAAACACATTTTGAATTGATCGGCAATCCAAATAAACATATTTGTATTAAAAGGTTTTCTGCGACGCACGCAAAAGGCGTAATCCCTGTGGAGGTTGTGAGACACCCCCATGTTGTAGACCACGTATTCACATTGTCACATACCATAGTTACTTTTGTTTAGTGCGATTTTTTCCGCATGCTATTGACCATGCATTCCCATTACCATATGCATGTACCATACAGGTACTTATATTTATTCATTTTTTGCTTGTGTTTAGTGTGTTTTAGGCGTTAGTCCTTGTATTCATATCGTGTTTAGTGTGTTTTAGGCGTTAGTCCTTGTATTCACATCGTGTTTAGTGTGTTTTAGGCGTTAGTCCTTGTATTCGCATCGTGTTTAGTGTGTTTTAGGCGTTAGTCCTTGTATTCGCATCGTGTTTAGTGTGTTTTAGGCGTTAGTCCTTGTATTCGCATCGTGTTTAGTGTGTTTTAGGCGTTAGTCCTTGTATTCACATCGTGTTTAGTGTGTTTTAGGCGTTAGTCCTTGTATTCACATCGTGTTTAGTGTGGGGGTTTTCATGCTTTAGTCCATACATGCCATATAGTTACCTGTGTATAGTGTTTCTTATGCTTTTAGACTATCTATTTAAATGACCATATGCCATATACATTTAGAATTTTTCTTATGGCTGTGTTTTGTTTCACATTACCTTATAGAACGTAATTACTTTTTAGTGAACTTTTTCATACTTAGACTACGTGTCCATATGACCATATACCATACGGTTATTTGTGTTTAGTGTGCTTTTTCATACTTTAAACGACGTATTCACATGACCATATACCATACAGTTGTGTTTAGTGTGCTTTTTCATACTTTAGACCACGTATCCACATGACCATATACCATACAGTTATTTGTGTTTAGTGTGCTTTTTCATACTTTAGACCACGTATCCACATGACCATATACCATACAGTTGTGTTTAGTGTGCTTTTTCATACTTTAGACCACGTATCCACATGACCATATACCATACAGTTATTTGTGTTTAGTGTGCTTTTTCATACTTTAGACGACGTATCCACATGACCATATACCATACAGTTATTTGTGTTTAGTGTGCTTTTTCATACTTTAGATATACCATACAGTTATTTGTGTTTAGTGTGCTTTTTCATACTTTAGACGACGTATCCACATGACCATATACCATACGGTTATTTGTGTTTAGTGTGCTTTTTCATACTTTAGACGACGTATCCACATGACCATATACCATACGGTTATTTGTGTTTAGTGTGCTTTTTCATACTTTAGACGACGTATCCACATGACCATATACCATACGGTTATTTGTGTTTAGTGTGCTTTTTCATACTTTAGACGACGTATCCACATGCCCATATACCATACGGTTATTTGTGTTTAGTGTGCTTTTTCATACTTTAGACGACGTATCCACATGACCATATACCATACGGTTATTTGTGTTTAGTGTGCTTTTTCATACTTTAGACGACGTATCCACATGACCATATACCATACGGTTATTTGTGTTTAGTGTGCTTTTTCATACTTTAGACGACGTATCCACATGACCATATACCATACGGTTATTTGTGTTTAGTGTGCTTTTTCATACTTTAGACGACGTATCCACATGACCATATACCATACGGTTATTTGTGTTTAGTGTGCTTTTTCATACCGTAGACCATAAATTCAAATTGTATGTGTGTAATGTATTCTTTCGTTCGTTAGCCCATGTTTCCACATTACCACACACCATATAGTTACTTGTGTTCAGTGAATAAACAAGCATTGCCTTTAAATGGTACTCACCTTTTGAACTTCATAACTTTTAACTTTAGGTTTAATTAGATGGAAGAGTAAAGCATTTTGAACATTGAACAATTTGCTCAACATATTAATAAATTATAAAATATTTTATTTTAAAAAACAAACAATTAAAAATATATTTTACTTCTTGTTACCATGATATCGAAATAATCTCAGAAGTATATATATCTACAAAGAGGCTAATGCGTGAAAATATTGTTTTCACATATCACGAGTTAACATATAAATCGTATTCGAAAAAACACTATGAAGTGATATATTTATTATATACATCTTCTCTAGTTTTTGACAATATCTTTTTGTTAATGTTTTTCGCTGATCCTATCGATAACACGTAACGCTATGATATATTTCTTCAGGTTGAACGTTTGTTGAAAATTTACTTGACCATGGTATCTTTAAACGAAATACGGGTAAAACGTATCTTTATTTAATCAATAATTACTTAATAATACTGCTGTGCAAACATACCTAACAAAATGATCCTACCAAAAAACCCCACAAATACAAAACAAATTTAACGGCAAGTTTAAAAACTTACACTCCACGACAGGACATTGTGTGATCATTACTTAGCTTCGTATTCAATGAGTTTTAAATATTTTATCGTAAATGCACTTCATATCCATTTTATAGGTACAATTGTTTAAGGAAATGGTTTATTTAACCACACATTCAACACATTTTATTTACCGTTATATGGCCAATTGCTTAAATAATAAGACTAGCTGCATTGGTAAATATCAAACTTAAACTCGTAATAATTTACAAGAGAAATAACTGATTTATTAATATAAATATGTAGCTAAAATACAGTGAAAATATGACTTTTCACCGAATATCACTTGTATGGTTTCTGTAGATCTATATATTTCATTGCTATGTATATAATAAATGTATATATGTTACAATGTACCTAGTATATTAAAGGTAGTTTGTCCGTTTTTTCGATGTTTTGTTTTTTCAATCTCGCTCGTCGTGAACCCGACCCCAGCATGCCGCACTCTACCAGCCATGGGTTGAGTCAACAGTTTTAGTAGACACATGAACTATATGAAAATAATCCACGGTCTGGAGGACTTATCCCTGACGTATTGATATTTTCAACTTAGCAATCCCCCGGACACCTCAGAAGGTGTTAAAGAGCCTGCATTAGCAAAGCGTATTAGATGTTTATTTGACTGATGTCTCATTATTTGATTTCCCAACAGAACAGATGCCACATTTTCATATGCATTCCATCTTGGACGAAGATTAAGTCCCTGGGAACGAGGCGGTATTACAGTGCATGCGCATACGCTTATCACTGGAAATTGAGTTACGTGCAACACTATGCATCTTGAAGTGCTTAATGAAATAGCATACGGCATTTATATGCATGTGTTTCACCACTATCCCGGTCTGGCCTTGTTGTCGCTTTCTGTTTATAAATAACTGTTGTTTCAGGAATGGGTTTGGTCATGGTTTAATTCACCACGGCTACATTCTATACACTGTTTTGGCCATACCGTGTATCGATTTTCATTCGTTCATGTCTCTTTATGTGACATTCAATAGCCCACTTTCCTTTGTTAAACACTTAGTTTTTTGTTTGAGGACACCACTAGAGCAAATTGATTAATTAATCATCGGCTACTGGATGTCAAACATTTGGTAATTCTGACACATAGTGATCAGAGGAAACCTGCTACATTTTTCCCAATGCAGCAAGGAATCTTTTATATGCACCATCCCACAGACAAGACAACACATACCACGGCCTTTGATATACCAGTCGTGGTGCACTGGCTAGAACGAGAAATAGCCAAATGGGCCCACTGACGGAGATCGACCCCAAATCGCACTTTCCTTTGTACTGTGTTGTTAGTACACATCCATCCATCCATCCATCGATACATCCATCCATCGATACATCCATCCATCCATCCATCGATACATCCATCCAGCCATCCATCCACTCAAAGGCCATCCATCCATCCATCCATCCATCCACTTATTCATTAATTCAAGCCGCCGTACAGCAAATCGACTTGCGTACGAATGGAGGTAGGTAGTAGTTTAAAGTACATAAAAACTGACTACGGTGTATATAATCGAATCACGCGAATGGCGGTGTTCAACCTTTACTGTAACCAACACAGGTGTACTGCAACAGTGATTATTATTATACAACTTGAGATGGTGATAATACTCCACAGGAGGAATTCATTGTTTTGTTGAAGGCGACTTCTTTCAGTTGTTACAGCGGGTCACACTAATAATGTTGGTGAACCGGATACTCAGAGGGTTCATAGCACGCTGAGCTATACTAGTTGTATATGGTCTGTCTGGTTAAGTTGGTCAAAACATCCACATGTCACGACAAAAACATGCATACATCATATATATATATATATATATATTATATATATATATATATATATAATATTCTTAACTTTAAATATAGCATCCCGATATTATTGCTGTTATTGCAAACGTTCGGACTAGCACATCCTTTACAACGATATAATTACATTATTAAATATAACTTCTTGTTTAGAATATCTATGGCTGTATATACAAGGTCTTTCTAGTCATCTGTTTTGGTAGAAGTGCCAACTGGAATTTACCTCTTAATAATTTCGTACGTACGAAGGAAGGAAGAAAGGAAGGAAATGTTTTATTTAACGATGCACTCAACACATTTTATTTACGGTTATATGGCGTCGGACATATGATTAAAAACCACACACAGATATTGAGAGAGGAAACCCTCTGTCGCCACTTCATGGGCTACTCTTTTCGATTAGTAGCAAGGGATCTTTTATATGCACCATCCCACAGACAGGATAGTACATACCACGGCCTTTGTTACACCAGTTGTGGAGCACTGGCAGGAACGAGAAATATCCCAATTGGGCCCACCGACGGGAATCGATCCTAGACCGATCGCGCATCAGGCGAGCGCTGAACTACTGAGCTACCTCCCGCCCCATGTACGTACGAAAACATATATATTATGAAATGGTATGGAATCTGAGATATTACAAACATTAAGAGACCTAAAAATACACTGAATATACAAACACTGATTACCTAAAAATATGTAATTTTAGTTTTGAAAAAGGTTCTATTATTCAGAAACATGACTCTAGCAGAAAACATTACCTTTAATATATCCAACTAAAATAAAATCAAATCACATATTTTTAGTCTGAAACACGAAGTATTCAAGGAATAGCTTTTTTTTTTTTTTTAGGTCATCTAAATTATCGAACAATGCTTAACTGCCAAACATCACTGACGCATTTCAAAGTTTTTAATTCGAAAAGTTGTTCAAACATAAAGCAGTAATTCAATTTTAATGAGATCGTAATGTCTATAATATCATTAACAGGCACATTAACAACAGATTATGTTTTTTTCGTTCAACTCTCCTGTGTGACATCTATCGACAACAACATCATAGGGCGTGCTGTCTTAACATAATTAATGGTAATAAAAAAAAATCCCAGCAACAAAAAAAACCCCCAAAACCCCCAACAATTTAGAGGAATCTTTACAGTAGTTTATTCTTAGTATTTATCACACATACTAAACATTTAAATATTACATACATCCTCCGATTTGAAGTCCTATAAGCGTACGAGACCCGGGGAGAGGTGAGGGGGAGAGGGAGGGGTCAAGCACGCTGTCCTGTGCACACACAACTCAGCTGTCTGGGCTACCAGTTCAGAATAAGAGTTAATGGTTAGCATATTTAGAGATTAGTTAAAGTCAGTGTAATGACCTCACATTTCCTCACCGACACATTGAAACGCACCCGCATTTTCACACTTGTAAGTGTCTTTTTTTTCAACTAGTAAATTAAAATTATTCGGATACATATATATTTTTTATAAACACACAGTTGAAGGTATCATGTTGAATTGTCAAAACAAAAATCAATAAATAATTTTGGCGGGGAGCCGCCATTATGCAATTTTTAGACTGTGCTCATCTTTAAAGCCAGAAAGACCGATATTC